>NC_086449.1:809698570-809998570 GCF_028390025.1 Pseudophryne corroboree | reverse complement strand
GGGGGTTGTCAGGATTCTGATGGTCGGGATGCTGCTGTTGATATTCTGACCGGTGGCATCCCACCCATCTGGATATCATACTGAATCCTATTAAGAGACAGTTACTGTACTTAGGAGTGAGTGACTGATTCATTAACAGCTAGCACTAAGACAATGAAAACCAAATGGTGTTGCCCTAGAGCTACTGTTAGAGGATAATTGTGAGATAAGTCCCAGTACAACATGTTAATTACCTTAAGGAGGATCTTCAAACTGGTGATTCATCAAACTTTTCTTACGTGACTCCTTTCAAGGCATAGTTTTAACATGTGGTAAGTCAGTGAACTCTTTTGATTTCCCCTTTGTTTTATATTTCTTGAAACCAATGAAATATAATCTGTTTGTTCGTGTTGTAATATTCTTTTTCTGTAACCAAACCTTGGAAATATTTTTCGGATTAAATACATTTTAATCTAGTGTATTCTCCATGGGGTATATTTACTAATATTCGTGTTTTTGCCGTTTTTAAGGGTGTTTGAACTCGAAGGAGAGCGAAATGACTGCATGGGAATGGAGAGAGTTAAACATCCTGTGAGGGGTGGACCTAGCTGTGAGGAAAGTACAGCCCATGGGAAAAGGGGAGGGTTAATATATATAGGGAATGCTAGGCCAGCTCGGTCTCTCTTGCTGCTGAATTGCCTTGGTGAGTGCTGCATAGCAGAGTCTCCCCATTGTTGGCCTTTGTAATACTTTAGCTCCTTTAATTACAAGCCACTTCCCTTCAATAGTTCTCAATTGTGTTGTGATGGCTGCATCTCGCCCTCGCCGTGCCGCCGGGACCCCAGCCCGTTACCGCTCATCAGGCGGTGGGTCTGGGCCCGAGGACGGGCTGGCTGGCCCTGTGGACGGCTTCCCGTCCTCTGGGGCCTACGCGGGCGCTGGTGTGGACGGGGCGCGGCGGACCCGGTCATCCTGGCCGCTTGGTTCCGGGCCGGTCTTGCCGGCCGGGCGCGGGTGGCGGGGAGGGCTGGGGGTGCAGGCAGGACGCCCGGAGGTGGACGGGCATCGGCCCTCACCTCCAAGTGCAGCGTTGGAAGCCTCAGTGCTGCGTTTGGGCGCCCGCGCGCCGCGGTGGGCGGCCGACGGAGGATGCAGTTTCGTCCCCAGTCTCTTCCACCTCGTCGCGGCCGCGAGGCGGTGCCAGGCGAGGGGGGCTGAGCGGAGGGAGCTCCGGCCTGCGGGGGGAGGGGGCGCGCGGGGGGTCTGACAGAGGAGGCAGCGCTGGCACCATAAGGCAGACACTAGGGGGGAGCAGTGACTGGTGGGGGACCGGGCCGCTGGTGGTCAGGGGCGCTGCCGGTTCCCCACCGGGCCAGTCTGGGCTCCGGGCGTCGGGACCCCTGTTGGCGCCTGTCGTGCGTCGGGCAGGGAGGCGCGCGCCGGCATCTGCGGGGGAACCCGCGGGGGACGGCAATGAGTTTTGGGGTGGTCAGGACCCCTCCGGAGAGCTGGCGTCGGCCCTGTCAACGGTGGTGGTGGCGGCATTGGGTCCGCTGGCCGCTGCCGCATCCCCGGGGGTGGCAAGGCGTTCCGGCACGCATGCAGTAGCAAGCGGGTCCGGTACGCGGGCGGTGTCGGCGGCGCAGCGAGTTGCTCGGGCTTGCCGCGAGCTGGGGGCGGCCGCGGCGCAGTAGGGTCATCGTTCCGTGCGGGACGAGCAGGGGCGCGAAGCGGGGACGCCTGCGCCCCGGGGTGCTAGGCATGCGCCGCGATTGTTTTCTGGGTCCTTTGCTCTGTCTTCTTCTTCAGGTGATCGCGGAGAAGTTGAGATGGTGGGGAGCGAGGATAAGGATGTCGCATTTGCCACACCGGAGGATTCACTGTCCGAGCAGTCGATGGCATCAGGTGAGGTAGAACAGTCGGGGTCGGGCTCCAGCACGCACTCTAGTTCTCGCAGCTCTTCCTCTTCTTCTTCTCTGTCGTCGCCGGCGTCCGAAGTCAGTAGCACGACTAGGGTGAAAAAGCGCGCGACGAAATACGCCAAGAGGGCGGCGAGTCAGCAGGAGAGGCGGAAGAGACGTAAGCGGCTTAGCGAGGACGCTCGCAGGGCCAAGAAGCGCCGCGATTTGCCTGGGGTAGTCCACTGCGATTACACTGCCGTGATGCGGGGACTGAGGGATAGCTGCAGTAGAAAAATCTGCAGGGGCGATTACGTTGATATGTTCGTCTTGACGAAGGACGCAAAGAAGGACTATAAGTGTTAGGTTCCTGGTGCTCAGAACAAGGGAGATGTTCATGAAGTGAGTCCAGAGCACCAGGACGTAACGCTGGGAAAGGGGAATGGAAAGGGAATAGCCCCTGGCGCCCTAACTCTGTTGTCTCACCAGTGCTATCGGAAATCCCTTGCAAGACTATGGTTTCTTGAGCCCTTGGCAGCCACGTTTGAAGGGCGGATTATGTCTGCCCAACTCCGGTGCCCCCCGGTCTTAATGAGAGACAAAGGGAAATCCGAGGCAGAATGATAACAAGAGGACCTCTAACTAAGCAAACAGGCCAGGGGCTACAAGCTAACTAAAAACCTAAAGTATGTGCGGAGAAACCGCCAAAGGAAAAGAACAACAAAGGAAATGCTGATCACACGCCGACACAATACCTTTGTGTACCGGCGGTGACAGCACAAGCAGAACCCTCTGCAAAACACCAGGGACAGAAACAATAATGGAATACAGCGGCCTAGGCAACGGACGCGGGAGAGCCGCTACTCACGGAACCGGTACGAATACTGGCAAACGGACAGGAACTTCTAATGCTGCCGACACTGACTCTCAGAACTGGAGGACAGGCAGAATCCCAAACGACAGACCGGTGGACACCAGGAAGCCAGAAGACTTGACCAGGGACAGGCAAAGCCACTGGAACTCAGGGCAGGAACGCCTCACAGCAGGACACGGGATCAGACACAGGAATCGACACAGGGACTGACACAGGAATCAACACAGGGACTGACAGGAACCAGCTCAAACTTCAAGCAGACTGCAAACCAAGGAATATCACCAGCATCTGTGAATTGCAAACAGCCAGCATATAACAGAGAGGCCTAATTAATAATCCCATGCAGCTGCCCTGTGCATGACTCTAAACTGACAAGATGCAATTAGCAGCCAGGTGAGGCTGAACACATGGGAACAAGCTGCAATTACACAGACTCACCAGCGGCAGCAGACAAGAGTATTCTAAAACAGAGCAACGGGAAATCCTGGCATGCAAGACAACTTTATAAACATAAAATAGGAATGAACCACTTGTGGTTCATAACAGTATCCCCTCCTTAAGGGTGAGCTCCGAGCACCCCATGACACCCACGGGGAACATAAACAGAAGTATAACATGAAATACAGAACAAAACTGCAAAACAGGAATGAGCCACAGCCGTGGCTCATAACATTACCCCCCCCCCCCCCTTGAGGAGGGGTCAAAAGACCCCAAAATTCAGACTATCCAGAACAAGGGATACAAAAAAAAAACCTGACACACTGGTCTCACAGACAAGAAAACAAAAAACAAGCTGTAGCAACAATAAGGTAACAGTGCCCTCCCATTGATGGTGGCCACTGGACACAAGACATGGAAAAAAAAAAATCTCTCTTTTTTTTTATCAAGGCAAGAGTCAAAAATTATTTCTTTTTCTTCTTCTTCTTTTTACAAAGCTCTTTAGGTCTGACCAAGGTAATTCCCCAAACATTGTCTGAACTGATGGTACCACCCAGCAAGGCTGCGTTCAAATCAGAGACAGGTCTCTTACCCTTGGGAGCTGAACTTTCTGGTAAAGTACTATTATTAGAAGAAGAAGTCAAAAAAGCACATCCTGCAGTCAAAACAACGGGCTGGGACTCTTGTGCCGAGTTTACAGTATTTGGTGGACTCTCAGCAGACAAGACGGGTGACTTAGAGGAACCTGAACCAATTTCTTTGGAACCGTATCTTTTAACAATTGCATCACAGAATGCTAGGGGATCCTGAAGAATGGGATCTTCAGCTTTCATTAGACTGGTCACCCACTCAGAAGGCTCTCCTCTAAAAGAATAAATCAGATAGAGCCCAAGGTTTTCTGAAGTGATGCCCAGAAATGGTCTAGACAACATAATAGTGTAATAGTGTTTGAAAAGCGCCAGAAATTGGGCGAAGTCCCCATCAAAGGTTATGGATGTTGAGATATCAGAGTCAGGATCTGTTTCCTTCTCATCTGACTGACTGGAGTGCTTTGCTAGGACCTGGTCACTATTGACCTTACTCGAGGCTGAGACTCTCTGAACCCCACCCGGGGCTGAGACTTTCTGAACCCCACCCGGGGCAGTGACTTTCTGAACCCCACCCGGGGCAGTGACTTTCTGAACCCCACCCGGGGCAGTGGCCTCCGGGAACCCCGCTGGGGCAGTGGCCTCCGGGAACCCCGCTGGGGCAGTGGCCTCCGGGAACCCCACTGGGGCAGTGGCCTCCAAGAACCCCGCTGGGGCCAGCACCTCGGATTCTTTTACTGGGACCGGGCCGTTGGCCTCCCTGACTGGGATCGGGCCATCGGCCTCCCTCTCTGAGTCGATAATTATCGAAAGTTCTCCCGGGACTATGACTTCCGGGACTTTTGCTGAAGCAATAACGTTCAGATCCTCCACTAATGCTATGCTTCTTAAGTTCTTTCCTGGGGAAGCGACTTCTAGACCCTTCTTTGGGGCTGCGTCTCTCGAGACCCCACTTGGGGATATTACTTCAAAGATCCCTTCTGGGGTTTTGCTTCTCGAGTTCCCCTCAAGAACTATGGTTTTAGAGACCCTTTCTAGGGTTGCGCTTTTCAAGTCCCTACCTGGGGTAACAGCTTCTGAGACCCCTTCCGGTATGGACACCTGAACTATAATATTTGATGTCCCTCTATAAGCTAGGGCATCGGGTACCGCTCCAGCACTCTGGGCATCGGGTACCGCTCCAGCACTCTGGGCATCGGGTACCGCTCCAGCACTCTGGGCATCGGGTACCGCTCCAGCACTCTGGGCATCGGGCACCGCTCCAGGACCCTGGGCATCGGGCACCACTCCAGGACCCTGGGCATCGGGCACCACTCCAGGACCCTGGGCATCGGGCACCACTCCAGGAACCTGGGCATCGGGCACCACTCCAGGAACCTGGGCATCAGGCACCACTCCAGGAACCTGGGCATCAGGCACCACTCCAGGAACCTGGGCATCAGGCACCACTCCAGGAACCTGGGCATCAGGCACCACTCCAGGAACCTGGGCATCAGGCACCACTCCAGGAACCTGGGCATCAGGCACCACTCCAGGGACTTGCAACTCCGCTTCCACAGGAACCTCAAGAGAGGAGAGAAACATTCTCTTTTGATTCCTGAATCTATAATGGGGCTCCCTTGCCCAAGGACCCCAATTATAGGACAGAGAGCTTTTTTGTGTGGGTTGTGTGACAAGTACCTCTGCCACAGTAGAGACAGGAGTAGGTCTTGTATCATGACTCAACTTGGCCAGAGGGCAAGACTCGTCACCACACTTTGGCTTGCGCAACTCACAGGTCTGCAGATAATGGCCTAAACCCCCACAATATAGGCATAAGTTTAAGTTTCTGCGACGCAGACGCTCCTCTTCTGAGAGCCTGGGCCGCAGAAAACTTTTAAACCTTTTCTCTTCAATTAAACCAGAGGATTCTCTTGTCACCATACTGTGAACAAGAGTCTCTTTAGAGATAGATGTACTCTCAACGACTTCTGGCAAAATGAGCAAGATTTTAGTCAGAAGGTTTTGCAGTTGCTTTAGGGATTGCTGCAAAACTTCTAGTCGCTCTGGTCTCAAAGCACTGAATACAGAGTTCAGGGCTGCGAGAGATGCCTGCAGGGCTTGCATAGTAGACATAGGAGGATTTAAAACTAGACAAGACAAGACAAGACAAGGCAAAACAAGGCAAGGCAAGACAAGGCAAGACAAGGCAAGACAAGGCAAGACTAAATTTTGCTAAACAAAACAAGACTTTTTTTTTTTTTTTTAAACACCGGACTGGATTCTAAACACCGGACTGGATTCTAAACACCGGACTGGATTCTAAACACCGGACTGGATTCTGCACACTGAATTCTAGACAGGACTGGATTCTAGACTAGACACTGGACTGGGCCAAAAAAGAAAAAAAAGTTTTATTTCTTTTTTGTGGTATGGCTGGTGATAATGTTAGGTTCCTGGTGCTCAGAACAAGGGAGATGTTCATGAAGTGAGTCCAGAGCACCAGGACGTAACGCTGGGAAAGGGGAATGGAAAGGGAATAGCCCCTGGCGCCCTAACTCTGTTGTCTCACCCGTGCTATCGGAAATCCCTTGCGAGACTATGGTTTCTTGAGCCCTTGGCAGCCACGTTTGAAGGGCGGATTATGTCTGCCCAACTCCAGTGCACCCCAGTCTTAATGAGAGACAAAGGGAAATCCGAGGCAGAATGATAACAAGAGGACCTCTAACTAAGCAAACAGGCCAGGGGCTACAAGCTAACTAAAAACCTAAAGTATGTGCGGAGAAACCGCCAAAGGAAAAGAACAACAAAGGAAATGCTGATCACACGCCGACACAATACCTTTGTGTACCGGCGGTGACAGCACAAGCAGAACCCTCTGCAAAACACCAGGGACAGAAACAATAATGGAATACAGCGGCCTAGGCCAACGGACGCGGGAGAGCCGCTACTCACGGAACCGGTACGAATACTGGCAAACGGACAGGAACTTCTAATGCTGCCGACACTGACTCTCAGAACTGGAGGACAGGCAGAATCCCAAACGACAGACCGGTGGACACCAGGAAGCCAGAAGACTTGACCAGGGACAGGCAAAGCCACTGGAACTCAGGGCAGGAACGCCTCACAGCAGGACACGGGATCAGACACAGGAATCGACACAGGGACTGACACAGGAATCAACACAGGGACTGACAGGAACCAGCTCAAACTTCAAGCAGACTGCAAACCAAGGAATATCACCAGCATCTGTGAATTGCAAACAGCCAGCATATAACAGAGAGGCCTAATTAATAATCCCATGCAGCTGCCCTGTGCATGACTCTAAACTGACAAGATGCAATTAGCAGCCAGGTGAGGCTGAACACATGGGAACAAGCTGCAATTACACAGACTCACCAGCGGCAGCAGACAAGAGTATTCTAAAACAGAGCAACGGGAAATCCTGGCATGCAAGACAATTTTATAAACATAAAATAGGAATGAACCACTACCTGTGGTTCATAACAGTATCCCCTCCTTAAGGGTGAGCTCCGAGCACCCCATGACACCCACAGGGAACATAAACAGAAGTATAACATGAAATACAGAACAAAACTGCAAAACAGGAATGAGCCACAGCCGTGGCTCATAACAATAAGTCGGCGTCAGCAAAGAAGGGCATCGGGGCCGAGGCTTTCCGTACCTTCGACAACTGGCTGGCCGGTTTTTGTGTCTTCGCGGCTTGTTACCTAGAAGATAGGCCTGACGAACATATCAACGTCATTAGATACCTGCATTTAATACACGATATGCAGCGCACATCGTCGGGCATCGAATGGCGGATGTATGACGAGAAATTCCGGGAAAAACAGGACTGCTTGCAGGTGATTGACTTTGGTTGCAAGGACGTGGAAGTCTGGCTCCAAGTCACCAGGGCTTCTCAACAGGCTAGGGAGCCCCGGAATCCGGGGGCGGACGGGCACCGCGCAGGGTCGTCCGCCCAAGGGACCGGCGCGGAGGGCGGATCGGGCAAGACAGGTAGGTTGGCCGTCCGTGGAGGGGGCAGGCCGCCGCAAAAGGGAAGTGCTTCGCGTTTAACAATGCGTCCTGTTCCTTCGGCAAGCAGTGTCGGTTTCGACATTTGTGCTTGCAATGTGGCGGCTCCCACCCAGCCTCTACCTGCTTTAAAGGCAGTCGCCAGGGCGCCCGGGGTAAGCAAAATTACCCAAGACCTGGCGCGAGCGGGAGCGCTCCGCAGAGCTCCAACGCCAATTAATTTGGATACAATGGCCAAGTGGTTGGATTGGTATCCAAATAGGGCGGACGCGCAGTTTTTGTTTTACGGTTTTCAGTTTGGTTTTCGCTTGCCTGTTGCGAGCAAGGTTTCGGTCCGGGCCCAACGGAATCTCCAGTCTGCTCGTGCCTTGCCGTCGGTTCTGCGGGAGAAAGTGGATAAGGAGATTAGGCTGGGTAGGATGGAGGGACCGTTTATCTCACCCCCGGTGGATGACTTGGTCATCTCCCCAGTGGGGGTTGTTCCCAAGTAGACTCCAGGTGCTTTTAGGCTCATTCAGCATCTTTCTTACCCGTCAAGGTTGTCGGTCAACGACGCGATACCGCCGGCTCATTGCTCGGTGGTGTACCAGTCGTTTGACGAGGCGCTAGAGTTGGTCCGTAGTTACGGCCCTGGGGCCCTGATGGCTAAGATAGATGGGGAATCCGCGTTTCGGTTGCTGCCGTTGCATCCGGACTCATTCCGTTTTATGGGTTTTCGGATTGGAGCGGAGTATTTAATCGACAAATGTTTGGCAGTGGGATGTTCCGTTTCCTGCTCGTTTTTCGAACGGTTTAGCACATTCCTACATTGGTGCGTGGAGTCTTCATCAGGGGGTCACGGAGTCGCCCATTACCTCAATGACTTCCTGTGTGTGGGTCCGGCGAATTCACCACGGTGCGGCGACTTGCTGTTCAGCATCCGAGCTCTGTTTTTTCACTTCGGCGTTCCTGTGGCCGAGGATAAAACGGAGGGGCCGGTCTCCTGTTTGTCATTTTTGGGGATAGAAATCGACACGGTGGCGGGATCGTGTCGACTGCCTCCGTATAAGGTTGCGAAGCTCTGCGAGGCTATCTGCCGGTTCGTAAGGTCGCGCAAAGTCACGCTGCGGCAGGCGCAGTCCTTGCTGGGCATTTTGAACTTTGTTTGTCGGGTAATCCCGATGGGCAAGGTTTTCTGCCGGAAGCTGGAAAGGGCGACTGCGGGGTGTGCCAGACCGCATCATTTCGTATGCTTGTCCTCTGAGATTAAGAGGGATTTGGCCGTATGGACCTCGTTCCTGGAGGACTTCAACGGGGTGTGTATATGGCAGGCCCCAACAGTCGACAGCGCTGGGCTGCAGCTGTTTACCGACGCGGCGGGTTCCTCTGGGTTCGGTTGCTATCTGGAGGGATCTTGGTGCGCGGCCTCGTGGCCGGCGGAATGGCATCGCGAGGGTTTAACTAAGAACCTTTTGCTGCTGGAGCTTTTCCCCATTATGGTGGCGCTGGAGGTTTGGGGCGATCGTCTGGCGCATCACAGCATCTTGTTTAGATGTGACAATTTGGGCGTGGTGCATGCGATAAATAACCAGAGGGCGAAATCGCTGGTGGTCCTGAGGGTGCTGGGGCAGTTGCTGTTGACATGCTTGCATAGGAATGTGTGGTTCCGCGCGCAGCATGTGCCTGGGCTGGAGAACGGAATTGTCGACGCATTGTCACGAGGGCAGTGGGAAAGGTTTTGTTTGTTGGCACCCGAGGCCGATGAGCAAGGTTTTCAATGTCCCGGTTATGTTTGGCAGGTGATCGGGCCGGACTGGAGGGTCTAGCGATGCGGTCAGTCGCTCCGAACACGCCCAAGGCTTACGGACAAGCTTGGAGTGAGTGGGAGGAGTTTGTCCGAGGACGAAGTCAACAAGGTAAGAGCGGGCATCGGATGATGCTTTCTTTTATTTGGCAGCTGTTTGTTACGGGTAGGTCCAGAGCGGTGGTTTCCCGGTACTTGGCTGGTATTTCGTTCTTTAGCAAAATCAGGGGTGTCCCTGACGTGACAAAGAGCGGGATTCTGCTGAAGACAATGAAGGGATGGGCGCGCGTGGCGCCGACGCCGCCTGATAGGAGGCGGCCCATTGGTGCGGCCTTGCTTCCGGCTGTCATCAGGGCGGTTGGTGGTATCGCGTCGTCCATGTTTGAGTCGCTGCTGTTCCGTTTGGCGTTCTCAATGGCTTATCACGGTGCCTTTCGGGTTTCGGAGCTGGTGGCGCCTTCTAAGCGAGCAGATTCGCGCATGCTTCTCGAGGACGTGGTGGTGGGTGAGAGGTCCTTGCTGTGCAGATTGCATCGCTCTAAGACGGACCAAGTAGGTAGAGGACGATGGGTCACCTTGGTTTCGGCGCTGGAGGAGAGCATTTGCCCAGTGAGGTTGGCAGTTCAGTATGCGGCAGTACGGCCCGATGGTCGGGGGTCGTGGTTGCTGCATTATGACGGTCTGCCAGTGACGAAATATCAGTTTCATTGGATGCTGGGTCGCTGTCTGGCGAGCTTGGGCCTTCCACCCGCTGCTTTCGGGACGCATTCCTTCCGCATCGGGGCTGCGACGTCGGCTGCGTCGGCAGGGTTTTCCGTGGCTGAAATCCAGGCGGTGGGGCGATGGAAGTCGTCGAGTTACAGACGATATATTCGCCCCGTTGCATGAGATGTTTGCTTGAATATGGTTTTGTTTATTTGTAGTTGTATAAGTCCTGTTTACTGTTTATCCTACTCAGGGATTAGCTACTCGCCGCTGCTGGCAGCGGGGGTCTGGAGTTCTTTTGCGATACAATTCGGCTGATCAGTTCTAATCAAAGTCCCTCAGCAGGTTTTTACGCTTTCACCTCCAGCTGAGTTCTTACATGTTTTTCCCATTTTATACCCCCCCCCCCCCCCCCCCATCTCCCGTTTATTTTCTTATTTTAATTTTGATTTTCCCATTGTGTGTTTATGTTCTGCTTCAAATTGGCTGGAAGCTTGTGCAGATCGGCTAGGCCGTTACTTCTGCAAGACACGAAAATCCAATTTTTCTTTTGGCAGATCCTTCAGGTTAATGCATTTAATAAACTCTGCTTTAGATTTTTATTAACCGAATTTTTACCCCTTTCCTTCTCTTCAGGTTGGGTAGACGATGATTTGGCAGTCTGGGTGGTTGGCCACTCTTATGTGTACTGGGCAGCCAGGTTTTTGGCCTCGGAGGGGGCGCAGATGTTTCCTAGGGCTCATGGCGTTCGTTGGCTTGGTTGGCGGGTAATGATGTGGAAAGATCTGAAGAGTAGATTAGTCAGTCAGGCCAGCGAGCATGGAGTCCCTAGGGTACTGGTTGTCCATTTAGGTGGCAACGACCTGGGGAAGAGGACATCTTTGGAGCTGCGGTGTGCCATGATGAAGGATCTGGCCTGTGTGGCCGCAGCATGGACCAATTGCGTCTTGGTGTTCTCAATGATGGTGCCAAGGTTGAGTTGGCGAGGTATGGCGGACGGTCGCCTGATTGATGAGGCCAGGCAGAAGGTGAATGGGGCGGTGGCGAAGTGGGTGTTGTCCCACGGAGGCAAAGTGGTTCGCCACCCTAGGATTCGGTTTCGAGACAGTCACCTTTTTCGGCCTGATGGTGTGCATCTGTCCAATGAGGGGATGATGCTTTTCCTTGAGGATCTGTTTCTTGTGTTGCAGGAGTTAGGTTGAGGTTATGGTGGCGGTGCGAAGACTCTGGGGAGGAGTCTTTCGTTGTTGGCGGAAAAGAACGGCAGGTTGTAGTTTGTCTTGTTAGCTGTAGTGATTTACAGTTTGGTGTGGTTTAGGTGCACTCACCTCCATTGACTTTTAAGGCTGCTCGACCACCCGTCCGGGGGCAGCAGCATCACCCATCAGGGTGGGTAGTCACTGTGGGGGTTGAGTTGGGCACCTATTACCGATTTTATAGTTTGTATTTAAATTAGGATAGTTTTGAATTTTAACGTTTTAAGGTTAGCGTCAGTTTAATAGAGACGTTCTTTTTTCTGCCACCATATGCCGGCTGAATCGGCATGTTAAATAAATTTTTCAATTTACAGGTTTACTAATGGTTAGGGTACAATAAATAGCTAACAATTTTCTGCCAAATTCAAGGCTCCGTGTCATTATTTCTTGGTATTAAAGGTAATGAATGCTTTACTTTTGAATAGGGGTCCACAAATTATCACTAGGAGGTTTAGGAGAGCGAAATGACTGCATGGGAATGGAGAGAGTTAAACATCCTGTGAGGGGTGGACCTAGCTGTGAGGAAAGTACAGCCCATGGGAAAAGGGGAGGGTTAATATATATAGGGAATGCTAGGCCAGCTCGGTCTCTCTTGCTGCTGAATTGCCTTCCCGCCCTCCCACCCTGTTTGGTAGAGGTTCTGGCACGGAGTGCCTTGGCTTTGAATTGTTAGTCTGGTGTTATCGTTGGCTATTTGTTGGCGGAAAAGAATGGCAGGTTGTAGTTTGTCTTGTTAGCTGTAGTGATTTACAGTTTGGTGTGGTTTAGGTGCACTCACCTCCATTGACTTTTAAGGCCGCTCGACCACCCGTCCGGAGGCAGCGGCATCACCCATCAGGGTGGGTAGTCACCGTGGGGGTTGAGTTGGGCACCTATTACCGATTTTATAGTTTGTATTTAAATTAGGATAGTTTTGAATTTTAACGTTTTAAGGTTAGCGTCAGTTTAATAGAGCCGTTCTTTTTTCTGCCACCATATGCCGGCTGAATCGGCATGTTAAATACATTTTTCAATTTACAGGTTTACTAATGGTTAGGGTACAATAAATAGCTAACAATTTTCTGCCAAATTCAAGGCTCCGTGTCATTATTTCTTGGTATTAAAGGTAATAAATGCTTTACTTTTGAATAAGGGGTCCACAAATTATCACTAGAAGGTTTATGGTATCGGGTGCATTTTACTGCAACTTTTTGAATCCTGATACGGTCATTTACTAATCTGCCGAGTTTAAAACATTCGTCTTTTCCGATGTCGATGTGATTCGTAATGTCAGGCAGTCTTTTACGGGAGTGATGAGTAAAACACTGCCTGACAAAACACAAGGAATCCCGGCCGGATCTGTGAGATCTGTGCAGGGCTTCATTGTGCACCTTTAAAAAAAAAATTAAAGTGTTAAAATTCAAAACAAAAATTGCGTGGGGTCCCCCCTCCTAAGCAAAACCAGCCTCGGGCTCTTTGAGCCGGTCCTGGTTGCAAAAATATGGGGGGAAAATTGACAGGGGTTCCCCCATATTTTAACAACCAGCACCGGGCTCTGCGCCTGGTCCTGGTGCCAAAAATACGGGGGACAAAAAGCGTAGGGGTCCCTCGTATTTTTAACACCAGCACCGGGCTCCACTAGTCAGAGAGATAATGCCACAGCCGGGGGACATTTTTATATAGGTCCCTGCGCCCTGGCATTAAATCACTAACTAGTCACCCCTGGCCGGGGTACCCTGGAGGAGTGGGGACCCCTTAAATCAAGGGGTCCCCCCCTCCAGCCACCCAAGGGCCAGGGGTGAAGCCCGAGGCTGTCCCCCCCCATCCAAGGGCTGCGGATAGGGGGCTGATAGCCATGTGTAAAAAAAAGAATATTGGGGGTAATTCCAAGTTGATCGCAGCAGGAATTCTGTTAGCAATTGGGCAAAACCATGTGCACTGCAGGGGAGGCAGATATAACATGTGCAGAGAGAGTTAGATTTGGGTGTGGTGTGTTCAATCTGCAATCTAATTTGCAGTGTAAAAATAAAGCAGCCAGTATTTACCCTGCACAGAAATAAATTAACCCACCCAAATCTAACTCTTTCTGCACATGTTATATCTGCCTCCCCTGCAGTGCACATGGTTTTGCCCAATTGCTATCAAAAATCCTGCTGCGATCAACTTGGAATTACCCCCATTGTTTTTTGTAGCAGTACTACAAGTCCCAGCAAGCCTCCCCCGCAAGATGGTACTTGGAGAACCACAAGTACCAGCATGCGGGGGGGAAACGGGCCCGCTGGTACCTGTAGTACTACTACAAAAAAAATACCCAAATAAAAACAGAACTCACACACCTTGAAAGTAAAACTTTATTACATACATGCACACCTACATTCACACATACTTACCTATGTTCACACGAGGGTCGGTCCACTTCTCCAAGTAGAATCCATGGGGTACCTGTGAATAAAATTATACTCACAAAAATCCAGTGTAGATCGGTCCTCTTCTGAGCTTGTAATCCACGTACTTGGCAAAAAAACAAACCGAAAAACCCGAACCACGCACGGAAAGGGGTCCCATGTTTACACATGGAACCCCTTTCCCCGACTGCCGAGACCCCCCGTGACTCCTGTCACAGAGGGTCCCTTCAGCCAATCAGGGAGCGCCACGTCGTGGCACTCTCCTGATTGCCTGTGCGCTCCTGAGCTGTCAGTCAGGCTGCGCACGGCAGAGATACAATGTAGCCCATAGGCGCTACATTGTATCCAATGGTGGGAACTTTGCGGTCAGCGGTGAGGTTACTCGCGGTCAACTCGCGGTTACTCACGGGGGGTCTCGGCAGTCGGGGAAAGGGGTCCCATGTGTAAACATGGGACCCCTTTCAGTGCGTTGTTCGGGTTTTTCGGTTTGTTTTTTTGCCAAGTACGTGGATTACAAGCTCAGAAGAGGACCGATCTACACTGGATTTTTGTGAGTATAATTTTATTCACAGGTACCCCATAAATTCTACTTGGAGAAGTGGACCGACCCTCGTGTGAACATAGGTAAGTATGTGTGAATGTAGGTGTGCATGTATGTAATAAAGTTTTACTTTCAAGGTGTGTGAGTTCTGTTTTTATTTGGGTATTTTTTTTGTAGTAGTACTACAGGTACCAGCGGGCCCGTTTCCCCCCCGCATGCTGGTACTTGTGGTTCTCCAATAACCAGCTTGCGGGGGAGGCTTGCTGGGACTTGTAGTACTGCTACAAAAAAACAATATTCTTTTTTTTACACATGGCTATCAGCCCCCCATCCGCAGCCCTTGAATGGGGGGGGGGACAGCCTCTGGCTTCACCCCTGGCCTTTGGGTGGCTGGAGGGGGGGACCCCTTGGTTTAAGGGGTACCCCGGACAGGGGTGACTAGTTAGTGATTTAATGCCAGGGCCGCAGGGACCTATATAAAAGTGTCCCCCGGCTGTGGCATTATCTCTCTGACTAGTGGAGCCCGATGCTGGTTCAAAAAAAACGGGGGACCCCTACGCATTTTGTCCCCCGTATTTTTGGCACCAGGACCAGGCGCAGAGCCCGGTGCTGGTTGTTCAAATATGGGGGAACCCCTGTCAATTTTCCCCCCATATTTTTTCAACCAGGACCGGCCCAAAGAGCCCGAGGCTGGTTATGCTTAGTAGGGGGGGACCACACGCAATTTTATTTTCAAGTTTTTACAGTAAACAGACCCTTTCCCATAGATAACCATGCACAGATCTCACTGATCCGTGCATGATTATCCAAACTCGCCTGGAAAAAGCAGGTCTATTTTTTTGCTGCTTTTTTTAACGAATCGCAAAAAAATAGACCCGCACTTGAGCATTCAGAGACTAACACCCAAATACGAATGAATAGTGAATACCCGTATTGTATGAAATAACAGCCGCGTTTGACCAATGGTCTATTCATTCGTATTTCTGGACTTTGCCGTTCAAACCATTACGAATAGCCCCAAACACTGCCGAGATTTGTGCTTAGTGAATTCCCGTGTTGGGACTTAGAAAAAAAAACACAAATCGGGCAAACTCGGATTATTAGTAAATATTGGCCCATGTTTCTTGTTGAACTTGCGAGCCCGTGAGGTCAATGCTACATACCTATGCATAATTAAGTGTTAAATATTAATCACTGGCAGCAAATGTAAAGACTCCTGTTATATTGTGGTGGCAAAGTGAACTGGTGTGTGTACCCTGAGTCAGGGGCGGAACTACTGGTGGGGCAGGCAGTGCATTGCACTGGGGCCCCGCCGCACTCAAAGGCCCACAGCCGCCGGCCGGCATTACATGAATGAGTCACAATGACTCATTGTATGTCATGCCGCAGCGGCACACCAGCGCTCCCGTGACCCGCCCGTCATAAGGAACGATTCTGGCCACCCGCACACGAAGGAGGGAGGAGGGTCCGTCCCTCCCTCCCTCATATACAAACAGGTCACAGTCTCTCAGTGAAGGAGAGCCGCAGCAGCGCTTTGTTACTGGTGGAGGCGCTGCTGCTGCTGCTCCTCTGCTTCACTATAGGCTGTCTCTGAGAACAGCCTATAGGGAAGCAGAGGGGCAGCAGCAGCAGCACCTCCACCAGTAACACAGCGCTGCTGCGGCTCCCTCCTTCACCTCCCTCCTCCTTCTTCTCTACTGCCCGGGAAGCTGCACCGAGGAGCCTGAGCCAACAGAGAGGGTAAGTATAATTCTTCTTTCTTTCTTTCTTTCTTTCTTTCTTTCTTTCTTTCTTTCTTTCTTTCTTTCTTTCTTTCTTTCTTTCTTTCTGTCTCTTTCTTTCTTTCTTTCTTTCTTTCTGTCTCTTTCTTTCTTTCTTTCTTTCTTTCTGTCTCTTTCTTTCTTTCTTTCTTTCTGTCTCTTTCTTTCTTTCTTTCTTTCTTTCTTTCTTTCTTTCTTTCTTTCTTTCTTTCTTTCTTTCTTTCTGTCTCTTTCTTTTTTTATTTGTTGGGACTGCCTGCCGCAATGTGTAAAAAGGGGGGACTGCCTGCCGCTATGTATAAAAATGGGGAATCTGCCTGCCGCAATGTAAAAAAGGGGAATCTGCCTGCCGCAATGTAAAAATGGGGAATCTGCCTGCCGCAATGTGTAAAAATGGGGAATCTGCCTGCCGCAATGTAAAAAAGGGGAATCTGCCTGCCGCAATGTAAAAATGGGGAATCTGCCTGCCGCAATGTGTAAAAATGGGGAATCTGCCTGCCGCAATGTAAAAATGGGGAATCTGCCTGCCGCAATGTGTAAAAATGGGGAATCTGCCTGCCGCAATGTAAAAATGGGGAATCTGCCTGCCGCTATGTATAAAAATGGGGAATCTGCCTGCCGCTATGTATAAAAATGGGGAATCTGCCTGCCGCTATGTGTAAAAAGGTAGAATCTGCCTGCCGTAATGTGTAAAAAGGGCACGCTATCTGCCGTTATGTGTAAAAGTGTATGGTGTCTGCCGTAATGTGTAAAATGGGGACGCTGTCTGCCGTAATGTGTAAAATGGGGACGCTGTCTGCCGTAATGTGTAAAAAGTGCACGCTGTCTGCCGCTATGTGTAACGAGGGCACGCTGTCTGCCGCTATGTGTAACGAGGGCACGCTGTCTGCCATTGTGTAAAAAGTGTATGCTGTCTGCCGCTATGTGTAACGAGGGCACGCTGTCTGCCGTTATGTGTAAAAAGTGCACACTGTCTGCCGTTATGTGTAAAAAGGGGAATCTGTTCGCTGTAAGGAGTAAAAGGGTCTCTACCTGGTGTAGTGGTGCTACTGTGCGGCGTAATTTGAAGAATGGAGACTACTGTGCACCGTTTTATGAATTGGTATTATTTTGTGGACACTATGTATTTTGTGGACACTATGTATTTTTGCGCGCGCCTACTGCGCGCACTGCCCATGGGGTGGACTTGGATGGGATGGGGGGGGGGGGGCCCAAAGCATTTTGTTGCACCTGGGCCCACCGCTTGCTTGTTCCGCCACTGCCCTGAGTGTCTGAAGTGCTCAATTGTAATGACCCAACTATCTTAGATTGCGGTATCAGAGTGCAGGCTGTAATCATGACAGGTCAAAAGGTCGACATGAGTTTTTAATGTTATTTTGGTGTTGTTTTCTTCGTAGAGTGACCGGGAACCCCAATTAGTGCACCGCGTCCCCTCGCATGGTGCCTTCGCTTCGCTCGGCACAGATTACCATTCCAATCGTAGTCCACGTGGATCGTTAAGTATGAAAAGGGTCAAAAAAAGAAAAAAATTGTGAAAAACTCATGTCGACCTTTTGACCTGTCGACCTAGAACATGTCGACCTAAAGACCCTGTCGACCTAGACACCCTGTCGACCTAGTTACTGTCGACCAATAGTGGTCGACCTAGACATTGTCGACCTAGTTACTGTCGACTTTCAATCCGGATCCCACACATTATGCCACACAGTATCCCCAATACACATTATGGCATACAGTGCCCCCAGTTCATATTATGCAACATTACAGTGCTTCCTGTTTATACTGTACCACATTAAAGTGACCTCCAGTTCAAATGATGCCACGTTACATTGCCCAAGTTCATATTATGCCACACTATAGTGCCTCCATTTTATATTGTGCCACAATGCATATTATGCTACACTATAGTGCCTCCACTATAGGCCCAATTGCTTAGCAGGCAAATCTGAGAAATAGGTATGCAACTTTATAACCCAAGTCCAGGCCCCCCTAAGCCCCTGGGACCCATAACAATGGCACCCATTGCACCCACTATAGTTATGCCATTGCATTGTGAAATGCCTTGCCCCACCACTTTATGGCGCTAATGATACAGTCAAGTGAATCCCATCTCTTCTGTTCTTTCCTGGCCTCTGTATCTCCTGGAGGGCAGATATACGGTATAATATAGCCACGTAAGTCGTACTGTATGATACTATGCAGCTAATTATTCTCTTCCAGAACTTCCAGTATCCTCTGTGAATATCATTATATGCTTTATGCTAAATAATAACAATATAACACATATAAGCTGAGGTGGTTGGTGCTAGGCTGTAGAGCTGACAGAACACTATTTCTCTCAGAACAGATTGTTCCTCCCAATGCTGGAACTTAAATACTCCAGTCCTGGGCGGATCTACCATTAAACTAATGAAGCTTACGTTTCAGGGCCCCCAATCCCAGAGGGGCCCCTGAAGCAACTTATTTTTTAATGAGTGCATTTTTCAACAAAATCGCTGAAGTTTTTTTTAGTGTGTGTTATTAAAAAAAGGTTATTTTAGTGATAGAATCATCACTGGTCTTACTTGTGCATTTTAATACCAAAAGTCTGATTTAGACCTTTTTTGTTTATGTGCTGTAGGGTTATAGCTCATCACCAATAACACCATGGCAACCAGGATTCTAGTACAGCACCGCTGCTATTACAGCTCGGATGCACGCCGCTTAGTACCGCGGGAGACACTAGGAGTTGTAGTCCAGTTCTGTGATTTGCGCTCTGTAAATAGCGTGAAATGTGTATTCGTTTTACACTATAATTCCCAGCACCCTGCAGAACGTCTCTGTGTGACATTCCCAGGAATGGCGGGGCCCTTGGGGGCCCGTACTGGGAAAGAGGCTGGGAGCAATGAAAGGTGAGAAGGTGCCCGAAACAAGGAGGTGTGTGCTGTCAGGTTTTTATTGAAGAGAGGGGGAGAAAGAGTGCTGTGAGGTGATTAATGAAGTGGGGGTTCTGTGAGGTGATTATTGAAAAAGGGAGTGCCTGTGAGATGCCTACTGAAGAGGGGTGTTGTGAGGTGATTATTGAAAGAGGGGTGCCTCTGAGATGGCTACTGAAGGGGGGTGCTGTGAGGTGATTATCGAAGGGGAGGGTGCTGTGAGAGGTAGACATTAAAATAAGAATTTACTTACCGATAATTCTATTTCTCGTAGTCCGTAGTGGATGCTGGGGACTCCGTAAGGACCATGGGGAATAGCGGCTCCGCAGGAGACTGGGCACAAAAGTAAAGCTTTAGAACTACCTGGTGTGCACTGGCTCCTCCCCCTATGACCCTCCTCCAAGCCTCAGTTAGGATACTGTGCCCGGACGAGCGTACACAATAAGGAAGGATTTTGAATCCCGGGTAAGACTCATACCAGCCACACCAATCACACCATATAACTTGTGATCTAAACCCAGTTAACAGCATGATAACAGAGGAGCCTCTAGAAAAGATGGCTCACTACAGCAATAACCCGATTTTTTTGGTAACAATAACTTTGTACCAGTATTGCAGACAATCCGCACTTGGGATGGGCGCCCAGCATCCACTACGGACTACGAGAAATAGAATTATCGGTAAGTAAATTCTTATTTTCTCTAACGTCCTAAGTGGATGCTGGGGACTCCGTAAGGACCATGGGGATTATACCAAAGCTCCCAAACGGGCGGGAGAGTGCGGATGACTCTGCAGCACCAAATGAGAGAACTCCCGGTCCTCCTCAGCCAGGGTATCAAATTTGTAGAATTTTACAAACGTATTTGCTCCTGACCAAGTAGCTGCTCGGCAAAGTTGTAAAGCCGAGACCCCTCGGGCATCCGCCCAAGATGAGCCCACCTTCCTTGTGGAATGGGCTTTTACAGATTTTGGCTGTGGCAGGCCTGCCACAGAATGTGCAAGCTGAATTGTACTACAAATCCAACGAGCAATAGTCTGCTTAGAAGCAGGAGCACCCAGCTTGTTGGGTGCATACAGAATAAACAACGAGTCAGATTTTCTGACTCCAGCCGTCCTGGAAACCTATATTTCCAGGGCTCTGACAACGTCTAGCAACTTGGAGTCCTCCAAGTCCCTAGTAGCCGCAGGCACCACAATAGGTTGATTCAGGTGAAACGCTGAAAACCACCTTAGGGAGAAACTGAGGACAAGTCCTCAATTCCGCCCTGTCCGAATGGAAAATCAGATGAGGGCTTTTACAGGATAAAGCCGCCAATTCTAACACGCACCTGGCCCAGGCCAGGGCCAACAGCATGACCACTTTCCATGTGAGATATTTTAACTCCACATATTTAAGTGGTTCAAACCAATGTGACTTTTGGAACCCAAAAACTACATTTAGATCCCAAGGTGCCACTGGAGGCACAAAAGGAGGCTGTAAATACAGTACCCCTTTCACAAACGTCTGAACTTCAGGGACTGAAGCTAGTTCTTTTTGGAAGAAAATTGACAGGGCCGAAATTTGAACCTTAATGGACCCCCATTTCAGGCCCATAGACACTCCTGTTTGCAGGAAATGTAGGAATCGACCTAGTTGAAAATTCCTCCGTCGGGGCCTTACTGGCCTCGCACCACGCAACATATTTTCGCCAAATGCGGTGATAATGTTTTGCGGTTATATCTTTCCTGGCTTTGATCAGGATAGGGATGACTTCATCCGGAATGCCTTTTTCCTTCAGGATCCGGCGTTCAACCGCCCTGCCGTTAAACGCAGCCGCGGTAAGTCTTGGAACAGACAGGGTCCTTGCTGGAGCAGGTCCCTTCTTAGAGGTAGAGGCCACGGATCTTCCGTGAGCATCTCTTGAAGTTCCGGTTTCCAAGTCCTTCTTGGCCAATCCGGAGCCACGAATATAGTGCTTACTCCTCTCCATCTTATAATTCTCAGTACCTTGGTTATGAGAGGCAGAGGAGGGAACACATACACTGACTGGTACACCCACTGTGTTACCAGAGCGTCTACAGCTATTGCCTGAGGGTCCCTTGACCTGGCGCAATACTTGTCGAGTTTTATAAACATGTGGAAGACTTCTGGGTGAAGTCCCCACTCTCCCGTGTGGAGGTCGTGTCTGCTGAGGAAGTCTGCTTCCCAGTTGTCCACTCCCGGAATGAATACTGCTGACAGTGCTATCACATGATTTTCCGCCCAGCGAAGAATCCTTGCAGCTTCTGCCATTGCCCTTCTGCTTCTTGTGTCACCCTGTCTGTTTACGTGGGTGACTGCCGTGATGTTGTCCGAATGGATCAACTCCGGGTGACCTTGAAGCAGAGGTCTTGCTGAGCTTAGAGCATTGTAAATGGCCCTTAGCTTCAGGATATTTATGTGAAGTGATGTCTCCAGGCTTGACCATAAGCTCTGGAAATTCCTTCCCTGTGTGACTGCTCCCCAGCCTCGCAGGCTGGCATCCGTGGTCACCAGGACCCAGTCCTGAATGTGCGGCCCTCTAGAAGATGAGCACTCTGCAACCACCACAGGAGAGACACCCTTGTGCTTGGTGACAGGGTTATCTGCTGATGCATCTGAAGATGCGACCCAGACCATTTGTCCAGCAGGTCCCACTGGAAAGTTCTTGCGTGGAATCTGCCGCATGGGATTGCTTCATAGGAAGCCACCATTTTTTCCAGAACCATCTCATTGATGTACTGAGACTTGGCTCGGTTATAGGAGGTTCCCGACTAGCTCGGATAACTCCCTGACTTTCTCCTCCGGGAGAAACACCTTTTTCTGAACTGTGTCCAGGATCATCCCTAAGAACAGAAGACGAGTCGTCGGAATCAGCTGCGATTTTGGAATATTGAGAATCCAATCGTGCTGCCACAACACTACCTGAGATAGTGCTACACCGACCTCCAACTGTTCCCTGGATCTTACCCTTATCAGGGAATCGTCCAAGTAAGGGATAACTAAAATTCCCTTCCTTCGAAGGAGTATCATCATTTCGGCCATTACCTTGGTAAAGACCCGGGGTGCCGTGGACCATCCATACGGCAGCGTCTGAAACTGATAGTGACAGTTCTGTACCATAAACCTGAGGTACCCTTGGTGAGAAGGGTAAATTGGGACATGAAGGTAAGCATCCTTGATGTACCGAGACATCATGTAGTCCTCTTCTTCCAGGTTCGCAATCACTGCTCTGAGTGACTCAATCTTGAATTTGAACCTCTGTATGTAAGTGTTCAAAGATTTTAGATTTAGAATCGGTCTCACCGAGCCGTCCGGCTTCGGTACCACAACAGTGTGGAATAATACCCCGTTCCCTGTTGCAGGAGGGGTACCTTGATTATCACCTGCTGGGAATACAGCTTGTGAATGGCTTCCAAAACTGTCTCCCTGTCAGAAGGAGACATCGGTAAAGCCGACTTTAGGAAACGGCGAGGGGGAGACGTCTCGAATTCCAATTTGTACCCCTGAGATATCACCCGAAGGATCCAGGGGTCTACTTGCGAGTGAGCCCACTGCGCGCTGAAATTCATTGAGACGGGCCCCCACCGTGCCTGATTCTGCTTGTAAAGCCCCAGCGTCATACTGAGGGCTTGGCAGAGGCGGGAGAGGGTTTCTGTTCCTGGGAACTGGCTGATTTCTGCAGCCTCTTTCCCTCTCCCTCTGTCACGGGGCAGAAATGAGGAACCTTTTGCCCGCTTGCCCACGAAAAGACTGAACCTGATAATACGGCGTCTTCTCATGTTGAGAGGCGACCTGGGGTACAAACGTGGATTTCCCAGCTGTTGCCGTGGC
The DNA here is from genome assembly GCF_028390025.1 of Pseudophryne corroboree. Lineage (NCBI taxonomy): Eukaryota > Metazoa > Chordata > Amphibia > Anura > Myobatrachidae > Pseudophryne > Pseudophryne corroboree. Next base: position 809,975,601 of record NC_086449.1, on the reverse strand, counting down.
CACCAGGTCTGAAAGACCGACCCCAAATAACTCCTCCCCTTAATAAGGCAATACTTCCAAATGCCATTTGGAATCCGCATCACCTGACCACTGTCGTGTCCATAACCCTCTACTGGTAGAAATGGACAACGCACTTAGACTTGATGCCAGTCGGCAAATATTCCGCTGTGCATCACGCATATATAGAAATGCATCTTTTAAATGCTCTATAGGCAATAATATACTGTCCCTATCTAGGGTATCAATATTTTCAGTCAGGGAATCCGACCACGCCAACCCAGCACTGCACATCCAGGCTGAGGCGATTGCTGGTCGCAGTATAACACCAGTATGTGTGTAAATACCTTTTAGGATGCCCTCCTGCTTTCTATCAGCAGGATCCTTAAGGGCGGCCATCTCAGGAGAGGGTAGAGCCCTTGTTCTTACAAGCGTGTGAGCGCTTTATCCACCCTAGGGGGTGTTTCCCAACGCACCCTAACCTCTGGCGGGAAAGGATATAATGCCAATAACATTTTAGAAATTATCAGTTGTTATCGGGGGAAAACCACGCATCATCACACACCTCATTTAATTTCTCAGATTCAGGAAAACTACAGGTAGTTTTTCCTCACCGAACATAATACCCCCTTTGGGGAGACAGAGGGAGAGTTTGCCAGCACACACCAGAGCGCTATATATATACAGGGATAACCTTATATAAGTGTTTTTCCCCTTATAGCTGCTGTATCTTTAATACTGCGCGTAATTAGTGCCCCCCTTCTCTTTTTTAACCCTTTCTGTAGTGTAGTGACTGCAGGGGAGAGCCAGGGAGCTTCCCTCCAACGGAGCTGTGAGGGAAAATGGCGCCAGTGTGCTGAGGATATAGGCTCCGCCCCCTTATCGGCGGCCTTATCTCCCGTTTTTCTATGTATTCTGGCAGGGGTTAAATTCATCCATATAGCCCAGGAGCTATATGTGATGCATTTTTTGCCATCCAAGGTGTTTTTATTGCGTCTCAGGGCGCCCCCCCCCCCCAGCGCCCTGCACCCTCAGTGACCGGAGTGTGAAGTGTGCTGAGAGCAATGGCGCACAGCTGCAGTGCTGTGCGCTACCTTGTTGAAGACAGGACGTCTTCTGCCGCCGATTTTCCGGACCTCTTCTGTCTTCTGGCTCTGTAAGGGGGCCGGCGGCGCGGCTCTGGGACCCATCCATGGCTGGGCCTGTGATCGTCCCTCTGGAGCTAATGTCCAGTAGCCTAAGAAGCCCAATCCACTCTGCACGCAGGTGAGTTCGCTTCTTCTCCCCTTAGTCCCTCGATGCAGTGAGCCTGTTTTTTGGTGGTACTCGTATTATCAGAAATGTGTAAAACATTTTTCATTGCCTCAATCATGTAACGTGTGGCCCTACTGGAAGTCACATTTGTCTCTTCACCGTCGACACTGGAGTCAGTATCCGTGTCGGCGTCTATATCTGCCATCTGAGGTAACGGGCGCTTTAGAGCCCCTGACGGCCTATGAGACGTCTGGACAGGCACAAGCTGAGTAGCCGGCTGTCTCATGTCAACCACTGTCTTTTATACAGAGCTGACACTGTTACGTAATTCCTTCCAACAGTTCATCCACTCAGGTGTCGACCCCCTAGGGGGTGACATCACTATTACAGGCAATCTGCTCCGTCTCCACATCTGAAAATAAAAAACCTAAAACTAAACTTTTCACTAAGCAGCTCAGGAGAGCCACCTAGTGTGCACCCTTCTCGTTCGGGCACAAAAATCGAACTGAGGCTTGGAGGAGGGTCATAGGGGGAGGAGCCAGTGCACACCAGGTAGTTCTAAAGCTTTACTTTTGTGCCCAGTCTCCTGCGGAGCCGCTATTCCCCATGGTCCTTACGGAGTCCCCAGCATCCACTTAGGACGTTAGAGAAATGTGGGGTGCTGTAACCAAGGAAGGGGCTCACTGTATGGCCCATTTTCTAGGACTCTACCCCACCACCCCGTGCTCCGTCACTTGGACCTTGAGGTCCTTGCAAGGACAGCAAGGCCCTTTGGACCTTGTTGGATGTTACCCTGTTGTTGATTGTGAAGGGGCTCCCATAAAAGTTCAAGCTTCAAAAATCCCAAAAATGTAGGTCTGCCACAGCTCCTGGGCACCAAGCCTAGACCCCTCAGTCCACCACCGTTACTGCATTCAGTGATGATGACAAGTTGTCAGTGAGGCCCTGGGAGGCAGGCTAGCGGCTCTCAAGTATCATCCAAGCTCCCATTGCAGCAGGCATAGGAGAAAGGAGGCCATTGTTACACCACTACAAGCAAATGTTCTGCCAATGCCTCCTCGACTGCAAATTATTGTATATCACTGTGTGACCATCCCAGGATCAGCTTTTTTATTCAGAAACATAAATTTATGATCACTCAGGATAGAGCACTACTAGGTGGAATAACTGGTAGGAGTTTTACTGCAGGAAGAGCCTACTAAATAAAGCGGCACGGAAATATTCATTGACTCGCTTTGGAGCAATGATCCGGCTATGCAGTCCCTTTCAAGTCTGCCTCCTCCACACTTTTGGTGGGTGCATGGGATGACAAAGGTCTAGAAGAAGTCATCACTGGCAATTTGTGCTGGTTTTTTTTTTTATTTAGTCTAGATTAGCCCTTTCCTTACATGCACATGTGATGAACCAATAAACTGGTTTAAGCAGCTCCCATTCTGTGTATCCCTGTTCCGAGAGGCATGGATGGGATCAGTAGTTGGAGGGTACTCTGATCCTTGTACTGCCCTATTGGAAGACCCTGGGGTGCCTCCAGCTGAGTTGGTACTCAATATAGAAATACATAAATGCATGACCCAAAGTGATGCTGCTATCATGTAGCGTAGGGCTGCCAGAGCGCAGAGATGCCTTGCTGTGACTGATGGATTACTGTAGGTTTGCACATGCATGGAACTGAGATCTCTGCCTTTCTATTATCATGTAGGCTGTATGTCTCTTTTGCTGGTCAATTATGGGTGGGAATGCAATAGGATGTCAGAATCAGAAAAAAATAGATTTTGTGAGAGTTCTGGTTTTTTAAAGTGGCAATCACTTACATCGCAAAACCAACCTGTTTTTCCCATATAAATGATTGCCACTTTAAAAAAAAACCACCAGGAGAACTCTCACAAAATCTCTCACGTTCTGATTCTCTGTTTAGCTTTTTTGCAGTCTATATTAACCCATCTCTTAAATGCGGTATCCGGACTCCAGGTCGACAACAAAAAGGTTGACACGCCTTAGGTCAACACCAATCGGTCGACACGCCTTAGGTCGACACCTGCAATATGTCGACATGGACAAAAGGTCGACATGAATAAGGTCGACATGGAAAAATGTCAACATGAGTTTTTTTAAATTTTTTTAGGTTTTTTTTACTTTTTCGTACTTTACGGTCAACGTGGACTACAATTGGGAACGATAACCTGTGGCGAGCGCAGCGGTAGCGGAGCGAGGCACCTTGCCAGAAGCATGGTGAGCGAAGAGAGACATGCGAGGGGACATTGTGCAGTAATTGGGGTTCCCTGTCACTCTACGAAGAAAGCGACACCAAAAGAGCATAAAAACTCAAGTCAACCTTTTTCATGTCGACCTTTTGTCCATGTCAACCTATTTCAGGTGTCTACCTAAGATGTGTCGACCAATTGGTGTCGACCTGGAGTCCCCTTAAATGCACCAGTAAATTAATTTGATTAACTACAATTCTGTGCATCACTGCTGAGGTGGCGGTGACACAGTATCACCTGGAGAAGCTGCAGAAATCTGTCAGGCATAAGAGGGCGGATGACCAGCCAAGGTTACACTGCTGCATGTGGATCAATTGGCCTAATTTAGATCTGATTGCAGCAGCAAGTTTGTTAGCTAATGGGCAAAACCATGTGCACTGCAGGTGGGGCAGATGTAACATGTGCAGAGAGAGTTAGATTTGGGTGGGTTATTTTGTCTCTGTGCAGGGTAAATACTGGCTGCTTTATTTTTACACTGCAATTTAGATTTCAGTTTGAACACACCCCACCCATATCTAACTCTCTCTGCACATGTTACATCTGCTCCATCTGCACTGCACATGGTTTTTCCCATTAGCTAACAAATTTGCTGCTGTGATCAGATCTGAGGGGTCATTCTGAGTTGATCACTAGCTGCCGTTGTTTGCTGCGTAGCGTTCATTGAAAAAAAAGGCTAATCTGCGCATGTGTATGCACCGCAATGCGTACGCGCGTCGTACGGGTACAAAATCCTTTGTGGTTTTGCAATGGTTCTAGCGACGATTCCAAACACACAGCCGACCGCAAGGAGATTGACAGGAAGAGGGCGTTTATGGGTGTCAACTGACCGTTTTCTGGGAGTGTTTGGAAAAACGCAGGCGTGGCCGGGCGTTTGCTGGTCAGGTATCTGACATCATTACCGTATCACTCGTCGCAGCAATCATCGCACAGGATAAGTAACTACAGGGCTGGTCTTGTTTTGCACAAAATGTGTTTGCAGGCGCTCTGCTGCACAGGCGTTCGCACTCCTGCAAAGCGAAAATACACTCCCCCGTGGGCGTAGACTATGCATTTGCACGGCTGCTAAAAACTGCTAGCGAGCGATCAACTCGGTATGAACCCCTGAATTAGGCCCAGTGTCAGCTACGACTGTGCCTGTCAGAGACAAGGGGAGAGTTCCCAAAAGAGCTGTCCAAGGTCCTGAATGCTGTTAAACCCTGAACGTCTAAAGACAAGGGCAAATTATCTCACAAGTCATACTACCACCTGAACTACTGTAGTTCACAATCACTAATTAGCTGTGGCTGTGCAGCTGACATCACAGTGAAAGTGCAACATAGTCAGTATAACCGTAATGTTCCAGAAATAGCGGAGACGTTAATTTCTACATTATTATTGATGAGAGAGATTTAAGTGATGAAGTAAAAGAAAAAAATGTTCCTGAACTGATGAGAGACATTCACTACTAACAAGGCAAAGGTAATGGAAGTGATATTGTGTTAATTGTGTATAATTGGATGGCATTAGTGTTTTCCTGATTACAGAAAGTTTGTTCAGACTTCTTACAGTAAAATAAAGTAATACATTTTGGTCAAAGTGAATTGACACAACTGAATGTATTCCAGGGGTGATTCAAAAAAAAAAAAACAACTAAAAATAATAATTCAGAAGGAGATTGTTTTTATCTAAAGTGTGTTGTGTTTGGGGGGGTGGGAACACTTGCCTCTCTGCTGGAACGTGATCGCAGTTCGGAGTTGACATCGGATGTAGAAAACTCGGAAGGTCCAACTTTCATTCGTACCACGCAGTTTGTCCTTCTCAAGAACCAGTGGAACTGCATTTAGCAAAAAAGCATTCGGCTGTGTATTGTGGAAACAGCTTGCAGAAATAACGCTGCAAAACCTGGCAGCTCGCTAAAACAGAGAAGTACTTTGCGTATACTTCTGGGTGGGAGTTACAAGAAGCTATGGTGCAGTTAACTGTGTCATTATAATCTCACCCCACGCCTCGGAAGAGTGATCAATTGTGATAAAGTGCTAACCAATCAGCTCCCAACTGTCTTTTTTTCCCCCAAAGAGCCTGTAACATGGCAGTTAGGAGCTGATTGATTGGTACTTTATCACTCTCCACTTTATCTCTCTCCAAGGCTTGATAACTCTGAGCATAAACTGGAGAAGTGGGTGGAATCAAGGAGGGCTGTCTGCTCTCTCGGGAGCCTTGGAGTAATCCCTCAAATTCAGAAGTCTCCTGTGCATTCCTGGGAGAGGAGGTTAGTATGTTTCAACTGTAACCATACCTTTCTTCTTGGCATTGCTATATGCCTATTAGTGTACTGTCGCTTCTGGTAAGGAGAATATAGGCCCTCATTCCGAGTTGATCGCTCGCTAGCAGTTTTTTGCAGCCGTGCAAACGCATAGTCGCCGCCCACGGGGAGTGTATTTTCGCTTTGCAGGAGTGCGAACGCCTGTGCAGCCGCGCGGCAGCAAACACATTTTGTGAAAAACAAGACCAGCCCTGTAGTTACTTATCCTGTGCGATGATGGCTGCGACGAGTGACACGGTAATGACGTCAGATACCCGCCCAGCAAACGCCCGGCCACGCCTGCGTTTTTCCAAACACTCCCAGAAAACGGTCAGTTGACACCCAGAAACTCCCACTTCCTGTCAATCTCCTTGCGATCGGCTGTGCGACTGAAAGCGTCGCTAGAACCTGTGCAAAACCACAATGCTCATTGTACCCATACGCCGCACGTGCGCATTGCGGTACATACTCGTGCAGATTTGCCATTTTTTTAACTGATCGCTACGCAGCGAACAACAGAAGCTAGCAATCAACTCGGCATGAGGGCCATAACTACTTTGTCAGCGATGATGCTCAAACAAAACTTCAAGGGTCAAATGGGTAAACATAATGAAATTATGCTGTTGCGCATAACAACCAATGAAATTCGAGCTACAGTATAATGTTCCATAATATACTAAGTAGATGTTATCTAGAATCCGATTGGCTGCTATGGGATACGTCCCTCCCCTTTTCCGGTACTAGAAAATGATAGCTAGAGTCTAATTGGCCGCTATTGGCAACGCCTCCACCTTTCTTTCTTAGAAGTCTTATAAATAAATATTATCACTATGTTTGGAGGCGCTACTGCAATTTAGCAGGAGTCAGTAAAGCCTTTTTATAGCCCTAGAAAACAAACAAGTGTTTATGTAATTATCCTCAAAGGTCCTGCAAAGTAGACAGTAATCAGATACAGTATATTCATTGGGAAAACTTTGGACCCACCCGGCGCTGTTCCCGCCAGAAACACTTTTATACGAGCAGGTGCAGTAACGTAAACATAATGTAAAAATATTAATTTTATGACACTTGTAAAATGTAAGAGCGGCTCTGTTTCCCCTTTACGTTTACGAGCTGTGCGAGGACATTAATTAGGTGTAAATTATCCATTTATTTGGGGAAAAGGAAAAGTTCAACGTAATTAAGGATATGGTTTAAATATCGTAGGCGGCAGAACCTTCAAGTTGAATTTTTACATTTAAGGACCAAACATTCAGAAAATGTTACGCAGAGCGGCTGCTGCACGGCTGGATACTGGAATTGTGGATGGGTTGTAAATCAGGTGTGCAGCATTAAATAGGTTCATTTGCGTCAAATAAAATGCATTGAACTCTTATTTTATCAAAAGCCTAAATATATATATATATATATATATATATATATATAGCATAACCGTGGCTCGCTAGCTGCTGCCTGCAGCTAGCTGCTGCCTACGGGCGCTCTTCACACCGTCGTAAGGGGCTACGCCCCCTTAACCCTTGCACACCCTTATGGCGTGCAATATTTTTATTATATGGAGTACTACCTCCAATTATAATTGTGTGAGTGGTTAAAAATTGCATGGACAAAGGGCGTGCGATGGTTAAGGGGTCATAGCCCCTTGCAACAGCGTGAACAGCGCAGGGCCTGATGAATCACCTAGTAGGTGCTGTGGTTGGGGGAGTGGCGGGTGCAGGGGAGACGCGGATGGGGGAGGGGGTGCCACGGGTGGGAGAGGGACGGTTGCGTGGGTGCATTGGGTGGGAGAGGGGCTGGTGCGGTGGTGCCACGGGGGGGGGGGGGTGCCGTGGGGGGGGTAGGGGGTCCGGAGCCACCATGGGTGGGGGAGAAGCGGTTGCAGGGGTGCCGTGGGTGGGGGAGGGGCGGGTGCGGTGGTCCCGCGGGTGGGGGAGGGTGGTGGTCCCGCATTGCGTGGGTGCTGTGGGTGGGGGAGGGGGTCCGGAGCCATTGCGGGTGGTGGAGGGGGAGTGTGGGGGTGCCGCAGGTGGGAGAGGGGCGGTTGCGTGGGTGCAGCGGGTGGGAGAGGGGCTGGTGCGGTGGTGCCACGGGTGGGGGGGGGGGTGCGTTGGTGCCGTGGGTGGGGCAGGGGGTCCGGAGCCACCATGGGTGGGGGAGGGGCGAGTGTGGGGGTGCTGCAAGTGGGGGAGGGGGTCCGGAGCCATTGCGGGTGGTGGAGGGGGAGTGTGGGGGTGCTGCGGATGGGGCCAGGAGGTACTGCTGTCCTCCCTTTGGCAGTGGCTCTCTCGGAGACTCGCACAGCAGCCAGTCACTATTGTTAGCACCGGTGTCCCAACGCGCGGCATTACAGGGAAGAAGATGCACTCAATAAACTACAGCTCCCAGTAGCCCTTAGCGCCGGAATGCTTCGGCGCTAAGGGCTGCTGGGAGCTGTAGTTTATTTAGTGCGTCTACTTCCCTGTAATGCGGCGCGTTGGGACACCGGCGCTAACAATAGTGACTGGCTGGCAGAACTGACTGACTCGCTGAATCAATGTAAAAGGTGAGAGTGCCGTGCAGTGTCAGTGACACTGCACACCCACTGCACTGCACAGCACTGTCACCTTTTACATTGGTTCAGCGTCCTTACATTACCCTCCATGATATCACCCACTCTATCTGTTACATTAGCCGTCTCGCGGCTTCCAGGCTGGCAGGCCAGGTGCTGTGTTGCGGAGTCAGTGCCTCTGGGGATCTGGGCGTGGCTGTGGCTGGGAGGCACTTCTGTGACATCACGCGCAGAGGAGGCATCGGGGCTCAGAGAGTATGCGGCGCAGGGAGGGCTATGAAAGCCTTCCGCTGCGCCGCTTTCATACACATCTATGCCGGTGGCCGCAGCAGCTTTTGTTACACCTGCGCTGCGGCTAGAGAGTGGGGATTGTTGATGCCGGAGGGGGCAGGTGGACTGACAGCAGGACAAAGGACACTGCAGTAAAAGGATTTTTTTCCCCCAATCTACAGTGCAGAGACTTGCTGCAGATGCAGTGACATACCCTCCAGCTGCACCTTTTTGGCAGGTACAGGACCTTTTTTTTATGGTCTGTACCGATTTTTGGCTCTCCCAACTTCCATTGAAAGTATAGGCAAAGGGGCGTGGCCACGTCCCTTTACCCGTGACCACGCCCCCTTTTCGAATTTGTAGCGACTTTTATGTGTAAATTGTTGGAGTGTATGGTGCTGCAGATGCAGGGGGCCTATTTTGGGGTGTGGGGCTGGAGCTGCAGCTCCATCAGCCCCATTGTTAATCCTGCTCTGGGAACACACAGCAGCCAAAGGGCAGAGCCTCCCATTGGATGTAACCTGTGTGGGAGGGCCTTTCTCACCCAATCAGCTGTGGACTGGGTGTGATAGACCTGCTGCTAACCCAATGAGAGCTCCTAGCCACGCCCAGTGTTATACACACAGGCACAGAGTCACAGATCTGGGCTATTATATAGGAGATATTATATAGGAGATATTGAGGGTCATTCAGAGTTGATCACACCAAGCAACTTTTTTCTGCTGGTGCGATCAACTAATCTCTGCCTAAGGGGGAGTGTATTTTAGCATAGCAGGGGTGCGATCGCTTGTGCAGCCCTGCTATGCTAAAAAAGTTTTCCTCAAAACAAGACCAGCCCTGCAGCTACTTACCCAGTGCGACGGATCCAGCGATGAAGGTCACGGCTGTGATGTCAGACATCCGCCCTCTGTTCTCCTGGACACGCCTACGTTTCTCTTACCACTCCCCGAAAACGTCTGGAAACGATGAGTACCACGCATGCGCAATTCGGAACCATTCGCACCGCTGCGAAGAACCGCTGTGTGCAAGCGAGTCAGAATGACCCCCATTGTGCCAAATGCACAGAAGGAAGTAATATTAGGAACAATGGACTTTCCCTGCTGTGAGCTGGAATGTTCCCTCTATAATTACCTGCGACATGTCCTGCAAAGTCTTTTCTATATGTAACATAGGTTACATAGCCTATGGGTTACAATGACGAACGCCATCTTAACACTGACGAAGCTTGGTGTATTTGACCGTTTAACAACCCCTACAGAAACCTACAGGGTCATCTATTGTGACTGGAAACGGTGGACTGCAGCAGATATCTCCAATGAGACCTTTGCCACTTGCCCCTGGCCACCTACAAGTAATTCAGCAGTATACAGTATATGTCTTTGTCAGGGTCTGCCTCTGTTCACGAACCACTGGCCTATGGTACAATGCCCCTTTCTGTCAGGAGAAAGTGGCACAGTGTAATCATGCATAGCCACATGGGCGCTTCCCCAGTGCGCGTTCCTGCCAGATACACTATACCAGCTCCAGTAGTACTTCCCAGGCTGATGAAAGACGGCAGGATGAAAGCAGGAGATCCCGTCTCCTTCGTCATAGTATGGTTCCACTGAGAAGGTGATGGGCCGGTGACGGGCTCTCAGTTCCTTTGAGCCAGGCCCACATGCAAGAAACCAAAATGGATCCTGGCCTGTGTCATGGCTTGTAGAACAGACTGGGTCACCACCTCCTGCAGAGCCCTGGTCACAGCCTGGTAAGGTTTAGCGTGACGGGTTAAAGATACGGCTGGAAGCACCAAAGTCATCATGATCCAGGCCAGAAGACCGTTCAGAAGCCGCGGGCAAGGCAAATCACTGCTAGACCACCACAGACATTTTGTCATCATTCTAATCATGTTGACAGTTCATCAGCGCTGACGTGATGAACGTGGACGTCTATATAATGTACAGAAAATATATATGTGGACTCACGGTGATCATTAAAGCCTACTGTACCTGCCGTGAAATTTTATTAACAATCCTCCATTAATAGCGCAGCCTGAATAAAAGTTATTATTTTTCCTGAGCTTTGCACTTCTCTCCATAATAGCAAGGAAATATTGAAATGAGACTGAAGGACCTGTGTAATTACGCTCCACACATGCAATAAACACAGTACATAGTGGGGAGGGATGTAAAACACAGAGGCCTTCCATTCCGCCCGCGGCTCTCTTGACAGAGTCTGACGCGCCGCTTATTAAATTGGATATCAAACATTCGGCTTCTTGGTGGATGCTGTTTGCCTTTCTTCCCTGCTCATATCACTCTTGTCAGCTGTGATGTGCCTTGCACTTAATGAAAGGCGAGTATCGGAGGAGGCAGGCGAGCTTTGGGTCTCATCGGGAGAATAACTTCCACAAGGCGCTCGATCAGCATTTAAATATAATTTACACCGTTCCATGATTCCTCTAACAATAAAGCGGAACAATCAGGCACAGCTGGGGAGTCGGAGCCTGCATTTTGTTGCCGGCTAGGGGCAAGCCTATATATACTTAACTCCTTAAGTATTGTGCTTATAGCTATTCAGCTGTCAAAATAAATAATCCACTTTTGAGTCCGATACTTTTACGCAAAACAGTCGCAGTGTTGTCTCGGGCAAATTGACTCAGGTTCTCATAGGAATATTGAACTATAGAATTGTAACACCATAGAGATAGTTATGTTATTTTCTATGGCTGGGATACGTCGACTGGGACCAAGCTATCAATTATTCCCCTTTTACACTGCCGCAATAACTCGGGTCGCGGCTCAGTGGATAAAGGTCCACAAAAAATAACCCGGGTCCAGTGAGCCGAGAATCCAACCCAGGGATACGCGAGAGAGATGTTTTCCAATGAGACATTTTCTCTATGCCCAGAAACCAGGACAGCTCATTGTACCAGTAGCTGAAGTAGAAAAATAAAGACAAGCGATAAGGGACTGTCTGCGATGGTTGGTGGATGCGCACTGTCCATTGGGGATCATTCCGAGTTGTTCGCTCAGTATTTTTTTCTCACAACGGAGCGATTAGTCGCTAATGCGCATGCGCAATGTCCGCAGTGCGACTGCGCCAAGTAAATTTGCTATGCAGTTAGGTATTTTACTCACGGCATTACAAGGTTTTTTCTTCGTTCTGGTGATCGTAATGTGATTGACAGGAAGTGGGTGTTTCTGGGCGGAAACTGGCCGTTTCATGGGAGTGTGTGAAAAAACGCTACCGTTTCTGGGAAAAACGCGGGAGTGGCTGGAGAAACGGAGGAGTGTCTGGGCGAACGCTGGGTGTGTTTGTGACGTCAAACCAGGAACGACAAGCACTGAACTGATCGCAGATGCCGAGTAAGTCTGGAGCTACTCAGAAACTGCTAAGAGGTGTGTAGTCGCAATTTTGAGAATCTTTCGTTCGCAATTTTACTATGCTAAGATTCACTCCCAGTAGGCGGCGGCTTAGAGTGTGCAAAGCTGCTAAAAGCAGCTTGCGAGCGAACAACTCGGAATAACCCCCATTATACGCTCCAAGAGTCGCAGGTGCCAGATTCTCTGTCCATGTATGACCTCCAAGGTAAGTGGTTGAGCGCCTCTGTACACAACCACTTTCAGCGACACTACCACATCACACTCATAACACACCCATACATAGTATATAAGGGCGTAATTCAGACCTGATCGCTAAGGTGCGTTTTCTGCATCCCTGCAATCAGGGGGAGTATATGGAGTGTGTGCAGGTGTGCGATCGCATTTGTAGCAGAACTGCACAAACATCAGTTTGTGCAGTTTCTGCTCAGCCCAGGACTTACTCCGCTGCCAGTGGTGGAACTAGCGAGCGGTGGGCCCAGGTGCGACAAAATGCTTTGCCTCCCCCCACCCTCATCCCATCCAAGTCCACCCCCTCACCCCTAAAGAGGATCTGGTGAGGGAGACCTGCTCAGGGCCAGAGAAATGGATACCTAGCAGCAGTGCCGTAACTAGACATTTTAGCGCTGTGTGCAAGAAGCGGCATCGGAGCCCCCCCTCTATGTAAAACAGGGGCAGTGCAAAAAATATAGGGGCGTGGCTTCGTGGGGAAGGGGTGTAGTGACAAAATAATACCAATTCATATAATGGTGCACAGTGGTCACCATTATTCAAATTACGCTGCACAGTAGCACCACTATACCAGGTAGAGCCATACTTGCCTACCTGACCCTCTCCATGAGGGAGAAAATGCTCTGTTCCTGGACTTTCCTGGTAATGTATGATTGCCATCACCTGTGGTGAGCTAGTTAATTGATAAGAAAGGTGTTTCACCACAGGTGATGGCAATCATTCATTACCAGGAAAGTCCAGGAACAGAGCATTTTCTCCCTCATGGAGAGGGTCAGGTAGGGAAGTATGGGTAGAGACCCTTTTACACCTTACGGCGGACAGATTCCCCTTTTTACACATTATGGCAGACAAGAAAGAAAGAAAGAAAGAAAGAAAGAAAGAAAGAAAGAAAGAAAGAATTATACTTACTGTCTCCACTGGCTCAGGCTCCTCGGTGCAGCTTCTTCTGGCAGATATCTCGGGCAGGGGAGAAGGAGGAGGAGGAAGGAGGTGGAGGAGGGAGCTGCAGAAGCGCAGTGTAATTGGTGGAGGTGTGACACACCCGGCCCGAGTGTGAGTGCGATTACCTTATCGGTGCGGGGAAAACCCAGTTATTGTTATCCTGCAGTTCAGAGACACCTGCTGGGGACTCAAGGAGCAAGTAACAATAGGGCTATGCAATCAGGGTCTTTTATTATTCCACAGTTGTTACAATCTGCATGTGTACTACGTCACTGGGGCGAGAAATCCTGAATTTCTCTATGCTGTCAGACACTAGAGATGAGCGGGTTCGGTTCCTCGGAATCCGAACCCGCCCGAACTTCAGCTTTTTTCTCACGGGTCCGAGCGACTCGGATCCTCCCGCCTTGCTCGGTTAACCCGAGCGCGCCCGAACGTCATCATCCCGCTGTCGGATTCTCGCGAGACTCGGATTCTATATAAGGAGCCGCGTGTCGCCGCCATTTTCACACGTGCATTGAGATTGATAGGGAGAGGACGTGGCTGGCGTCCTCTCCGTTTATAGAGAAGAGACTAGAGTAGAGAGAGACACAGTATTTAGTAATTTTGGGGAGCATTTTTAGGAGTACTACTACTTGCTGAAGTGTAGTGTGACTGTATATGTATATCTGACTTGTGGGGGAGACAGTGGGGAGCAGTTAGAGTCTGAGAGCAGGAGTACATATTTTAACGTACAGTGCACACTTTTGCTGCCAGAGTGCCACACTGCCATTGTGACCACACTGACCACCAGTATATTGTGATTGTCTGCTTAGGAGTACTACTTGCAAGTTGCTGATAGTGTGACCAGTGACCTGACCACCAGTTTAATTAATCACCACCAGTTTAATATATATATATAATTGTATATATATATAATTGTATACCACCTACCCGTGTTTTTTTTTTTTTTTCTTTCTTCTTGATACATACTATAGTAGCTTACTGTAGCAGTCTGCGGTGCTGAGCTGACAGTGTCCAGCAGGTCCGTCATCAGTCATTACATAATAAATATATATACCTGTCCGGCTGCAGTACTAGTGATATTATATATATATATATATATATATATATATATATATATATATTAATTTCATCTCATTATCATCCAGTCTATATTAGCAGCAGACACAGTACGGTAGTCCACGGCTGTAGCTACCTCTGTGTCGGCAGTCGCTCGTCCATCCATAATTGTATACCACCTACCCGTGGTTTTTTTTTTTTCTTTCTTCTTGATACATACTACTATAGTAGCTTACTGTAGCAGTCTGCGGTGCTGAGCTGACAGTGTCCAGCAGGTCCGTCATCAGTCATTACATAATAAATATATATACCTGTCCGGCTGCAGTACTAGTGATATTATATATATATATATTAATTTCATCTCATTATCATCCAGTCTATATTAGCAGCAGACACAGTACGGTAGTCCACGGCTGTAGCTACCTCTGTGTCGGCAGTCGCTCGTCCATCCATAATTGTATACCACCTACCCGTGTTTTTTTTTTTTTCTTTCTTCTTGATACATACTACTATAGTAGCTTACTGTAGCAGTCTGCGGTGCTGAGCTGACAGTGTCCAGCAGGTCCGTCATTACATAATAAATATATATACCTGTCCGGCTGCAGTACTAGTGATATTATATATATATATATTAATTTCATCTCATTATCATCCAGTCTATATTAGCAGCAGACACAGTACGGTAGTCCACGACTGTAGCTACCTCTGTGTCGGCAGTCGCTCGTCCATCCATAATTGTATACCACCTACCCGTGGTTTTTTTTTTTCTTTCTTCTTGATACATACTACTATAGTAGCTTACTGTAGCAGTCTGCGGTGCTGAGCTGACAGTGTCCAGCAGGTCCGTCATTACATAATAAATATATATACCTGTCCGGCTGCAGTACTAGTGATATTATATGTATATATATTAATTTCATCTCATTATCATCCAGTCTATATTAGCAGCAGACACAGTACGGTAGTCCACGGCTGTAGCTACCTCTGTGTCGGCAGTCGCTCGTCCATCCATAATTGTATACCACCTACCCGTGGTTTTTTTTTTTCTTTCTTCTTGATACATACTACTGTAGTAGCTTACTGTAGCAGTCTGCGGTGCTGAGCTGACAGTGTCCAGCAGGTCCGTCATTACATAATAAATATATATACCTGTCCGGCTGCAGTACTAGTGATATTATATGTATATATATTAATTTCATCTCATTATCATCCAGTCTATATTAGCAGCAGACACAGTACGGTAGTCCACGGCTGTAGCTACCTCTGTGTCGGCAGTCGCTCGTCCATCCATAATTGTATACCACCTACCCGTGGTTTTTTTTTTTTCTTTCTTCTTGATACATACTACTATAGTAGCTTACTGTAGCAGTCTGCGGTGCTGAGCTGACAGTGTCCAGCAGGTCCGTCATCAGTCATTACATCTCCTATATAATAGCCCAGATCTGTGATCTTGTGATTCATTTGCTAACGCTGGGCGGAGTCACAACAGTGGGCGGAGTTAGTCAAATGAGTCACAGATCTGGCCAAATCTATAGGACACTAGGAGCAGCTGCAGAAGCAGATAGTATGGACATGGCACAGGCAGGGGTGCATACCTCCCAGCTTTCACACACACACACACACACACACACACACACACACACACACACAGCGAAAAGGGGGCGTGGCTTCACGGGAGGGCCCCGTTTTCGTCAGTGAGGGGGCATGCCCAGCGCTCTGTGAGCTGCCGGCATGCCCCCAGGGGCTGATTATGAGTCCGGGGGGCACAGGGTACTTGTGACAGGGGAGCCCTATCTCATTGCTGTGCATGCTGTGGGTTGGGGGCGTGGCCTAATCGCGGGGACGCGAGGCCACGCCCCATTATGCAAATTCCGGGATTTTTTTTTTTTTTTTTTATGGAATTTTGGCCCCTCAGCTAGAGGTAAATCCAGAGGAGGTGGTCGCTCCCCCTACACACCCGCACAGGCAGAAGAAAGCAGGGAGACTGCTGCCTCCCTGCAACACCACAGACATGCCAATACGCAGCAGCGTGTGCTGACTGTAGCACAATGCTGCTGCTGTTGCTGGCAGGACAGGGGAGCTTCTGAGCTGGGACAGAGCTACTCCAGCCGGGGGGGCCCCTAAAACTGTGGGGCCAACGGTACGTACCGCCTGCCCCCCCCCCCTTAATCCGGCTCTGCTGCTGGAACCCCCCCTTAATCCGTACCCCCTGATGCCCCCTCTCCCTCTGTCTCCACTATTCACCGCTGCTCTGCTAAGCAGAACAGCGAGTACAGGAGCTTTCCAACTGCTCCCCCCCCCCCCACCGCAGGACACTGCGACCCGCGGGTGGGGCAGCGGGACAGACCCCAAAAAATGGGACTGTCCCGCGAAAATTGGGACATTTGGGAGGTATGGGGGTGTGTGAGGGGGTATGCCATACTTGACCCCCACATCAGCATACTCAGCAGGGTCTCTCTGGCGGGGAGGAGCGTCACATTCTGGCACACTCCACGCTTCTTAGCTGTAGTTTTGTGGGTCACCAGCCTCTGTGCACTTTCCGTACTGCCTCTGTTATCTCCAGCCCCTGCGACCCCATCGCTAGCTGCAGCGCTGCCACCCGCAGTGAGTTGCGCCCAGCTCCTTCACACACTTTAGCCGGCGGGTAGCGCTGCAGAAGTCCGCGCTGCTTGCAGGCTCTGACCCCCTCCTCCCTCCAGCATCAGCGTCTCCTGGGAGCTAACCAGTCACTCCCAGTCTCCCCTTACCATAGTGCCCAGCAGCCGTGAGGTCCGCGCCACGTGCATGCTATGACCCCCTCCTCCCTCCAGCGGCAGCATCTCCTGGGGGCTAACCAGTCACTCCCAGTCTCACCTTACCACAGTGCCCGGCAGCTGCGCGAGGAGGGGGGGAGTGATGCGGACGGGCAGAGGAAGCAGGAATACAGCCTAAGAGAGTCAGCCATGCCAAGTCTCCACCAGCAGCAGATCCCAACAGGTTGGAGTGGAACAGCAGCAGCCAGCAGCAGTGACTCCGGTAAGACACATCTGTCTGTCACCACTGTTCTGTCCCTAATACCAATCTCTCCCGTGCCCTGTGTTCTGTCATGTCCCTGTCACCCCTGGCCTTGACCTGCCACCCTTATCCTGGCCCTTTCACCCTTATCCTGGCCCTTTCACCCTTATCCTGGCCCTGTCACCCTTATGCTGGCCCTGCTACCCCTATCCTGGCCCTGTCACCCCTGTGCTTGCCCTGTCAACCCTATACTGGCCCTGTCACCCCTGTCCTGGTCCTGCCGCCCCTACACTGACCCTGTCACCCCTATCCTGTCCCTGTCATTTCTGTCCCGGCACCGTCGCCCATGTCCTGGCCCCGTCACCCCTGTCCTGGCCCCGTCACCCCTGTTCTGACCCTGTCACCCCTGTTCTGACCCTGTCACCCCTGTCCTGGCCCAGTCAACCCTGTTCTGACCCTGTCACCCCTGTCCTGACCCTGTTACTGCATACCCTCCAACTACCTTTTTGGCAGGTACAGTACCCGCAGCACCTCCAGACCTCTCCCCAATGCACCACACCTCCGCACCTTCCCCTCCACCACATGCGGCACTCCACCCCTCCCCCACATGCTGTGCCTCCAGACCCCCTACACCACCCGCGGCTCCCACTCCTCCGCCCCTTCACCACCCCCAGCAATCTCCAGGCCCCCTCCACCATTCACCCCCCTTATATGTCTCCCCCACACCTGCCCCCCTCCACCCGCAGCATCTGCAGACACCCTCCTCCATCCGCGGTCCCCCCCTCACCCACCCCTCCCCCACCAATGGCACCCCCGCACCTGCCCCACCACCACCTGCAGCACCTCCGGACCTCCTTCCCCATCTGCCGCAACACCCGTACCTGCCCCTCCCCTACCCATGGCGCCTGCGGACCCCTACCCCACCAGTGGCACTCCCGCCCCTTCCCATCCCACAGCACCTCCGGAACCCTTCACCCATCTGCAACATCCCCACACCTGCCCCTCCCCCACCCATGGCACCCCTGCCCCACCTGCAGTGCCTCCGGGCCCCTCCCCCATCTGCATCCCCCACTCCTCTGCCCCTCCCCCACCCGCAGCACCTCCCAACCCTTCCCCATCCGGGCCCCACCCCCACTTCCGCCCCCCCTCCATCCGCAGCATCTACAGACACCATCCGCAGTACCCCCCGCACCCGCTACATTCTGTACATTGTGCCCTGCAGGTGCTGTTCACGCCGTTGCAAGGGGCTGTGCCTCCTTCACCATCGCACACCCTTTCATTGTGCAATATTTAACCACTAACAAAGGAATGCAGGTGATACTCCATATAACACAAATATTGAACCCCAGAAAGGCATGCAAGGGTTAAGGGGGCGTAGCCCCTTGCGACGGTGTGAAGAGCGCCCGTAGGGCGCGATGAAGCACCTAGTAATAAATATATATACCTGTCCGGCTGCAGTACTAGTGATATTATATTTATATATATTAATTTCATCTCATTATCATCCAGTCTATATTAGCAGCAGACACAGTACGGTAGTCCACGGCTGTAGCTACCTCTGTGTCGGCAGTCGCTCGTCCATCCGTAATTGTATACCACCTACCCGTGGGTTTTTTTTTTCTTTCTTCTTGATACATACTACTATAGTAGCTTACTGTAGCAGTCTGCGGTGCTGAGCTGACAGTGTCCAGCAGGTCCGTCATTACATAATAAATATATATACCTGTCCGGCTGCAGTACTAGTGATATTATATATATATATATATATATATATATATATTAATTTCATCTCATTATCATCCAGTCTATATTAGCAGCAGACACAGTACGGTAGTCCACGGCTGTAGCTACCTCTGTGTCGGCAGTCGCTCGTCCATCCATAATTGTATACCACCTACCCGTGGTTTTTTTTTTTCTTTCTTCTTGATACATACTACTATAGTAGCTTACTGTAGCAGTCTGCGGTGCTGAGCTGACAGTGTCCAGCAGGTCCGTCATCAGTCATTACATAATAAATATATATACCTGTCCGGCTGCAGTACTAGTGATATTATATATATATATATATATATATATTAATTTCATCTCATTATCATCCAGTCTATATTAGCAGCAGACACAGTACGGTAGTCCACGGCTGTAGCTACCTCTGTGTCGGCAGTCGCTCGTCCATCCATAATTGTATACCACCTACCCGTGGTTTTTTTTTCTTTCTTCTTGATACATACTACTATAGTAGCTTACTGTAGCAGTCTGCGGTGCTGAGCTGACAGTGTCCAGCAGGTCCGTCATTACATAATAAATATATATACCTGTCCGGCTGCAGTACTAGTGATATTATATATATATATATATATATATATATATTAATTTCATCTCATTATCATCCAGTCTATATTAGCAGCAGACACAGTACGGTAGTCCACGGTAGCTACCTCTGTGTCGGCAGTCGCTCGTCCATCCATAAGTATACTAGTATCCATCCATCTCCATTGTTTACCTGAGGTGCCTTTTAGTTGTGCCTATTAAAATATGGAGAACAAAAATGTTGAGGTTCCAAAAATAGGGAAAGATCAAGATCCACTTCCACCTCGTGCTGAAGCTGCTGCCACTAGTCATGGCCGAGACGATGAAATGCCATCAACGTCGTCTGCCAAGGCCGATGCCCAATGTCTTACTACAGAGCATGTAAAATCCAAAACACCAAATATCAGTCAAAAAAGGACTCCAAAATCTAAAATAAAATTGTCGGAGGAGAAGCGTAAACTTGCCAATATGCCATTTACCACACGGAGTGGCAAGGAACGGCTGAGGCCCTGGCCTATGTTCATGGCTAGTGGTTCAGCTTCACATGAGGATGGAAGCACTCAGCCTCTCGCTAGAAAAATGAAAAGACTCAAGCTGGCAAAAGCACCGCAAAGAACTGTGCGTTGTTCGAAATCCCAAATCCACAAGGAGAGTCCAATTGTGTCGGTTGCGATGCCTGACCTTCCCAACACTGGACGTGAAGAGCATGCGCCTTCCACCATTTGCACGTCCCCTGCAAGTGCTGGAAGGAGCACCCGCAGTCCAGTTCCTGATAGTCAGATTGAAGATGTCAGTGTTGAAGTACACCAGGATGAGGAGGATATGGGTGTTGCTGGCGCTGGGGAGGAAATTGACGAGGAGGATTCTGATGGTGAGGTGGTTTGTTTAAGTCAGGCACCCGGGGAGACACCTGTTGTCCGTGGGAGGAATATAGCCGTTGACATGCCTGGTGAAAATACCAAAAAAATCAGCTCTTTGGTGTGGAAGTATTTCAACAGAAATGCGGACAACATTTGTCAAGCCGTGTGTTGCCTTTGTCAAGCTGTAATAAGTTGGGGTAAGGACGTTAACCACCTCGGAACATCCTCCCTTATACGTCACCTGCAGCGCATTCATAATAAGTCAGTGACAAGTTCAAAAACTTTGGGCGACAGCGGAAGCAGTCCACTGACCAGTAAATCCCTTCCTCTTGTAACCAAGCTCACGCAAACCACCCCACCAACTCCCTCAGTGTCAATTTCCTCCTTCCCCAGGAATGCCAATAGTCCTGCAGGCCATGTCACTGGCAATTCTGACGAGTCCTCTCCTGCCTGGGATTCCTCCGATGCATCCTTGCGTGTAACGCCTACTGCTGCTGGCGCTGCTGTTGTTGCTGCTGGGAGTCGATGGTCATCCCAGAGGGGAAGTCGTAAGCCCACTTTTACTACTTCCACCAAGCAATTGACTGTCCAACAGTCCTTTGCGAGGAAGATGAAATATCACAGCAGTCATCCTGTTGCAAAGCGGATAACTGAGGCCTTGACAACTATGTTGGTGTTAGACGTGCGTCCGGTATCCGCCGTTAGTTCACAGGGAACTAGACAATTTATTGAGGTAGTGTGCCCCCGTTACCAAATACCATCTAGGTTCCACTTCTCTAGGCAGGCGATACCGAGAATGTACACGGACGTCAGAAAAAGACTCACCAGTGTCCTAAAAAATGCAGTTGTACCCAATGTCCACTTAACCACGGACATGTGGACAAGTGGAGCAGGGCAGGGTCAGGACTATATGACTGTGACAGCCCACTGGGTAGATGTATGGACTCCCGCCGCAAGAACAGCAGCGGCGGCACCAGTAGCAGCATCTCGCAAACGCCAACTCTTTCCTAGGCAGGCTACGCTTTGTATCACCGGTTTCCAGAATACGCACACAGCTGAAAACCTCTTACGGCAACTGAGGAAGATCATCGCGGAATGGCTTACCCCAATTGGACTCTCCTGTGGATTTGTGGCATCGGACAACGCCAGCAATATTGTGTGTGCATTAAATATGGGCAAATTCCAGCACGTCCCATGTTTTGCACATACCTTGAATTTCTTGGTGCAGAATTTTTTTTAAAACGACAGGGGTGTGCAAGAGATGCTGTCGGTGGCCAGAAGAATTGCGGGACACTTTCGGCGTACAGGCACCACGTACAGAAGACTGGAGCAACACCAAAAACGCCTGAACCTGCCCTGCCATCATCTGAAGCAAGAAGTGGTAACGAGGTGGAATTCAACCCTATATATGCTTCAGAGGTTGGAGGAGCAGCAAAAGGCCATTCAAGCCTATACAATTCAGCACGATATAGGAGGTGGAATGCACCTGTCTCAGGCGCAGTGGAGAATGATTTCAACGTTGTGCAAGGTTCTGCTGCCCTTTGAACTTGCCACACGTGAAGTCAGTTCAGACACTGCCAGCCTGAGTCAGGTCATTCCCCTCATCAGGCTTTTGCAGAAGAAGCTGGAGACATTGAAGGAGGAGCTAACACGGAGCGATTCCGCTAGGCATGTGGGACTTGTGGATGGAGCCCTTAATTCGCTTAACAAGGATTCACGGGTGGTCAATCTGTTGAAATCAGAGCACTACATTTTGGCCACCGTGCTCGATCCTAGATTTAAAACCTACCTTGGATCTCTCTTTCCGGCACACACAAGTCTGCTGGGGTTCAAAGACCTGCTGGTGAGAAAATTGTCAAGTCAAGCGGAACGCGACCTGTCAACATCTCCTCCTTCACATTCTCCCGCAACTGGGGGTGCGAGGAAAAGGCTCAGAATTCCGAGCCCACCCGCTGGCGGTGATGCAGGGCAGTCTGGAGCGACTGCTGATGCTGACATCTGGTCCGGACTGAAGGACCTGACAACGATTACGGACATGTCGTCTACTGTCACTGCATATGATTCTCTCCCCATTGAAAGAATGGTGGAGGATTATATGAGTGACCGCATCCAAGTAGGCACGTCAGACAGTCCGTACTTATACTGGCAGGAAAAAGAGGCAATTTGGAGGCCCTTGCACAAACTGGCTTTATTCTACCTAAGTTGCCCTCCCACAAGTGTGTACTCCGAAAGAGTGTTTAGTGCCGCCGCTCACCTTGTCAGCAATCGGCGTACAAGGTTACATCCAGAAAATGTGGAGAAGATGATGTTCATTAAAATGAATTATAATCTATTCCTCCGTGGAGACATTGACCAGCAGCAATTGCCTCCACAAAGTACACAGGGAGCTGAGATGGTGGATTCCAGTGGGGACGAATTGATAATCTGTGAGGAGGGGGATGTACACGGTGATATATCGGAGGATGATGATGAGGTGGACATCTTGCCTCTGTAGAGCCAGTTTGTGCAAGGAGAGATTAATTGCTTCTTTTTTGGTGGGGGTCCAAACCAACCCGTCATTTCAGTCACAGTCGTGTGGCAGACCCTGTCACTGAAATGATGGGTTGGTTAAAGTGTGCATGTCCTGTTTATACAACATAAGGGTGGGTGGGAGGGCCCAAGGACAATTCCATCTTGCACCTCTTTTTTCTTTAATTTTTCTTTGCGTCATGTGCTGTTTGGGGAGTATTTTTTGGAAGGGCCATCCTGCGTGACACTGCAGTGCCACTCCTAGATGGGCCAGGTGTTTGTGTCGGCCACTAGGGTCGCTTAGCTTACTCACACAGCTACCTCATTGCGCCTCTTTTTTTCTTTGCGTCATGTGCTGTTTGGGGAGTGTTTTTTGGAAGGGCCATCCTGCGTGACACTGCAGTGCCACTCCTAGATGGGCCAGGTGTTTGTGTCGGCCACTAGGGTCGCTTAGCTTACTCACACAGCTACCTCATTGCGCCTCTTTTTTTCTTTGCGTCATGTGCTGTTTGGGGAGTGTTTTTTGGAAGGGCCATCCTGCGTGACACTGCAGTGCCACTCCTAGATGGGCCAGGTGTTTGTGTCAGCCACTAGGGTCGCTTAGCTTACTCACACAGCTACCTCATTGCGCCTCTTTTTTTCTTTGCGTCATGTGCTGTTTGGGGAGTGTTTTTTGGAAGGGCCATCCTGCGTGACACTGCAGTGCCACTCCTAGATGGGCCAGGTGTTTGTGTCGGCCACTAGGGTCGCTTAGCTTACTCACACAGCTACCTCATTGCGCCTCTTTTTTTCTTTGCGTCATGTGCTGTTTGGGGAGTGTTTTTTGGAAGGGCCATCCTGCGTGACACTGCAGTGCCACTCCTAGATGGGCCAGGTGTTTGTGTCGGCCACTAGGGTCGCTTATCTTACTCACACAGCTACCTCATTGCGCCTCTTTTTTTCTTTGCGTCATGTGCTGTTTGGGGAGTGTTTTTTGGAAGGGCCATCCTGCGTGACACTGCAGTGCCACTCCTAGATGGGCCAGGTGTTTGTGTCGGCCACTAGGGTCGCTTATCTTACTCACACAGCTACCTCATTGCGCCTCTTTTTTTCTTTGCGTCATGTGCTGTTTGGGGAGTGTTTTTTGGAAGGGCCATCCTGCGTGACACTGCAGTGCCACTCCTAGATGGTCCAGGTGTTTGTGTCGGCCACTAGGGTCGCTTAGCTTACTCACACAGCTACCTCATTGCGCCTCTTTTTTTCTTCTTTGCGTCATGTGCTATTTGGGGAGTGTTTTTTGGAAGGGCCATCCTGCGTGACACTGCAGTGCCACTCCTAGATGGTCCAGGTGTTTGTGTCGGCCACTAGGGTCGCTTATCTTACTCACACAGCTACCTCATTGCGCCTCTTTTTTTCTTTGCGTCATGTGCTGTTTGGGGAGTGTTTTTTGGAAGGGCCATCCTGCGTGACACTGCAGTGCCACTCCTAGATGGGCCAGGTGTTTGTGTCGGCCACTAGGGTCGCTTATCTTACCCACACAGCTACCTCATTGCGCCTCTTTTTTTCTTTGCGTCATGTGCTGTTTGGGGAGTGTTTTTTGGAAGGGCCATCCTGCGTGATACTGCAGTGCCACTCCTAGATGGGCCAGGTGTTTGTGTCGGCCACTAGGGTCGCTTAGCTTAGTCATCCAGCGACCTCGGTGCAAATTTTAGGACTAAAAATAATATTGTGAGGTGTGAGGTATTCAGAATAGACTGAAAATGAGTGGAAATTATGGTTTTTGAGGTTAATAATACTTTGGGATCAAAATGACCCCCAAATTCTATGATTTAAGCTGTTTTTTAGTGTTTTTTGAAAAAAACACCCGAATCCAAAACACACCCGAATCCGACAAAAAAAATTCGGTGAGGTTTTGCCAAAACGCGGTCGAACCCAAAACACGGCCGCTGAACCGATCCCAAAACCAAAACACAAAACCCGAAAAATTTCAAGTGCACATCTCTATCAGACACCTGGTTAATAAACAGGTCACCTCAATAATGATTCTGCACTTATAACAAACACAATACTTTCAGTACAGTGGTCTCATCAACAGTGAGTTACTTTATCTATAGCTTACAGTATATAACATATCACAACAGTGCTATTAATACTAGTATGTCCCAATCACTATTTTAGGCTAGCAATGGTATACCTCTTACCGACGCTCGCGCCGTCTGCGACGCTTAACCCTGTGCAAGCCGCCGTCGGAGGAGGACAGACCCTCTGAGGACGTGGAAGCAGCCTGCGGCTGCGCTTGCTGCGCTTGCTGGAAACCCTACGCGCCCTGCTGCCTACGCTAGAGGAGCTGGAGTGAGTACCCGCTCCCAAGCTGCTATGGGTGTAACCGCGCTCCCCCTGGACCAGTCAGGGTCCGATGAAGACTCACCTGCACGAGAGGGAACACCGTCCGTCCCAACGGCCACTGGACGACTCGAGGATGCACCGACAGACTCCATTCCGAAAACGACTTCCGTGGCTGGGGAGACAAAAGAGACATTGTTCCCCAGCTCTCCCACCGGACCCGCAGCCACCGGGAGCGAGGCAGGTGGGGGAACCGTCGCACCAGGGGACAGAAGCGGGGTAAGAGATTGCGCAATGCTATCCGCCAAAGAAGCAGCGGGCCGCCCTAGTCCCCCGGGTATGGAGGATAGCAAGGGCGCCACCGCCGACACAACAGCGGCACAAATGGCGGACAGATCGGTGACGTCCACCAAGGGTGCAGCCGCAGTGGCAGGCATAGGAAGATCAGAGCCGCCACGCGAGTCGTGGGCTCCACGGGAGGTTCGTAAACCTCCCGTTGGGAGCAAGGACCCAGACGAACCCTCACTGTCGGGCATCACGGTACAGCCGTCCCGCTGCGAGGAACCTCGCGCAAACCGCCCGCGCCGCGACCTCCTCCTATCCCCAGCATTGCCCTCAGGATGAGAAACCGGAGAGTCGTCACTACTGGAAGGAGGTAGCGCAACGTCGGAATGAAAACCGTCCACAGCGACGTCGGCAGGCGATGACAGGACGCGGGAGGGGAAGAACGGTCGGCCTCCGCCGGCGCACGCCGCCCCCTGATGGGGTGAGTGACCCCGGGAGGAGCCGCACGGCCACGGGCGGCGGAAGCAGCGCCATGCGCCCTCCGAGTCAATCCGGGAGGGGCAGGCGCTACGGGGCCAACCACGACAGGAGAGGCCAGGAGGGCCGCCCCGCCGCGGGCGGACGCAGAACGCCCTCTTCTAACCGACCCTGCCCTATCCGCAACTGGCAACGGGGGATGTGCAACAGCAGAGCGGGGGCGATGCCCCGCTCTGTCAGGGGAGGGTGCAGGCCGAACCTGACCGGCCGAAGGGGAGAGCCGGCCAGATGGATCAGGCCTCATCTGGGCCCCCCAGCTGGCAGGATGAGAAGCAGCAAGCACGCGCTGCCTAGACTGCACGTGTCTGGCAGCCACGCGACCCCCTGCCCGCCCAGTAACCCCAGTAGTGGAGGGATCGTGGCCGCCATGCTGGAGGTGGGTGATGCCCCCCCTGGTGGCAGCAAGCCGCCGATCCTCGGGCCGAGAGCTCCATCCCGGCCCCACGTGATCGGAGTGGCCGCGGGTAGCGACTAGCGACGGGCTCAGGGACAGCAGAGCACCGTCCCTGGCAAGCCGCCGCGTGCGCCCTCTATCCCCCTGCGCTCCATCCCCCGCCGCGGCTAGCAGCGGGGACGGAGAGCGCACTCGCGGGGGAGCACGGGCGGGCAGCCGAGCCCTGCCGCGCGCGCCCCGAACCTCTCCGGCAGCCGCATCAGGCACTCCCCGGGCTGGCTGTACCTCAGAGGCGTCCAGGAGCCGGGCGGGGAGGCCAGCGGTGCGGCTGGGTTGAATTCTGGTGGCCATAGGGGAGGCACAGGGCGAACAAGGGAAGAATAGAAGGGTAAAGAAAGCAAGGAGAAGTGGGAATATAGAAAGGAAAAGAACAGAGGAGAGGGAGTGAAAGAAGTGTAAAGAGAGATTTTAGGAAGTAAGAGAGAGAATAAGGATATATGCTGTAATAAATGAGTGTACTTGCAGTCACGAGAAGAGCTGGAAGAGAGGCAGGAAGTACCCGGTCAGCAGCATATATGCATGACAGGCCAGCCCCTATACATGATCCAGCCAATCAGCCCCTCGGACCCTCTCTCTACGTTCCTCCCACCACAAAACATTAACCCCTTCCAAGCCAAGGTGATGCATCGAGCGGTGATGCGGAAGCCCAGACGGTGCGTTTATGCCGCTATGGTCACATTATGTTCCCGACGCGGTCTTTCAGTACAGTGGTCTCATCAACAGTAAGTGAGCTACTTTATCTATAGCTTATATAACATATCACAACAGTGCTATTAATACTAGTATGTCCCAATCACTATTTTAGGCTAGCAATGGTATACCTCTTATTACTAACACTTGCAAGTGTGTGGTAAACCAAACCTGACCTGTGCCCAGGGATTTAAGTCTATTTCTGTAAATACGGTTTACACCCACAGTCACTGTCCCATTCACCGTTGCTGGGGAGCAGAATCTGCCTCTGGGCAGGTAACCTAGTGTTAATATGAGATATGGAAGGAGATAAGGGGAGACATTTGTCTTTGTAATAGCCCTGGCTCAGTTCTGTGGTGACAGTGCTAATGCCCAGTACCTTCCCGAGTTGCCAGCTCCACACAGTATCCCTTGGTCACTGTAGTCTCGCCCGACGGCAGCTGCCTGTGCGTAGTAGGCCTCTGTGGAAGCAAATGCTGCCTGGCTGTCTCTAAACCTGGGTCACGCTAGTGTGGGCGGTATGCGTTGCCGCACTCAGCTCTGACCCCTTGTCCTGCTCAGGGAACACACCTCTGCTTCACTCCTGCTCCTCGTCACGTGTGTCCACACACTGGCCCTCCTGCACGCTCTTCACACTGCAGCTCCTATTTCCTCCTCTGCACACATGTAATGTTGCAACTCCCCAGCTCACTCCTCACACAGGTCACAGGGTTATCAAAAGGGCTTTTCCTTTCCTGCTTCAGAGCTGAGTCTGCCTTCCCTGGGTCCTAGTGCCCCTCTTGCTCCATTAACCCTGTGTTGTCAGAATCTTGAATAGTCTGAGGGAATCTCTGATATCTCTAGGGCAATCTTGCAGGGGTTCCTGCTGGGACAGGGGTACCACAGAGGCGCTGCTGCTGCTGTCCCTCTCCTTCACCATAGGCTGTCCTCCACCGCTGTGAATGCTGGGATGCGCTTCCCAGCATTCACAGCGGTGGAGGACAGCCTATGATGAAGGAGAGGGACAGCTGCAGCAGCGCCTCCACCAATTACACAGCACTGCTGCGGCTCCCTCCTCCACCTCCCTCTTCCTCCTTCTCCCCCGTAGCCGCTGCACTCCTCTCCTCGGCGGGCGGCTGTGTGCTGCGAGTGGCGGTGACTCATTGACTCATTACATGCCGCTCTGCTTTGGGCCCCTTGACAGTGGCGGGCCACAGTGCAAGGCACTGCTTGCACTGGCGGTAGTTCTGACACTGTCCACTGCGATGATTGGGGCCGGAGCTGACGTCAGAAACCCTCACTCCAAACGCCTGGTCCCTCCTTCGTTTTCCCGGACACTCTTTGAAAAAGGTCAGTTGCCACCCACAAACACCCTCTTCCTGTCAATCTCCTTGCGATCGCCTGTGCGTTCGGAAATTTTGCACCATCCTGTCGCTGACCGGCGATCCCCGTTGCTGCGGTCTTTCGCGCTTGCGCATTGCGGTGCATACGCATGTGCAGTTCAGAGCTGATCGCAGGCTGTGAGAAAACGCACAGTAGCGATCAGGTCTGAATTACCCCCTGTGTTGGGGAAGGTTCTATTCATTAACAAGTTTAGGTACAATAGCGACCTCTGATGGCCGGAGGACCAAGACTATTCTTTACAAGAAGTCCATTAGGCATGACAAAGATGGCTCGCTATACATACACACGGATGGCTGAAGCTCTGTAGACACCCTAAGCCATGCATGTCCAAACTGCGGCCCTCCAGCTGTTGTGAAACTACATGTCCCAGCATGCCCTGACACAGTTTTGCTGTCAGAGAGTGCTAAAGCTGTGTCAGGGCATGCTGGGATGTGTAGTTTCTCAACAGCTGGAGGGCCGCAGTTTGGACATGCCTGCCCTAAGCAATGTCCCAAAACCCTTGCAGTCGCCCAGCCCTGGGCCAATATCCCCCCATCCCTTGCTCCTTAGCAGAGAGTTGCGGGCAGCATTTCATATAATAGGCAATTGTTACATTCCCAAAATGGCCGTCACATTGAGGAACAAAATGGAGGAATAGGCGGTCCACCAGGAAGGAAGCTACCTGCTCCTTTTTCTCTCAGTCAGCAGCAAGTGCTTTATGTGTTGTAATTAGTCAATCGCCTTAGTTTACCTTCTTTCAGAATATATCACCTGACAGCAGTTGTTAGGGGCACCAGCTGCTTGGCACACAATGCTGTCTACCCTGGGTGCGGGCACAGGCCTAGCTTGACAGAAGGGCACCGCGCACCCTGCATCCCGGTGAATTCATGCCACTTGATACAGCATAATTTACCAGAATGATAAATGCTTTGACGGTCTCTGTAACCCCTGGCAACAACACACGGCCGGACTGCCACTATATATACAAGGCTGCTTATTCTGTTTTTACTCTTTTTGCTTGTTAAGAAGAGTTTTTCAGAGAAGAAAAATAAAAGGCACATAATAGCTCCAGGCTGCTTTTCCCATAATACTCTTATTATTACATTTCACAGACAGTGTCTATTATTTAGGAGCTGTGTTGGTGAAGCAGGTAATCCAGAAGTCTGTAAAGGAGAGTTTCTGCCTGGCGTATTACTCCATATTTATCTATGACTGTTTATACAGTGCACACATATTCCGCAGCGATTTACAGAGAACATTGCATTTGGACATTCACGTCAGTCCCTGCCCCAGTGGAGCTTACAATCTATGGGCCTGATTCAGACCTGATTGCTGATGTGCGTTTTCACACAGTGGGCGATCAGCCATTAACTGCGCATGCGTATGGACCGCAATGCGTGCGTGCGTCGGCAAACAACAACAGGCATCGGCGTACAGCGACAGGATGGTGCGAAAATTCAATTTGCACTGGCGTTCGCAAGGTTACTGACAGGAAGAGGTTGTTTCTGGGTGGTAAGTTAACTGACCGTTTTCTGGGAGTGTCAGGCAGGCGTGCCCAAGTGTTTTCAGGGAGGGTGTGTGACGTCAGCTCCGGCCCCGATCAGCCTGTTCTCATCGCACTGTAGAAGTAAGTCCTGGGCTACGCACAGACTGCACACACTGGTAAAAATCATTCACTGGTGAGTGAGGTGCGAACGGATTTGCAGCTGCCCGCTGACTGAGGGGTTTTTAAGCTGCTCGACGTACACATGCGATCGCACACTTGAACGGCGAATATACACTCCCCTTGGGCGGCGACTATCTGATCGCAGTGCTACAATTTTAGCAGCCTAGCGATCAGGTCTGAATCACCAACAAAATATAAAGTAGCAGCATATATAAACAATAAAAATATAATTAAAAGCGGAGATTATGACACATGGGGGTAAATTTACTAAGGTGGGAGATTTTTAGAACTGGTGATGTTGCCCATAGCAACCAATCAGATTATATCTATTATCTGCTAGAAGTAGCTAGAAAAATGGTAAGAAGAATCTGATTGGTTGCCATAGGCAACATCACCAGTTCTAAAAATCTCCCACCTTAGTAAATTTACCCCATAGAGATGGATGGATTGAAAGGTGATAAAAGGACATTTATTTAAAAAAAAACACATAAAA
Organism: Pseudophryne corroboree; assembly: GCF_028390025.1. Lineage (NCBI taxonomy): Eukaryota > Metazoa > Chordata > Amphibia > Anura > Myobatrachidae > Pseudophryne > Pseudophryne corroboree. Next base: position 809,944,921 of record NC_086449.1, on the reverse strand, counting down.
TGTATTTTAACTGCGCATAAAACATTCAGAATCACCAATGTGGGCTGCTTAAAACACTAGTGTCCGTTCCTTAATTAGCATGGACTGCAGAAGGGTGAAGGAATAAAAATAATATAGGGCTGATGGCACAGTCCAGATACAACGTTACCACAACAGCGACCGCTGGAGGTATAGGTACCCTAAATTAGGTCCCTTAGAAAGGGTGATGGTTGCGGGGTCCTGAGTCCTCACCAGAATGCGGTATCTCAATGCAGAGTGGATGTAAATGAGCACCAGTGGCAAATCCGTTCACCAGTTTTTTCTGCACAATCGTGTTTGGAGTCCCATGAAGGTCCGGGCACATCTGGAGTAGCTTCCAATGGAAAATGGGTGATCTGAAATAACACCTGACGCGTTTCGCTGCAGGACCTGCAGCTTTTTGAAAGGTCTGAATCACTCCCTATATTCCGTACCACATGGACACACATGTGGTAGGGAATATACACCAGGGTTTCATTTTTGTTAAGAGCCAATTAACCTACAGTACCAGTATATTTTTGGGAGTATGGGCGGAAACCAGAGCACGCAAGCATGGGGAAAAGATACAAACTTCACACTTGGCTGTGATTGGAATCGAACACAAGACCTCAGCGCTGTAAGGCAGAAATGCTAGCCACTACACCAACTGTGTTGCCCGTAGTTGGTGGAATGGTTATCTGGTATTGGCTAAATCTGCAAGCTCAATTCTCACTGGGAATTGAAATTGAGTCGCATGTTGACCGGCCTCGGGATTTTGGCTCAGAAGGGAACAGCAACAATTGTTGAGGAAATGAAGTTGTCCAAGTGTTAGTCTATATGTTTTGGCTCTGCCCCTGATGTGTCACTTTGTGACCAATTGACATTCATCGATATGTGTTGGCGTGCTGTTTCCTGATGTTTGTTAATATTTACGGTCATGATGAAGTCTAATGGCCACGATGCAAATACTGTCTGTAATTCCTGCTCAGCGCTAATGACTGCATAGAGAGTGCGCAAACATACAATAATGCCATCAAAAAGTCAGCAGATAAACCCGATTTTCTGGAACATCCCGACACGTAATCAAGTATGGCGCAGAGACACCCGGGAATCTACGTAAATAACAGCCGCTTGTCCATTGGACCTGCAAGTTCATCATTATTTATCTCACAGTTTCTTGCTATTGTCTGAAGAATGCAAAAGACAGCAACATGTCACATTATTCTATTGTAGTGGAAAAACGTATACTGTACGACATTGGATTGCGCCATTAGTAAACTTAGCCTTACACTATAGAATAAGGAGGTATACAATTAGCTCTGGGGTTTTTTTCCACTTAGGCGGGAAAAAAACTGAGCTTTTTGCTATTTTTGGGCAAATAGTGATTTGCCCTATGCAATAGCAGGGCCGTTTTTCCGCCTAGGTGAAAAATGCAACAGGGGCGGAAAAAACAAGGATTGGCGAATCCAAGTGTTTTCCATTGAAAACGCGAGCCATTTTCAACGATTTTGAGGCATTTTTCGCCAATGTCTTTTCACTTTTAAAGGTGAAAAGGCATTGGAGAAAATGCCTTCAAAACAGACGAGAACGTCCCGCAATTGAATACTCAGTGGGGCGAATTCATTAGCTCCGAAATGATCGACGCAAATTGCATTCCCCTTCTTGTGCTTGAAATGCATCGGGGGAAAAATATATGTAAGAGCCCAATTCAGACCTGATCGCAGCAGCAAATTTGTTAGCTAATGGGAAAAGTCCCCTTGCGGGGGCAGGGGGGGGGGGTTGGGGGTTTGGGGCAGATATAACATGTGCAGGGAGAGTTAGATTTGTGTGGGTTATTTTGTTTCTGTGCAGGGTAAATACTGGCTGCTTTATTTTTACACTGCAATTTAGATTTCAGTTTGAACACACCCCACCCAAATCTAACTCTCTCTGCACAAGTTACATCTGCCCCCCCTGCAGTGTACATGGTTTCGCCCATTAGCTAACAAATTTGCTGCTGTGGGAGGTCATTCCAATCCGATCGCAGCGTGCTTTCATTCGCACAGCTGCGACCGGGTCACTACTGCACACGCGCGGGGGACGTAATGCGCACGTGCGTCGTTGCCCGGCGACTGCTGTCGCTGGGCAACAACGCTGACTACGAAGAAAACGGTCACAGTGGCGACCGCAAGAAGATTGACAGCGGAGAGTCATTCTGGGGTGGATACTCACCGCTGGATGTCATTTTTGGGGAGTGGTCGGCCGAACGCAGGCGTGTCCAGGCGAACGGAGGGCGGCTGTCTGACGTCAAAGCCGGAACCTTCGTCGCTGTATCCGTCGCACAGGGTAAGTAGCTCCAGCCTTACTCTTAACTTGCACAAAACATTTTTAGCTAAGCATGGCTGCACAAGCAAACGCAGCCCTGCTAAGCTAAAATACACCCCCCCATAGGCGGAGATTAGTTGATCGCAGCAGCAGCAAAAAGTTGCTTGGTGCGATCAACTCGGAACGAGGGCCGTGATCAGGTCTGAATTAGGCCCAAAGTTCTGCTAGATATTTCTCTTACTGGGAATGTTTTTTTTTCTGCATCACTTATGCCCTACACATATTGCACAGCTATTTTAGTGTGGAGTTGGTCAACATTTGATTTGCCATTCATTTAGAACAACAAGTCCCAGCACAGCTTGACGGGGCGCCAACAGCTGGACAGCTACAGGTTCCCCGAGTCCTCTGTGATACTTTCATTTGCAACGAATTACAAAACGTCCTCTGTAGCTTTGCTTTGTAGCAAATACGCGCTTCGTAATCTTACAGCGATACATGCTAGAGGCGATCAGGCTCTGCAGTTGGGACAATCCACTAGTAAGCATACAATTACCAATTATTTTAACATCAGAATTGGGACCAAGGGTATTTTTGCTATAATATAACTTTAAAGAAAAGACACCAATCGCATTTTCAAAACAAAACAAAATACAAAGCACTAAAAACAGGATTTTCTGTATGTGTAGCAGCTATCAGTCTGAATACAGACGCACGTTTTGCCTTCAGCGTCCAAATTAAATAAAGGAAGTATTTTACTTTTAATTTAATTAACACTTTTTTTTTCTTCTCATTTTATAGACGGAAGCAAAGGGGGATTTAGGCAAATAAGTGTCTATGATTTGATTTAAATATGTACCTATAGTTTCTGTTTATCTATATTTCCCTATGTACAGCAAGTCTTGATAATCCAGAAACAAAAAAACACATTATCTCGGTCACACGGGTGCAGATTGTTCCAATTGTCATTGTTGACTAGCGTTTGGCCGCGGCGTTGCTTGTGTGGATGTCTGTTATTCCTCTGCGGAACTAATTATACAGACAGTAGTGCCATTTAATATTGTGGAGTATATTTTATATTTGTATGCAATGATCACAAAATTTCTTTGTAAACATTATTTGCAGTTTTTCCTACAAGGATCAGCACAAAAAGATGCTCGGGGCTACTAACTGGTGAGCAAGCCACGTAGAGCTGCCCATGGGAGAAGCAGCTGGTCCTGAGATCTACGCCTGCAGCCCTGAGTGTTTGCCCCTGCGACTTGTTGATCGTCATAGCGAATCAGACTCTTACAGGAAACTGCAGGCACTTGATTTGAAAATGAAGATTGTTGGGGATAAGGGTATACGTGGTATAATCACAGACTTACCAACGCCACATCCCGTTAGAATATCTGCCTCAATTAGGTGCCTCTGCACAGCAGTCACTATAAGTCGGGTTCCGTTGCATAACTTGGGCGGAGTCAAGTTCCGCAGAAGCATGATCGGAACACCAACTTCCAGTGCGCCGAGTGACAAGCGTCTGTTTTTTCCTTTATTGCTCCTCTCCCTGATGTCACAGCGAGATTATACATACCTCAGTTCTTTCTAGATCACTAAGCTATACAACAGTGAAAACGCCATCCAAATTCATCCAGTAGTTTTTGCGTGATGCCGGAACAGACAAAAATTTTGAAAAAGAAAATCCATCTGCATAGTTCATGAACAGTCCCTAGAAGTATATTTCTCAAAAAAAAAAAAATGCTACAGTATGCACAGACACCCTTACAGGTTCCTTATATGTATAGATATCTATAGTAGCGTCTGCATATACCAGAGGTACTCAAACTGTGTGCCGCGGCACCAACCGGGGTTGCCTTGGAACACTTGCCCTGGGTTGGTGGTCCAGAATCAATTAAAATTATTTATGGTCAATGTAATAGGCAAAACCAGTGCTGGCGGCTTCCAATCATAACATACGTGGATCCTGTCCCTTACCACATAAATGACCCTAAGGATGACATACTGTATAAACACAATTTACTTAATTTTATATATTTTTTTCTGATTTCTCTATAAGAAACTTTTGGACTAGAGGTGCCATGAAAAAAATTCAGATACTCCAGGCCGCCGTGACTCCAAAAAGTTAGAGAACCTCTAGCATATACTATTACACTTTACATATGGGAACAGAACAGTAAGAAAACAAGACTCATATGTTAATAGACAAAGAGATAAGACAGTTTACAGTCTATAAGTGATACAGGGAATTAAATACATATCGGCGAGTTACCTGTGCAGCATGCAAAGAGTTACTCCAAGGTTTCTCTAAGCAAAGAGAGAAATATTCTTACAAATACACAGCTTAATGCCCTTTCATCTTGCCTGCTGTAACGGGATTATAAATAATGGATGAATAGAACTTCATCAGTTTTAATTAATTTGGTTTGCCAATTAATTGGATCCTGTGTAAAATCCTTTAAAATTAAACCTTAAATAGCACGACAGATCTTGCATACGGCACTTGTATTATCTGCACGGAGGCAGGCCAGGCAATTATGCACAAGCAGACGGGGCCAAAATTCCAATAATTTAGCATTGCCTGTTTTTTGCAAACTGACTTTTGTGCTGATTAAGACTCGACTCAAGGTGCAGTAAATATGATGTTAAAACACAAGCTGTTCTGTGACACAATGAAAGTTTAAGATAGATTTAGGTACTGTGGCTCACCAGCTATTGCGAACTACAAGCGCCAGCATAGGTGGGACGCAGGACACCTACAGTACTTCTGGTTAAGGGATTAGCCTGACAAATATGTAATGGCTACATGTTACCAGTGGGATAAAAAGACTGTGTAGGGCATCCTGTGTGCCAGAACAGCATAAACTCACCGGACTGGGCATTTTAGCATGTCAGCCAAAGCATCACTGTGGCTTGTCAGGGGTTAAGGCTTTTGGGGGTGGAACATTGTGTATGTGCTGTTGGGATTTGATTGGTGGTGATAGAGTCAGGGGTGGTGCTGCTAGGGATGTAGGAATTCAGCCTAGAAGTTTCTGCCTCTTTCCAGTTTTATCATTGGACTGATAAGTAGTGTGATTCTGTACTGTATTATTATTAACTGGTTTACTGTGTTTTCTATCTATTTTCTGCTCCATCTCTCTCTCTCTCTCTCTCTCTCTCTCTCTCTCTCTCTCTCTCTCTCTCTCTCTCTCTCATACTTATTCTTTTGCTTCTCTTACTTTGTATTTCTTTACCTTTACCTTCTTTTCCTATAATTGTTGTACTGAATATGTCCAGCAGGCTGTTAGTGCCGGCAGACACGGCACGGGTCTGCTCGCGCGCTTGGCAGCCGTTGTTTAATGCCGGGCAGGCTGAGTCAGGCCTGAGGCGCGGGGGACAGAGGTGACACGGGCGTCCGGGGGCGGGCTCACCCTCCGGCGCGTGTGCAGCTGCAGGGAGCGTCTCCGGCACCGGCCACTCCGGTGGTGGGCGCTGCAGACGGCTCAGTAGTGGCATGAGGCAGTGCTCAGACGAGTGCTCCGTTGCCGGTGGGGGCCGCCGAGCTGCGGGGTCCGGGGAAGTGCGGCGCCTGGCCAGGCTGGGGAGCGCGTGCGCTCCTGGCTGGCGGAACACGCCGCACTCATCTCAAAGTGACTCAGGGTAGTGCTGACAGGAGGTCTGCACTAGGTAATCGAGCTCCTTTAGCAGTTTGTGCCGGGGAGCCCGCTAATGGCGCTACTGAGACAGATGCCAGACCACTTCTGGGGATGGGAGCGCGCAGGGCTTAGGCGCGTGCGCTAATGCCAGTAATAGACGGATTAGGTGGCGCACACAGGCCAGGATTAGCTAGTCGTAGGGCCCTTTGGCAGTGGACTGCGTGGGCTCATTGGGGTCCTTGATGCCGACGGGGTATACCCGGTGTTGACATCAATACGTTTATCTGGTTGCCTGGGCCTGGTTTCCGGCCTGAGCGGGGCGCCTGCATCCGGGAACGATGTCTCTTTTGTTTCCACAGAGCACAGGTCGCAAATCGCCATGGACAGAGGGGTAGCGTCCGTACGTGGGCAACAGCGTCAGCGGCCGTGGCAGCGCAGGATGGTAAGTCTTCTTAGGATCTGGACTGGTCCAGGGAGAGTGTGGGTAGCCTCGGTAGTGGAGTGGACTCTGGTACCCCGACCTCATCCTCGGGTGCAAGCAGGTGTACGGGTAAGGGCTCCACTCAGCGCAGTAGGAAGAAGCACATACGGCGGGTTATTTACTCTTCCCTGGCTTACTCTGGACCGGTTACGGGACGATTGTTTGATTACTATATTTGCACTGACCAGTGATTATAGGAGTGTTGCTAGCAGCGATGAAGATTGGACGGGGGGCAGATACCTTCCGTTTTTATCAGAAGGGGGTTAGATGGATGTGTATATTTGCGGTTTGTTGCTTGAATTTTCGGCCCTGGGAATATAGGAGGGTGACACGCTACCGATCTCTGATTCATATTAGTTTCACTACATATTGGGGATAAGCGGAGACAATACGATGAGGTTTTTATAGGGTAGCAACATGGGCGCGGCATTTTCTCGTTACCCAGGTCGCTGGAGTTGCGACTGAAGGTTACGGCTTTATAGTTGTGGGAAGCTGCCTGGCCCGTGGTGCTATAGCTTTAGGGCAGGCCCGTCGTGTGCGCGGAGCGGTAACTGCTTTGCATGTCACATTGGCCAGTGTGAGTTGGAAGGGAAGTGTCGTTTCGGCACTCCGTCATTAGGTGTGGCGGGAGCCACGTTATCTAAGGCTGCAGCAATCCAGCGACAGAAGGGGGCTGCTACTCAGTCGTCTCGGCTGAACCGCGGTCCGACGGGCTCCGTCGTGGGGTAAGGCTCCCTCTCCGATTAAATACCTGGCGCTTTTCCCCGGGCGGTGTAGGTATCCGCGTCAGGCCGACGTGTGGTTGCTGCGACCATGTTTTACTGTTGGCTTCCCCTTACATATTGCTAGTCAATTCCGGTCTGTTTCATGTGGCACTTAAGCTACGGGCGTATTTCCCGGACTTTTCGAAGGCGGCGGTCTCTGCTGTGGTTCATTTCGGACGCATGGTGGGGCCTGTCGGGTGGCTCCCAGTTGTGACTTCATGCTGTCACCGGTGGGGGTTATCCCGTGAAAGGTTGATGGGACCTTTGGGCTTATGCAGGATCCTTCAGATCATTTAGGGTGCATCAGTGAATGATGCTATCCAGGGGGTACATTGTAGGGTGGTTTGCATGTCCTTTGACTCTGCATTTTAGAGTGTCAGATCGTTTGGCAGCGGGATGCTCATGTGCGTATTGGTTGTCGAGTCGGATTTCAACCTCCTTCCTTTGCACCCGTCGGCGTTTCGTATTTTTGCCCATGGGTTGTTCAATTTCTTGCACGCAGTTTGCATTTTTTAGCACATTCTTACACTGGGTTTACAAGAGGCCTCGGGGGAGACGGGAATTATGCACTACCTGGAGGAATTTCTTTTAACCTCCCCCCGAATTCGGTTCGGTATGTTTCTGCTGAACTACTAGCTTGAATGGTTTGAGGTTTTTAGAGTGCCTATTGCGGGGAAAAGACAGAGGGTCCTATGTTTTCTTTGGTGTATTGGGGTATTCACATTATGCACTACCTGTAGGATTTTTCTTTTACCCTGCCCCATTCGGATTGGTAGGATTTTGCTACACTGCTCGCTTGCATTGTTTGAGGTTTGTAGAGTGACAATTGCGGGTGAAAAGACAGAGGGTCCTATGGATTCTTTGGTGTATTGGGGTATCCAAATTGATACTCCGGCGGGTCTTTGCAGGCATACAGAAGATAATATGCGCCGTCTCCATGATGGGGTATTGTTAGCGCTAGTTACAGGCAAACGCGCTCTTCAGATGGCGCTATTTAGAGTGAGTTCGCTTGACTTCACCGGCAGGGTGTTTTTGTAGGGATTTAAAAGCTTAAATAGGAATTAGAAGTCTGCTGCATTTTGAGATTATTTCATGGGATTTGTAGGACGCCTTTCTTTTCCAATTTAACGGGGTATGTTTTGTAGCTACAACCGGCTGTGCCCAGTATGGTCTTGGAGTTTTGACGGACGCAGCAGGGACCTTTTCGCTTTGGCGCTTACTCCTCGGATAGGGGGTGCGCTGCGTGTTAGCCGGGGAATTGGATTGTCCATAGCTTAACAGTAAACTGGGGTTGCTCTGCATTTTCCTATTAGGTTGGCATTGGAAGATGGCTTTGGAAGTATGGGACCACTGCCTGTGCACTGAGGAGGTTAGATTTGCGTGTGACGACATGGGCGTGGCCTTTGCCATGAAGAGACAGAGGTCTACTTCCTTGCCGGTATTTAGGGTTCTTGCCCAAATAGTTTTGACATGTTTGTGAACAACATCACGTTGCCGTTGGGACCTTTCGCTTTGGCGCTTATTCCTCGGAAAGGGGGTGCGCTGCGGGTTAGCCGGGGGATTGGATTGTCCATAGCTTAACAGGAAACTGGGGTTGCTCTGCATTTTCCTATTAGGTTGGCGTTGGAAGATGGCATTGGAAGTATGGGACCACTGCCTGCGCACTAAGGAGGTTAGATTGGAGCGTGACGACACAGGAGTTGTCTTTGCCATAATGAGACTGAGGTCTACTTCCTTGCCGGCATTTAGGGTTCTTGCCCAAATAGTTTTGACACGTTTGGTGAACAACATCACGTTGCGAGCCAAACATGTTCCGGATGTCCGTAACGGAATGGCTGATGCCCCCTTTCCCGTTTGAGGGGTTACGCTTTTGCCGGTTAGCTCTCTTGGCACGTTCTTGGAGTGATGAAGGTCCTGATTCTGTGCGTTAGGTACCTGACAACATATGCAACTTATTTGGCTTTTTGGGGAGCGCTGGAACCGTGTCCTGCGGGAAAGGGGCCATAAGGGTAAGACCTTTCCTGAATTAATTTTTGTCTTCGTTTAGCGATTTTATGTCAACGGATCGTCGCGTATGTATGTCGGACAGGTGCGTGCGGGCATATCACGCTTTTGTGTCTTCACAGGGAGAGGGACTTTACTACGTCCTTTTCCTGGCGCTGTTTTCTTGTTGAGGCGGGTTTTGGGGTCGCTGGGGAGGATCGGCTCCTCGGACTGCGAAGTTCTCCTTTTCAGGATGGTTTTGTGTTGGCTTATCATGGTGGGTTCAGGGTGGGCGAGCTGATGGTGCACTCCCATGCTGCAGCTTCACCCATGCTGACGAGCCAGGGCGTCGTACACCCCGACGGTTTATGGTGCAAGATTCAGCGTCCCAAGACCGACGTAGCGGGCAGGGGGCGGTGGGTCCGTGTGGGTCGGGCCATTATACGCCGCATTTGTACGGTGGTAGCGGCCAGGGCTCATTCGGGCTTTCTGCCTAATTCGCCTGACGGGTGGCTTGTTCATAGTGACGGTTCCCCACTTACTAGGTACCATTTCCTGTTGGGAAGTGTAGGTACTGGCGCCGGCTGAAGTTCAAAGAAAATTAGCTATATCGATATGATTTAAAAAAAAAAATCAAATTTAATTTCTGTACATTCATAAGAATAAAAATTACTCAATAATAAAATACAATCAGATGTGAATAACTGATATATATATGAACCACAGCTTAGCCCCATAAACATATACTGTCCACAATCCCTGGCTAGGACATCTACTAGCAGCTGTTTTTGCAAGTTCAATTTTGAACAGAGTAGGTTACCAGACTCTTTTTCCAGATGGAATTCCCTAGGTGTCCATATTGCAGTGGAAACCAGATGGCAAATGGGTACGAGTCCGGATCTGCAAGTCCCTTGTGTGCAAATTTAAAGCTGATGAGTGCATATAAGTCCAAATATCGCCAGGAAGTGGTTGGGTTTGCTGGTGCTTGTGGTCCTTCAGATAAAAAGCTCAACGCGTTTCTCTGGTCTTATGGGTGCCAGCTTCCTCAGGAGCATATGATCAGTAACTATCTGGCAGACTATATATACCCTTATAATCATAGGGCAATTAAAAACATCTGTCAGTCACAACATAATTAATAATGAACATTTCATAAAATTGATATAAAATTCAGTAGGAGGCAATCCTTTATAAACACAATACCATAAATATTATTTATTTATGAAAACGAGATCTGGAAATATATAAAAATATATGTAAGAATTAGAGATGAGCGGGTTCGGTTCCTCGGAATCCGAACCCGCCCGAAATTCAGCTTTTTTTACACGGATCCGAGCGACTCGGATCTTCCCGCCTTGCTCGGTTAACCCGAGCGCGCCCGAACGTCATCATGACGCTGTCGGATTCTCGCGAGGCTCGGATTCTATCGCGAGACTCGGATTCTATATAAGGAGCCGCGCGTCGCCGCCATTTTCACACGTGCATTGAGATTGATAGGGAGAGGACGTGGCTGGCGTCCTCTCCATTTAGATTAGAAGAGAGAGAGTGAGATTGAGACAGAGACACTTGATTTACTGGAGCTTAGGAGTACTAGAGAGTGCAGAGTTTACTAGTGACTGACCACTGACCAGTGACCACCAGTGCAGTTTTATTTAATATAATCCGTTCTCTGCCTGAAAAAAACGATACACAGTGACTCAGTCACATACCATATCTGTGCTCAGCCCAGTGTGCTGCATCATCTATGTATAATATCTGACTGTGCTCACACAGCTTAATTGTGGGGGAGACTGGGGAGCAGTTATAGGTTATAGCAGGAGCCAGGAGTACATATTATTAAAATTAAACAGTGCACACTTTTGCTGCAGGAGTGCCACTGCCAGTGTGACTGACCAGTGACCTGACCACACTGACCACCAGTATAGTATACTATATTGTGATTGCCTGAAAAAGTTAAACACTCGTCGTGTGACTTGTGTGGTGTTTTTTTATTCTATAAAAAACTCATTCTGCTGACAGACAGTGTCCAGCAGGTCCGTCATTATATAATATATACCTGTCCGGCTGCAGTAGTGATATATATATATTTTTTATATCATTATTTATCATCCAGTCGCAGCAGACACAGTACGGTAGTTCACGGCTGTAGCTACCTCTGTGTCGGCACTCGGCAGTCCATCCATAATTGTATACCACCTACCCGTGGTTTTTTTTTTCTTTCTTCTTTATACATACTACATCTCATTATCATTCAGTCTATATTAGCAGCAGACACAGTACAGTACGGTAGTCCACGGCTGTAGCTACCTCTGTGTCGGCTCTCGGCAGTCCATCCATAATTGTATACCACCTACCCGTGGTTTTTTTTTTCTTCTTTATACATACTACATCTCATTATCATCCAGTCTATATTAGCAGCAGACACAGTACAGTACGGTAGTCCACGGCTGTAGCATAGAACTCAATACTATACAATAATATATAATTCTCTTCCCCCCCCCCTTTTTTTCTGAAACTTTTAAATTATGAAAATATATATATATACACTGTAAATGGAATTGTATCTACTTGAGTAAATAACCCTTCATTTACCTTGAGTAAAAGATTTATCTCACTATGATAAACAATCCTCTACTTGTCTTTATTATGGATGTTTCCCCCTTCTAATCTAATATCAGTTTAATGATCCTCTCCTTTTATGTGTATTTGTATTAGTCATTGCATTGTTTAGAATAGAAGTCTACTTCCTAAAACTTACTGGGCGCTCCACGGAGCGCTATGATATCTCTATACATGCGCCGCATGACGGTTTAATGTTTTTTATTTTGATGTAATCTCCATGGTGCCCCTGGAACGCAAGCACTTCCTGTATCTCGTTATGCGCTCCACGCAATCACTCCCTGTATTTCGTTGTGCGCTCCACGGAGTACAGTGACCCTTCCGGACATGCGCCGCACGATCCAGACGGCGGGATCACGTGATCGGAGGGCATCACGTGCTCCCGGGCGGCAGCATACAAACACCAAGGGCAGCACTCACTGGTTAAAAGAATACCATGTGATCAGGAAACGATCACATGGTGTATGTTTAGATCATATTCTTACATATATTTTTATATATTTCCAGATCTCGTTTTCATAAATAAATAATATTTATGGTATTGTGTTTATAAAGGATTGCCTCCTACTGAATTTTATATCAATTTTATGAAATGTTCATTATTAATTATGTTGTGACTGACAGATGTTTTTAATTGCCCTATGATTATAAGGGTATATATAGTCTGCCAGATAGTTACTGATCATATGCTCCTGAGGAAGCTGGCACCCATAAGACCAGAGAAACGCGTTGAGCTTTTTATCTGAAGGACCACAAGCACCAGCAAACCCAACCACTTCCTGGCGATATTTGGACTTATATGCACTCATCAGCTTTAAATTTGCACACAAGGGACTTGCAGATCCGGACTCATACCCATTTGCCATCTGGTTTCCACTGCAATATGGACACCTAGGGAATTCCATCTGGAAAAAGAGTATGGTAACCTACCCTGTTCAAAATTGAACTTGCAAAAACAGCTGCTAGTAGATGTCCTAGCCAGGGATTGTGGACAGTATATGTTTATGGGGCTATGCTGTGGTTCATATATATATCAGTTATTCACATCTGATAGTATTTTATTATTGAGTAATTTTTATTCTTATGAATGTACAGAAATTCAATTTGAATTTTTTTTTAATCATATCGATATAGCTAATTTTCTTTGAACTTCAGCCGGCGCCAGTACCTACACTTCCCATTTTTGCTTATCTATTTAAGGGAACTGACCTTCCCTGTACAGGCTGCCGTTGATAGCGCACTCTATTTATATCTTTATTTTGGTTCACCATCTCCTGTCGGTTGTTGGAGCGCTGTTTATTGGACCTGGGTCTGTCACCAGTCGATTATGGGACTCACTCTTTCTGCATCGGCACTGTTTCTGCCGCCGATGTGGCCGGTTGGTCCGAAGTCGAGATCCGGGCACTGGGTAGGGGAAGGTTTGGTGCAGTTAGATGCTATATCAGGCCTTCCCCTGGCAGTGCGCCCCTTTGAGGATTAGCCGCTCATTGCAATCGCCTTTGCGATTGTGGGGGCCATGAGGAATTTTTGTTTTACCATCGGTTTTAATTGCGGCTTTTGCCGGCTGACGGATATTTTGTTTTTGCCTCAAGTCAAATTGGGCGACCCATCATCCTGTCACGATTAGGTTTTTTTACCCTCATGTTAGGTAAGAGTTTCCACTTATTCATGCCTTTATACACAATTCTTTTACAGGACAGCGGCTAGATCTGCTAATTGTTTGGTTGATTGGCCATTCTTAGTTTTACTGGCTATCCATTTCATCTGTGGCCAGTGATGTTGAGAGGTTCCCGGAGCTGCAGCCCATGCATTGGCTGGGGGCGCAGGGGCCTCTGGTGGGACAGTTTCTGCAAATGGTTGCTGTTGGCTGTGGTTAGTTTGGGTTATACATTTTTTCCTGATTGTGCATTGTGGGAGCAATGATTTAGGGCGTAGGTCTGGCCTAGCATGCGCTGTGAAATTCGGCGCCATCCTTTGCAGTTGATGACCGACTGGCCTGCTTGTACTGTCATCTATTTGGACATCGTGCCCCGGAGGGTTTGACGAGGAGCTTTTAGCCCGCGTGCGATTGAGCTGTATTGGTCAGATGGGGCTCACCTGTCAGCTGCAGGTCTGCCCATATTTTGAAGACATCATCTGAGTCTCGAGGTCCTGTTTGTTCGTTGAGTTTAAGGTTTTTGGTGGCGGTGGCAGGTTTGGAGGAACCTGGTAGTTGGCCGGTTCAGAACGGTTATTTAATTTTGATTTATTAGGTTTAATTTGCTTAAGTTTTGGAATTGAGTTTTGGTTGCATCACCGTACCAGGTGAGCCCATATGCTATCAGTTGGGGAGCAGCATACGTGGATCTTGGGGCTGGTGGCCCAATTTCTTATTCCGTAGGGGCGGAATTTAGCTCTGTCCTTAAGAGTTGTGTTGTGGCAGGGGTAGTAGCAGGAGGTCGACCCCTGGCCATGGAGGAAAAGGCAGATGGCCCATAGTTGCATTGGATTCGGGATGGTGGCAGAAGGCCGATCCCTGAACACCTGGGCAGAAGGCCCTCAGGGATAGTTGCAGAAGGCCGATCCCGGAACATCTGGGCAGAAGGCCCTCCAACATTTAGGATATTATTTCAATGGTAATTTTGAGATATTTTATTTTCATGTGCTGTCTGCTTTATGCTATGTGTGATAAATATTTTAACCGTTCTTCTTCCCGCCACCTTAGTTAGAGGGGGAGTTTTTCATCCAAGTTTAGATTTAACAGGCCTTCCTCTCAGTCAATAAAAGCCGACCCCTTTCACACCACATTTGGTTGTCAGTGTCATTATTTATTTAGATAAGTGGGCTTGAATGATGTGCGGATGAATCTGGACGTGTGAAGTTTATGATTTATACATTACATGCTTGCAGTTTTTATATCTGAGAAGTAGTTTTACACTTTAAGAAGTTGTTACAAGAGATGTGCGGTTCGGTTCTCCAGAAATCTGAATCCATCTGAATTTTGTGGATTCGAACCAAAACCCAGTCCGGATCTCCCAATGAGTTCCAGTGCAAACCAAGTCCCTGTTTGGATCTTTGGGCCTAATTCAGACCTGATCGCTCGCTAGGTTTTTTTTTGCAGTCCTGCGTTCGCATAGTCGCCGCACATATGGAAGTGTATTTTAGCTGTGCAAGTGTGTGAACGCATGTGTAGCAGAGCTGTACAAATAGATCTTGTGCAGTCTCTGTGCAGCCCAGGACTCACTCAGCCGCTGCCATCACTTCAGCCTGTCCGGGACCGGAATTGACGTCAGGAACCCGCCCTGCAAACGCTTGGACATGCCTGCGTTTTCCCAAACACTCCCTGAAAACGGTCAGTTGCCACCCACAAACGCCCTCTTCCTGTCAATCTCCTTGCGAACACCTGTGCAAATGGATCCTTCGCACAAACCCATCGCTGAGCGGCGATCCGCTTTGTACCCGTGTGACACGCCTGCGCATTGCGATGCATACGCTTGCGCAGTTTAGACCTGATCGCAGGCTGTACGAAAACGCAGCCTAGCGATCAGGTCTGAATGACCCCCTTTGTGCGGATCCGAATTCGGATCTTAAATCCAAATGGGTCCCCCTCAGATGAATGAAGATATGAGGGACAGATTTAAGGCTGTTTTCTTAAAATCACTTATATGCACCAATAAACTGTATTTCCATATCTGAACTTAATGCTGGGTCTCAGAGAAAACGAGTTTACTGATTGACATAGAATCAACGTGGTGAAGTATAACACTATCCTGTCTGAGGAATAATTACAACAATGCCACCAGCTGGTCCCCAAAGTTATAAAAAGAAAACAATATAACCCTAACCGTAGCCTAACCCTAACCATAGCCTAACCCTAATTGTAGCCTAACCCGAACCGCAGTCTAACCCTAACCCAGTGACATGTGGTGAGATAAATGGCTGGGGAGGCACACATGGGGCTGGGAGCATGTCTCACCCCCTACTCACTGTTACTCTCCTCTCACTACACTAAGCTACATTGTTCATTGATTCTACCTGCATCCCTGTATTTTATCTTGCTGCTGCTGACTGAGCTCCCACTACAGTGCACTTCCTGGTCACATGACACATCCAAGTGTCCATCAGCGTCCAAGGCCCACCCTCACACTCAGAGGCATGCCTCTATTGGCTTCCTTTCTGTGCAGCGTTACTTCCTGTGGTGTGGCTCCGTCCCCAGCTCTGCAAAGCAGTGTCTAAATGTAGCACTGAGGCAGAGCTGTTGCTGTCTCGTCTCTCGTCTCCCTGCAGCATCGGGGATCGCCACAAAGCTGCTGAGTGCTAGATGTACTGTAAAAAGGAATTCACTAAACAAAGAAAATATTTGTGTTATACATCTATCTATCTATCTATCTATCTATCTATCTATCTATCTATCTATCTATCTATCATATCTATATATATACACACATAGGGTTACTAAATTTATAATGTTAACATTGTGACTGTTGATATGTTCATTTTGTGTTAACATTGGGGGTCATTCCGAGTTGATCGCTCGCTAGCAACTTTTTGCTGTGCTGCGATCAGATAGTCGCTGCCTATAGGGGAGTGTATTTTCGCTTTGCAAGTGTGCGAACGCTTTTGCAGCCGACGGCACAAAAAAGATTGTTGCAGTTTCTGAGTAGCTCTGGACTTACTCAGCCGCTGCGATCACTTCAGCCTTTTTGGTGCTGGAATTGACGTCAGACACCCGCCATGCAAACGCTTGGACACGCCTGCGTTTTTCCAAATACTCCCAGAAAACGATCAGTTGACACCCATAAACACCATCTTTCTGTCAATCTCCTTGCGATCGACTGTGCGAATGGATTCTTCGTTAAATCCATCGCCCAGCAACGATCCGCTTTGTACTCGTACGACGGGCCTGCGCATTGCGGTGCATACGCATGTGCAGTTTTGCCGAGTTTTAACATGATCGCAGCGCTGCAAAAAGTTGCTAGTGAGCGATCAACTCGGAATGACCCCCATTATGACTACGGAGGTAATTCAGAGTTGATCGCAGCAACAAATTTGTTAGCAGTTGGACAAAACCATGGCCCTCATTCCGAGTTGATCGGTCGCAAGGCGAATTTAGCAGAGTTACACACGCTAAGCCGCCGCCTACTGGGAGTGAATCTTAGCTTCTTAAAATTGCGACCGATGTATTCGCAATATTGCGATTACTAACTACTTAGCAGTTTCAGAGTAGCTTCAGACTTACTCTGCCTGTGCGATCAGTTCAGTGCTTGTCGTTCCTGGTTGACGTCACAAACACACCCAGCGTTCGCCCAGGCACTCCCACCGTTTCTCCGGCCACTCCTGCGTTTTTTCCGGAAACGGTAGCGTTTTCAGCCACACGCCCCTGAAACGCCGTGTTTCCGCCCAGTAACACCCATTTCCTGTCAATCACATTACGATCGCCGGAGCGATGAAAAAGCCGTGAGTAAAATTACTTTCTACATAGCAAAGTTACTTGGCGCAGTCGCAGTGCGAACATAGCGCATGCGTACTAAGCGGATTTTCATTGCGATGCGATGAAAAATACCGAGCGAACAACTCGGAATGAGGGCCCATGTGCACTGCAGGTGGGGCAGATGTAACATGTGCAGAGAGAGTTAGATTTGGGTGGGGTGTGTTCAAACTGAAATCTAAATTGCAGTGTAAAAATAAAGCAGCCAGTATTTACCCTGCACAGAAACAAAATAACCCACCCAAATGTAACTCTCTCTGCACATGTTACATCTGCCCCACCTGCAGTGCACGTGGTTTTGCCCAACTGCTAACAAATTTGCTGCTGCGATCAGATCTGAATTACCCCCTACATCCCTTATTATTATATTATATATTATAAAGGTATATTTTTATTATTATTGTTATTATTTTTATTATATTATATAAAATAAAGGTATTATTGTATCTTCCACTCGTTTGCCTAAGAGTTTCACAGAGTCACTGCATACCCTTAGGCATAGGCGTGCGCAGCTAATTTTATTAGGGGGTGCAGCGCAGGAGAGTCGTGTCTAGCACCACCTTTTGGGGCGTGTCTAGCACCGCTTTATGGGCGTGTCAAGCACTAGTTTACATTCTCTCAGTAAATCACATGGCTTAGACTAATTTCTCCCTTGTTCCTAATACTACAAATAGATATAATACACCCCAGAGAAATAAAATCAAACATAATGGTGTGATTACCAGCCGGTACTAAATGTCCGCTAGGGCATAACCCCGAGTCCTAGCTGCCGCTACACCCCATCACTGCTTACACTTCCCCAACCTATCCCTGACCCAGTGGCAGAACTAGAGAGAGTGGTAAGCCTAGGTGCATATGCATTTCCCCCACACACACACACCACCACCACCACCCTTTGCACCCACCAACACCTACACCCAAATTTTGAGTGGGTCCTTCTGAAAAGTACGGGAGAATTAAAGGGCTGAACATTTCAGTTTTAATATAACACAAGTAAAGTTTAAAATGTATACATGTGCCATCAAAGCCACATTGTGCTCTTTCTATGCCATCAGACCCCATCTCTGCAGGACACCAGCATTTGTCACACATGCTCCCATGCTCACCAGCTACTGACAGTAGTGCCCCTTATTCACATTGCGCCACACAGTATGAGTCGAAATCCACATTACACCACACACTATGAGCCAAAATTCACATAACGCCACACGGTATGAGCCGAAATTCACATTATGCCACACAGTATGAGACAAAATTCACATTACGCCAGACAGTATGAGCCAAAATTCACATTACACCACACGGGATGAGCCAAAATTCACATTACACCACACTGTATGAGCCGAAATTTACATTATGCCACACAGTATGAGATGAAATTCACATTATGCCATACAGTATGACCCGAAATTCACATTACCCCACACGGGATGAGGCAAAATTCACATTACGCCACACGGTATGAGCCGGAATTCATATTACGCCACACCGTATGAGACGAAATTCACATTATGCCACACAGTATGACCCAAAATTTACATTACACCACACGGGATGAGCCGGAATTCACATTATGCCACACCGTATGAGACGAAATTCACATTATGCCACACACTATGACCCGAAATTCACATTACACCACACGGGATGAGCCAAAATTAACATTACGCCACACGGTATGAGCCAAAATTCACATTACCCCACACAGTATGAGCTGAAATTCACATTATACCACACAGTATGAGCCGAAATTCACATTATACCACACAGTATGAGTCGAAATTCACATTACACCACACAGTATGAGCCGAAATTCACATATCGCCACATGGTATGAGCCGAAATTCACATTACGCCACACAGTATGTGTAGTACTGCCGGTATGATCGGTATGCCGGTCACATAACCACATCCCGGTGCTACCATACCCATCTCATCATTGTATATAAATACAGTTACTAAAAAGGAAAGAATGAGATCTATAAGTGCACTCTGGAAACTACTGAATGCTAATATATTTATGTAGCCCTTCTTTTCTATTTTTTTTTTTTCGTGAGTGTATCCACAGATCCTTTTTTTTTTTTCAGGTATCTTCATGTGTATATAGTATACACTGTACATGCGTTTTCCCCCTGGCTGGCCTGGCCAAATACTGTACGTAATAAAAAAATAATGCGTTCTACAAAAAATGCACTCATGAAAATAAAAAAAGAAAAGGGTTATAATATATATATATATATATATATATATATGCAGAACCAAGCAGCCAATCATTCAGTAGTTTCCTGAGTGCACCTATTGACTATAGGTGCACTCAGGAAACTACTGAATGCTTACCTCAGCTAGTATATCCTGATCCTGAATATGTAAAAAAAAAATCAAAATAAAACAAAGTAATAAGAAAAGAATGACAGAGTCTCACCCTGTGCTAAACTGTCTCAGGCTCAGCCGCTCAGCTGTTTCCTCCGTTCTTACAGCGGCTGCGGTGTTGGCGGGACGGCAGTGGCAGGGCATATATGGACTGAGAGCGCAGGCAGGAGGAGAGCAGCCGGATGGGAAGGGAGGGAGCACGGTGTGAATTGAACACTTCACATCAATAGGCAGAGCCTGACGTCAGTCCCCTCTGCGCTGCCGCTACTGTACATGTACATCATCCGCGGCGGTAGGCGGGCACAGCAGGGAGGAGCCACAGTGACAGACAACAATGATAAGCCGGCTAAGCTCAGCACGGGCCCAGCGATCATCACACACTACTATGCCATAGCATGCGTGGCGTGTGGGGAGTGCGGCGTGTGGGGAGTGCTGGACATTAGGGGGTGCCTGTGCGAACCAGGCACCCCCCGTGCGCACGCCTATGCCCTTAGGTCAGTGATGGCTAACCGTGACACTCCAGCTGTTGTTGAATTACACTTCCCAGCATGCCCTGCATCAGTTTTAGCATGGCCAAATAACAAAACTGTAGCAGGGCATGCTGGGATATCTAGTTCAACAACAGCTGGAGTGTCAAGGTTAGCCATCACTGCCTTAGGTGGAACATGCCGCATCTGCGGCCGAGTAGATATAGAAGAGCTGAACATTGGCCCTCATTCCGAGTTGATCGCTCGCAAGGCGAATTTAGCAGAGTTGCTCAGGCTAAGCCTACGCCTACTGGGAGTGTATCTTAGCTTCTTAAAATTGCGACCGATGTATTCGCAATATTGCGATTACAAACTACTTAGCAGTTTCAGAGTAGCTTCAGACTTACTCGGCATCTGCGATCAGTTCAGTGCTTGTCGTTCCTGGTTTGACGTCATAAACACACCCAGCGTTCGCCCAGACACTCCCCCGTTTCTCCGGCCACTCCTGCGTTTTTTCCGGAAACGGTAGCGTTTTTATCCACACGCCCCAAAAACGGCGTGTTTCCGCCCAGTAACACCCATTTCCTGTCAATCACACTACGATCGCCGGAGCGAAGAAAAAGCCGTGAGTAAAAATACTATCTTCATTGTAAAATTACTTGGCGCAGTCGCAGTGCGATTATTGCGCATGCGTACTAAGCGGAATTTCACTGCGATGCGATGAAAATTACTGAGCGAACGACTCGGAATGAGGGCCATTAGCCGGATATTCTTACACACTGCAGCAGGGATCTCTCACCTCTTACTAGACTGTAATACTCAGGGGTCCCAGCACGGAGACTGGTTTCTGTACGCGGAGCGCTATGTGACTGCAGGCAGAAAACACGCTGTCAATCAGCAATAAATCACTTCTCTTTGAGAGTTCTTGAGTTCATTGAAACGTGAACTGCGATCCAGACAGAGCATCGTACAGCCAAACTGTCTGGATGTAACTAGAGAGATGTCGCATCTGAGGGTGACTAATTGAGTTGGAAAGTGTGTGATGAGCTGTTATATATATATATATATATATATATATATTGTTGTTTTTAGCACATTCATTATGTATATGGAAACATTTGTTATAGGAAAAGTACCAAGTCGTTTTCTTACCAATCGCCTCTAAATCCCGACATTTCATTAATTGTTGCTTGACAGTGTCCACAACTAACAGTGGCCCTCATTCGGAGTTGTTCGCTCGCAAGCTGCTTTTAGCAGCATTGCACACGCTAAGCCGCCGCCTACTGGGAGTGAATCTTAGCTTAGCAAAATTGCGAACGAAAGATTCTCAAAATTGCGATTAGATATTTCTTTGCAGTTTCTGAGTAGCTCGGGACTTACTCTGCCACTGCTATCAGTTCAGTCAGTTTCGTTCCTGGTTTGACGTCACAAACACACCCAGCGTTTGCCCAGACACTCCCGCGTTTTTCCCAGAAACGGCAGCGTTTTTTCACACACTCCGATAAAACGGCCAGTTTCCGCCCAGAAACACCCACTTCCTGTCAATCACACTCCGATCACCAGAACGAAGAAAAAACCTCGGAATGACGTGAGTAAAATACCAAACTTCTTAGCAAATTTACTTGGCGCAGTCGCAGTGCAAACATTGCGCATGCGCAATTAGCGGAAAATCGCTGCGATGCGAAGAAAATTACGGAGCGAACAATTCGGAATGAGGGCCAGTATACCCAACTTCAGAGTCGCACGTCATATGATCGCAATTCCGGTCACATCCAGGGCTTGGAAACCCATGTCGTCATCCATCTGTATTCTGATTCTGTGGCATCTATGTGGACGCGCCGTCCCCAGCCCACCGGCGGTGAGTGCTGCCATTGGGCCTTATTAAGATGCAAATCAATTGCACACGATAGACAGGAGGAGGCTGTTTCGTGGGTGGTAACGGGGAGCAGGTGTGTCGCGGCTGTTTTGGGGGCGTGTCTCTGCTTGCATCTGCGATCTGGAATGCAGAATACATGGCGGCAGCGTCTCAGCTCCTGCGCCTATTCTGCGTGACCATTCAGTCGCTTAGATTGTCGATAACCATCTGGGCCGTAACTAGGTGTGTGCCGATGGTGCCTTGCCCACAGCGCAACTGCACTAAAGGTGCACCATCAGGCAGCACACCCCACATGTACGGCCGTTCTATGTAGTGAGGGAGTGTTGAAATGTCCGCTGTATGCGGCGCCTGTGTCCATCCGCCGCCTCAGGGATGGGGAGTGGTGGCGCAGGCGCCATGTGTTACAGTGGCCGTCGTGCGGTAATTCCACCTGTTCGCCCCGCTGCCGTCTCTGACATGTAGAGGGAGCGGGAGCGCTGTTTCAGGCGCCTGCTCCCATATATGAGCCGCTGTTGCCTGTACTGATGCCGCCAGGGAGACCTGCTGCCTCAGCACTGTAGAGGGTTTGGGAGCGCCTGTACTGTCTATGAGTGTCTGCGCCTGAGAGTCCTGGATGCCGCAACGCTGTGACAGGTGGGGACAGGGACACACACACACCGCTGTGACAGGTGGACACACACACACCTGCCTTATGTGTAAAAAGCCACGCCCCTATATTTTTGGAGCACGTCTACGCGCACATTGGCACTTTAAAGATTTGGTGGTGGAGGGGGGAGCGCCGTTGCTGTTTCTTGCACATAGCGCTAAAATGTCTAGTTACGGCACTGATAACCATAGGATATGCGAGCACCGCTGCATGTACAAATAGCTGCCATTCTGCAATCAGACTGTACAATCGTTCCTCTTCAGCTGGGCAATAAATTTTCCGGGTCAGAAGTTCCCAGCTATAAATTTAAAATGATTTGCTCATTCTATTAAATGTGTCCGGGGCATGGATGATATCTCATAGCTAAAGATTAATAAAACAATTTAACAGGATTCAGCTTGGCAGATTTTGGCCAGTTCGGGGTTGCGGAATTAATCTTCAAAGAGAAGCGCAGTTTGCTCCGACCGGAATTTCCTGATAAGTGGAACTTAGTTGTCTCTTTATCAAAATCTCCAAACTCTGGACTAGTCTATGCGTCCTGCAAAAAGGTGCGTTTTCATTTGCACGCAAAGCTGGTCGTATATACAAGCATATGTGTCATCCTGAGTTACATCAGGAGAGAACAGTAGCCTATCCCTGAGCAGGGCGTGCTCCAGGCATGTTCAACAGGAGCAGACGAACGGGGCGTCGAGCTACAGTACTAAGGGCGCGTGGGCATTTCAAATGTGGTGCCGGCTGTCAGCCAATGAGAGCTTGAGGACCGGCTGTGGTGGCTCCTGATTGGTTAGCGGACCACAAGCTTTGATAGGTTCATAAGCCAGCACCATATTTCAAATGGCCACCAGAGACCGAACTCATTGCGCTGTGCTCTCCTCCCCTCAGCTGCAGCCCAGCCCTGTCTAGCAGACCAGCTGCAGCCCAGCCCTGTCTGGCAGACCAGCTGCAGCCCAGCCCTGTCTAGCAGCCCAGCCCTGTCGAGCAGACCAGCAGCAGCAGCCACAACCCAGCCCTGTCCAGCAGCCCAGAAGCAGCAGTAACGGCCAAGGCCGAGGTGGTGGTGAACACTACTGGGGACATTGTGTAACAGGTACTATACTGGGGGCATTATGTGTATCTGGCAAGACTGGGGGCATTATGTGTAACTGGCACCACTGGGGTTATTATGTATAACTGGCACTACTGGGGGATTACGTGTAAGGGGCATTACTGGCGGATTTGGTAAAAACCGGAATGGTCCAGACCCCGGAACACAAGACAGTAAGGGACAGTATCCGTAAGCTATTATTACAGCTATTACTATACCTGGGTTAACCAGGAGAGAACAGTAGTATATGTGCCTGGGTTACACCAGGAGAGAACAGTAGTATATGTGCCTGGGTTACACCAGGAGAGAGCAGTAGTATATGTACCTGGGTTACACCAGGAGAGAACAGTAGTATATGTGCCTGAGTTACACTGGGAGAGAACAGTAGTATATGTGCCTGGGTTACACCAGGACAGAGCAGTGGTATATGTGCCTGGGTTACACCAGGAGAGATCAGTAGTATATGTGTACCTGGGTTACACCAGGAGAGAGCAGTAGTATATGTGCCTGGGTTACACCAGGAGAGAACAGTAGTATGTGTACCTGGGTTACACCAGGAGAGAACAGTAGTATGTGTACCTGGGTTACACCAGGAGAGAACAGTAGTATGTGTGCCTGGGTTACACCAGGAGAGAACAGTAGTATATGCACCTGGGTTACACCAGGAGAGAGCAGTAGTATATGTGCCTGGGTTACACCAGGAAAGAACAGTAATATATGCACCTGGGTTACACCAGGAGAGAGCAGTAGTATATGTGCCTGGGTTACACCAGGAGAGAGCAGTAGTATATGTGCCTGGGTTACACCAGGAGAGAGCAGTAATATATGCACATGGGTTACACCAGGAGAGAGTAGTAGTATATGTGCCTGGGTTACACAAGGAGAGAGCAGTAGTTTATGTGCCTGGGTTACACCGGGAGAGAACAGTAGTATATGTGCCTGGGTTATACGGGAAAAGAGCAGTAGTATGTGTGCCTGGGTTACACGGGGAGAGAGCAGTAGTATATGTGCCTGGGTTACACAAGGAGAGAGCAGTAGTATATGAGCCTGGGTTACATCGGGAGAGAGCAGTAGTATATGTGCCTGGGTTACACCAGGAGAGAGCAGTAGTATATGTGCCTGGGTTACTCCGGGAGAGAGCAGTAGTATATGTGCCTGGGTTACACCAGGAGAGAGCAGTAGTATATGCACCTGGGTTACACCAGGAGAGAGCAGTAATATATGCACCTGGGTTACACCAGGAGAGAGCAGTAGTATATGTGCCTGGGTTACACAAGGAGAGAGCAGTAGTATATGAGCCTGGGTTACATCGGGAGAGAGCAGTAGTATATGTGCCTGGGTTACACCAGGAGAGAGCAGTAATATATGCACATGGGTTACACCAGGAGAGAGTAGTAGTATATGTGCCTGGGTTACACAAGGAGAGAGCAGTAGTTTATGTGCCTGGGTTACACCGGGAGAGAACAGTAGTATATGTGCCTGGGTTATACGGGAAAAGAGCAGTAGTATGTGTGCCTGGGTTACACGGGGAGAGAGCAGTAGTATATGTGCCTGGGTTACACAAGGAGAGAGCAGTAGTATATGAGCCTGGGTTACATCGGGAGAGAGCAGTAGTATATGTGCCTGGGTTACACCAGGAGAGAGCAGTAGTATATGTGCCTGGGTTACTCCGGGAGAGAGCAGTAGTATATGTGCCTGGGTTACACCAGGAGAGAGCAGTAGTATATGCACCTGGGTTACACCAGGAGAGAGCAGTAATATATGCACCTGGGTTACACGGGGAGAGAGCAGTAGTATATGTGCCTGGGTTACACAAGGAGAGAGCAGTAGTATATGAGCCTGGGTTACATCGGGAGAGAGCAGTAGTATATGTGCCTGGGTTACACCAGGAGAGAGCAGTAGTATATGTGCCTGGGTTACTCCGGGAGAGAGCAGTAGTATATGTGCCTGGGTTACACCAGGAGAGAGCAGTAGTATATGCACCTGGGTTACACCAGGAGAGAGCAGTAATATATGCACCTGGGTTACACCAGGAGAGAGCAGTAGTATATGTGCCTGGGTTACACAAGGAGAGAGCAGTAGTATATGAGCCTGGGTTACATCGGGAGAGAGCAGTAGTATATGTGCCTGGGTTACACCAGGAGAGAGCAGTAGTATATGTGCCTGGGTTACACCAGGAGAGAGCAGTAGTATATGTGCCTGGGTTACACCAGGGGAGAGCAGTAGTATATGTGCCTGGGTTACACAAGGAGAGAGCAGTAGTATATGTGCCTGGGTTACACAAGGAGAGAGCAGTAGTATATGTGCCTGGGTTACAGCAGGAGAGAGCAGTAGTATATGTGCTTGGGTTACACCAGGAGAGAGCAGTAGTATATGTGCCTGGGTTACATCGGAAGAGAGCAGTAGTATATGTGCCTGGGTTACACCAGGAGAGAGCAGTAGTATATGTGCCTGGATAACACCGGGAGAGAGCAGTAGTATATGTGCCTGGATAACATCGGGAGAGAGCAGTAGTATATGTGCCTGGGTTACACCAGGAGAGAGCAGTAGTATATGTGCCTGGGTTACACCAGGAGAGAGCAGTAATATATGTGCTTGGGTTACACCAGGAGAGAGCAGTAGTATATGTGCCTGGGTTACATCAGGAGAGAGCAGTAGTATATGTGCTTGGGTTACACCAGGAGAGAGCAGTAGTATATGTGCCTGGATAACATCGGGAGAGAGCAGTAGTATATGTGCCTGGGTTACACCAGGAGAGAGCAGTAGTATATGTGCCTGGGTTACACCAGGAGAGAGCAGTAATATATGTGCTTGGGTTACACCAGGAGAGAGCAGTAGTATATGTGCCTGGGTTACATCAGGAGAGAGCAGTAGTATATGTGCTTGGGTTACACCAGGAGAGAGCAGTAGTATATGTGCCTGGATAACATCGGGAGAGAGCAGTAGTATATGTGCCTGGGTTACACCAGGAGAGAGCAGTAATATATGTGCCTGGGCAGGGGCGGAATGGGATGGAAAACCAGCCTGGGAAATTTATGGAAGCAGTACTAATTGGGGTGCGGCCTGATGAGGGGGTGGGATCTGTTGAGAGGGGTGGGATCCCTCCTCATAGTGCCTGATCAGGGCCCTTGTCTGCAGGGTGTCTGCTGCAGTCGGATGAATTGGGGAGGTCTTGTGGCTGCCCTCCAGCTATCCTGTCCTATGGCGAATTCATATCTCTAAAGAGGTCATGCCACACTAGGAACTGGTACAGGTTTAAAAGAGGCTAAGAGCCACTACCCTTGTTGTTCTGGTGAAGGATTGCACCTGGATATTGAAGTCTCTATGACCTTGTTGTGTTCCCGGCATGTCCTGGTTGTTATTAGGTGACCGGAACTTCAGAGTACTTTCGCCTGTCGATCTCCGCCTGTCGCTGGGTAACCAGGACACTGGTCAGCTACTGCGTCTTTGGTTGCCTAGCAATGTAGCTGTTCTCTGTTAACAGGGCTTGTGTGTAAACGTGCAGCTCTACAACTGCATTCACTTGCGTGATTAGAAGTTCCTCCTTCTTGGCTGCACGGATAGGTGGAGCTCCCTGTTATAAGGCAGGTAGGCCATCTCATCCCTGCCTTGTCTGTATAAGCTGCTGGTCCCTGTCCTCTGATCCTGCGGATACTCTGTCAGTCCTGTGGATACTTGTTATGCACACCAGTGCCTGCAGGAATGTACTGGTGTTTGAACTGTTATACACACCAGTGCCTGCAGGAATGTACTGGTGTCTGAACAGAGAGGGATGCAAAACAAATGAACTCACAGACAGACTGGGAAATATGACATAACGTACACAGAAGGTGATAGGGTAACAAAACCAACACAGAGTGAACAGAGAAGCCCAGAGGCTAAGAAACTGGGTGTCTCCCTAGTATTAGAAATGCTCAGATGGAAAAAGCAAGATGTTGTGTTTTAATACGTAGAGAACCCGAAATGCTGTTGCTAAGGGCAACAGCAAAACCCTAAAGGGTTACCAACGGGTGTGGCAGTAAACTCCTTGGTCAGAGATGGAATAATAGACACAAGGAGAGTCTCCACAATCCTAATTATCACTTGCAGGGCCCAGGTTCAGCTTACTGCCACTAAACTGACACATGGACGCCCTGCACAGTGAGAGAGGATTAAGCAGGCAGGTCTGAAAGTACAGCCACAAACCTGCTGGGTTCACAGAATAGCAAAAGAACCTCAGCAGGCTAAACGACTGACTCCAGTCTTACTGCTAGGTCTGGATTGGCAGAGTGTAGTACCAAATGCCCAGGCCTATTTGCAGTAAGCAACAACAAAATACAAAGCTACACAGTACTGGCTAACTTTCAGGAACTGACTAACCAACAAAGATTCAGCAGCATTTGCTTAACCTGAGAAGAGGCCTTATAAAGCAGGTGCTGTCCACGCCCCCCTCAGACCTCACAGACTGTGAGCACAAAAACCAGCACCGGATCCCATGCCTGTAACCACTGCACAGCAAAAGACCCGAACCGGAGTATCAGCTGCGCTCAGGTTACTCCGCTAGCAATTGTCTCCCGGTTGCCATGACGACGTGGCAGCACAGGGCAGGAGACCCTAACAGTACCCCCCCTCTGACGAGGGGTCAAAGAACCCCTACCACCAGGTTTATCGGGGAACTGCGAGAAGAAAGAGCGTATCAGTCTGGGGGCATGAAGATCACAACTGCGCACCCACGACCGCTCCTCCGGGCCATACCCCTTCCAGTGCACCAAAAATGACAGCCGACCCCGAACCATCTTGGAGTCAAGAATCCTTTCAACAACAAACTCCCTCTGGCCACGTATCAGAAGAGGGGAAGGTCTTCCTCTGGAAGAAGGATTACTAATCGCCCGTTTTAAAAGGGAACAATGAAATGTTTTATTGATACCCAAAGAACGGGGCAGATCTAACTGAAATGCCACCGGATTGATAACCCTGGTGATCTTATAAGGGCCGATGAACCGGGGGCCTAACTTATGAGATGGCTGTTTCAACTTCAAATTCTTGGTAGACAACCAGACGAAGTCTCCTAATTTGAAGCTGCAGGGTCTTTTCCGCTTATCAAAAACCCTTTTGGTCACTAATGACACAGACACAAGGGCTTTCTTCACTTTCCTCCAAATACCTCTAAGGACCGAAACGACAGAGGAACCACCAGGCGTGGAGTCCAGGGGGTCAAAAGAATTGGCCTTAGGATGATGCCCATACACACAAAGGAAGGGAGAGATCCCTGTAGCAGAGTGAGCCGCGTTGTTATAGGCAAACTCCGCCATTGACAGATGAGCAACCCAGTCAGTCTGACACTTGGAGACATAACACCTGAGGAACTGCTCCAAGGTCTGGTTCACCCTTTCAGTCTGCCCATTAGACTGCGGATGGTAGCCTGACGACAAGCTGACAGAAATCTGGAGATCGGAACAAAATGCCCTCCAGAATTTGGCCACAAACTGGGATCCGCGGTCAGAGACCACATCAAGTGGCAACCCGTGGAGGCGCACAACATGCAGCATAAATAATTCAGACAGGCGTCTGGCCGATGGCAGCCCAACCAGTGGAACGAAGTGCGCCATCTTCGAAAACCTGTCAACGACAACCCAGATGGCTGTCATCCCAGAGGATTTGGGCAAGTCCACAACAAAATCCATTGAAATGTGGGTCCATGGCTTAGATGGAATAGAGAGTGGATGTAATGGGCCAACAGGAAACCCTCTAGGAGTCTTATTTCGGGCACAGATGTCACATGCCCGAACCCACTGATCCACATCCTTAGCCACCGAGGGCCACCACACCGCCCTAGATAGCAACTCCCGAGTTCTGGCAATACCCGGGTGACCTGCCGACTTCTTGGCATGGAATTCCAGGAACACTCGCTGTCTTAACCTAGGAGGCACAAACAAAAGACCTACCAGAAGGTCTGGAGGAGCCTGCTCCTGTGCTCTAAGGACTAATGACAAGAGGTCCTGGGTAATGCCCACTTTAATACATGATGGGGACACAATGGGCAACGGCTCCTCGGTGGTCTCCTGGATTGGAGCAAAACTCCGCGAGAGCGCATCAGCCTTGATGTTTTTTGACCCAGGGCGATATGTTATCAAAAAATTAAAGCGAGCAAAAAACAAAGCCCATCGTGCCTGCCTGGCATTGAGACGCTTCGCTGACTCTAAATATGCCAAATTCTTATGGTCGGTGAGAATTGAGACCACAAACTTAGCCCCCTCAAGCCAGTGTCTCCACTCCTCGAGTGCATCCTTAATAGCCATCAATTCCCGGTTACCCACGTCATAATTCATCTCGGCAGGCGAAAATTTACGGGAAAAGTAAGCACAGGGATGAAGGCGATTATCAGACACTCCCATCTGAGAGAGCACTGCCCCAATACCCATCTCAGAGGCATCCACCTCCACCACAAAAGGACGCTCTGGATCTGGGTGTCGCAGCACCTTGGCCGAGACAAATGCCCTTTTGAGACGGGCAAAAGCCGCTTTGGCCTCACGAGACCAGTGAGCAACATCCGCCCCTTTCTTAGTGAGTGCCACCAAGGGCGCCACTATAGACGAAAATCCAGCGATAAATCGTCTATAAAAATTTGCAAAGCCCAGGAAACGCTGAAGCGCCTTCAAACTAGTGGGCTGCACCCAATCCAGGACTGCCTGTACCTTGGAACCCTCCATTTGGAAACCTTCTGGGGAGATAATATATCCTAGAAATGCGATTTGCTGAACTTCAAATTCGCACTTCTCCAGCTTCGCCCCAAGCCGGTGGTCTCTGAGTTTCTGGAGGACTAAGAGTACATGCTTCCGATGTTCCTCCAGGGAATGGGAGAAGATTAGGATGTCATCTAAGTATACAACTAAGAATCTATCCAAATATTCCCTGAGCACATCGTTCATGAAATCCTGGAAGACTGCCGGGGCATTACAGAGCCCAAAAGGCATCACCAAATATTCATAATGCCCTGAGTGGGTATTAAAGGCAGTCTTCCATTCATCCCCCTCTCTTATTCGGATTAGATTGTACGCACCGCGTAGGTCAATCTTAGAAAAAATGGTGGCAGTACGAAGCTGGTCAAACAAGACCGAAATGAGAGGCAGTGGGTATGAGTTTTTAATCGTGATACGGTTCAATTCCCTGAAGTCGATGCAGGGTCGCAATGAACCGTCCTTTTTACCCACGAAGAAGAACCCCGACCCAACTGGAGACTGTGAAGGTCTGATAAATCCTTTAGCCAAGTTCTCCTGAATGTACTCTGCCATAGCCTGAGTCTCAGGACTTGACAGGGAGTACAACCTGCTCTTGGGAAGCTTAGCATTCGGCAACAAATCAATGGCACAGTCATAGGGGCGATGGGGAGGTAGTACCTCTGCAACTTTTTTGGAGAACACGTCCGCAAAATCTGCGTAACACCCTGGCAATCCTGGCAAACTTAGCTGCGAGAGCCTGACTGGAAGGCTTAAGCAACTCCTGAAACAATCAGTACCCCAACTAAGAATCTCCCCAGAGACCCAGTCAAATGGAGGATTGTGGGCCCTTAACCAGGGTAACCCCAACACCAATGGGGCAAAAGTACAGACAGTCACATAAAAGGACAATTTTTCAGAGTGTGTGGCTCCAATAAACAAAGAAATCTGGCTAGTGCAAGAGGTAATTTTACCCTGGGATAATGGTTCCCCGTTTAACCCACAAATCTCAATTTCCGACGCCAAGGGTACTAAGGAAACAGAGTGTTTCAGGGCGAATTGGCGGTCCATAAAAACCCCGTCGGCCCCACTGTCCACAAAGGCCTCAGTCTTGACAGTTTGACCGAGGATCTTCAAGGTCACCGGAATGATAAAAGTCTTCTTGGGAAATTCTGACTTCTGGCCTGACAGGATATTTCCCATCACCCTCAGGCCCTGAAGTTTTCCGGCTTTTCTGAGCATGATACTACCACATGACCCTTATTCCCACAGTACAAACACAACCCCTGCTGTCTCCTCCGCGTCTTCTCACGCGAGGAGAGGCGGGTAGCCCCAATCTGCATAGGCTCCTCGGAAAATTCCTCAGAGTCTGAGGTTCCCTTGGGAAAGAAGAAAACCTCGGTCTCCCTTTCAAGCCTACGCTCTCTCAGCCGTCTACCCACCCGGATGGATAACTGCATGAGCTGATCCAAGCTATCAGGCAAGGGATATTGTACCAGTTGGTCTTTTATCTGGTTAGAAAGTAGGGATGAGCGGGTTCGGTTCCTCGGAATCCGAACCCGCCCGAACTTCATGTTTTTTTACACGGGGCCGAGCGACTCGGATCATCCCGCCTTGCTCGGTTAACCCGAGCGCGCCCGAACGTCATCATCCCGCTGTCGGATTCTCGCGAGGCTCGGATTCTATCGCGAGACTCGGATTCTATATAAGGAGCCGCGCGTCGCCGCCATTTTCACACGTGCATTGAGATTCATAGGGAGAGGACGTGGCTGGCGTCCTCTCCGTTTATAGAGAAGAGAGTGAGACAGTAGAGAGAGACACAGTAGTAATTTTGGGGAGCATTAGGAGGAGTACTAGTTAGTTACTTGCTGAAGTGATAGATAGTGTGACTGTATATTATCTGACTTGTGGGGGAGACACTGACAGTGGGGAGCAGTTAGAGTCTGAGAGCAGGACTCAGGAGTACATATAACGTACAGTGCACACTTTTGCTGCCAGAGTGCCACACTGCCATTGTGACCACACTGACCACCAGTATAATATATATTGTGATTGTCTGCTTAGGAGTACTACTTGCAAGTTGCTGATAGTGTGACCAGTGACCTGACCAGCAGTCACCACCAGTTTAATATATATATATATATATATAATTGTATATAATATATATATAATATTGTATACCACCTACCCGTGGTTTTTTTTTTTCTTTCTTCTTTATACATACTACTATAGTAGCTTACTGTAGCAGTCTGCGGTGCTGCTGAGCTGACAGTGTCCAGCAGGTCCGTCATCAGTCATTACATAATAAATATATATACCTGTCCGGCTGCAGTACTAGTGATATTATATATATATATATATATATATATATTGATTTCATCTCCTTATCATCCAGTCTATATTAGCAGCAGACACAGTACGGTAGTCCACGGCTGTAGCTACCTCTGTGTCGGCAGTCGCTCGTCCATCCATAATTGTATACCACCTACCCGTGTTTTTTTTTTTTTTTCTTTCTTCTTTACACATACTACTATAGTAGCTTACTGTAGCAGTCTGCGGTGCTGCTGAGCTGACAGTGTCCAGCAGGTCCGTCATCAGTCATTACATAATAAATATATATACCTGTCCGGCTGCAGTACTAGTGATATTATATATATATATATTGATTTCATCTCATTATCATCCAGTCTATATTAGCAGCAGACACAGTACGGTAGTCCACGGCTGTAGCTACCTCTGTGTCGGCAGTCGCTCGTCCATCCATAATTGTATACCACCTACCCGTGGTTTTTTTTTTCTTTCTTCTTTATACATACTACTATAGTAGCTTACTGTAGCAGTCTGCGGTGCTGCTGAGCTGACAGTGTCCAGCAGGTCCGTCATCAGTCATTACATAATAAATATATATACCTGTCCGGCTGCAGTACTAGTGATATTATATATATATATATATATATTGATTTCATCTCCTTATCATCCAGTCTATATTAGCAGCAGACACAGTACGGTAGTCCACGGCTGTAGCTACCTCTGTGTCGGCAGTCGCTCGTCCATCCATAATTGTATACCACCTACCCGTGTTTTTTTTTTCTTTCTTCTTTATACATACTACTATAGTAGCTTACTGTAGCAGTCTGCGGTGCTGCTGAGCTGACAGTGTCCAGCAGGTCCGTCATCAGTCATTACATAATAAATATATATATCTGTCCGGCTGCAGTACTAGTGATATTATATATATATATATATATATATATATTGATTTCATCTCCTTATCATCCAGTCTATATTAGCAGCAGACACAGTACGGTAGTCCACGGCTGTAGCTACCTCTGTGTCGGCAGTCGCTCGTCCATCCATAATTGTATACCACCTACCCGTGGTTTGTTTTTTTTTTTCTTTCTTCTTTATACATACTACTATAGTAGCTTACTGTAGCAGTCTGCGGTGCTGCTGAGCTGACAGTGTCCAGCAGGTCCGTCATCAGTCATTACATAATAAATATATATACCTGTCCGGCTGCAGTACTAGTGATATTATATATATATATATTGATTTCATCTCATTATCATCCAGTCTATATTAGCAGCAGACACAGTACGGTAGTCCACGGCTGTAGCTACCTCTGTGTCGGCAGTCGCTCGTCCATCCATAATTGTATACCACCTACCCGTGGTTTTTTTTCTTTTCTTTCTTCTTTATACATACTACTATAGTAGCTTACTGTAGCAGTCTGCTGTGCTGCTGAGCTGACAGTGTCCAGCAGGTCCGTCATCAGTCATTACATAATAAATATATATACCTGTCCCGCTGCAGTACTAGTGATATTATATATATATATATTGATTTCATCTCATTATCATCCAGTCTATATTAGCAGCAGACACAGTACGGTAGTCCACGGCTGTAGCTGCCTCTGTGTCGGCAGTCGCTCGTCCATCCATAATTGTATACCACCTACCCGTGTTTTTTTTTTTTTCTTCTTTATACATACTACTATAGTAGCTTACTGTAGCAGTCTGCGGTGCTGCTGAGCTGACAGTGTCCAGCAGGTCCGTCATCAGTCATTACATAATAAATATATATACCTGTCCGGCTGCAGTACTAGTGATATTATATATATATATTGATTTCATCTCCTTATCATCCAATCTATATTAGCAGCAGACACAGTACGGTAGTCCACGGCTGTAGCTACCTCTGTGTCGGCAGTCGCTCGTCCATCCATAATTGTATACCACCTACCCGTGGTTTTTTTTTTCTTTCTTCTTTATACATACTACTATAGTAGCTTACTGTAGCAGTCTGCGGTGCTGCTGAGCTGACAGTGTCCAGCAGGTCTGTCATCAGTCATTACATAATAAATATATATACCTGTCCGGCTGCAGTACTAGTGATATTATATATATATATATATATTGATTTCATCTCCTTATCATCCAGTCTATATTAGCAGCAGACACAGTACGGTAGTCCACGGCTGTAGCTACCTCTGTGTCGGCAGTCGCTCGTCCATCCATAATTGTATACCACCTACCCGTGTTTTTTTTTTCTTTCTTCTTTATACATACTACTATAGTAGCTTACTGTAGCAGTCTGCGGTGCTGCTGAGCTGACAGTGTCCAGCAGGTCCGTCATCAGTCATTACATAATAAATATATATACCTGTCCGGCTGCAGTACTAGTGATATTATATATATATATATATATAGATTTCATCTCCTTATCATCCAGTCTATATTAGCAGCAGACACAGTACGGTAGTCCACGGCTGTAGCTACCTCTGTGTCGGCAGTCGCTCGTCCATCCATAATTGTA
This sequence comes from Pseudophryne corroboree, assembly GCF_028390025.1. Lineage (NCBI taxonomy): Eukaryota > Metazoa > Chordata > Amphibia > Anura > Myobatrachidae > Pseudophryne > Pseudophryne corroboree. Next base: position 809,909,724 of record NC_086449.1, on the reverse strand, counting down.
TACCACCTACCCGTGGTTTTTTTTCTTTTCTTTCTTCTTTATACATACTACTATAGTAGCTTACTGTAGCAGTCTGCGGTGCTGCTGAGCTGACAGTGTCCAGCAGGTCCGTCATCAGTCATTACATAATAAATATATATACCTGTCCGGCTGCAGTACTAGTGATATTATATATATATATATTGATTTCATCTCATTATCATCCAGTCTATATTAGCAGCAGACACAGTACGGTAGTCCACGGCTGTAGCTACCTCTGTGTCAGCAGTCGCTCGTCCATCCATAATTGTATACCACCTACCCGTGGTTTTTTTTCTTTTCTTTCTTCTTTATACATACTACTATAGTAGCTTACTGTAGCAGTCTGCTGTGCTGCTGAGCTGACAGTGTCCAGCAGGTCCGTCATCAGTCATTACATAATAAATATATATACCTGTCCCGCTGCAGTAGTAGTGATATTATATATATATATATTGATTTCATCTCATTATCATCCAGTCTATATTAGCAGCAGACACAGTACGGTAGTCCACGGCTGTAGCTGCCTCTGTGTCGGCAGTCGCTCGTCCATCCATAATTGTATACCACCTACCCGTGTTTTTTTTTTTTTCTTTCTTCTTTATACATACTACTATAGTAGCTTACTGTAGCAGTCTGCGGTGCTGCTGAGCTGACAGTGTCCAGCAGGTCCGTCATCAGTCATTACATAATAAATATATATACCTGTACGGCTGCAGTACTAGTGATATTATATATATATATATTGATTTCATCTCCTTATCATCCAGTCTATATTAGCAGCAGACACAGTACGGTAGTCCACGACTGTAGCTACCTCTGTGTCGGCAGTCGCTCGTCCATCCATAATTGTATACCACCTACCCGTGTTTTTTTTTTTTTCTTTCTTCTTTATACATACTACTATAGTAGCTTACTGTAGCAGTCTGCGGTGCTGCTGAGCTGACAGTGTCCAGCAGGTCCGTCATCAGTCATTACATAATAAATATATATACCTGTCCGGCTGCAGTACTAGTGATATTATATATATATATATATATATATATATATTGATTTCATCTCCTTATCATCCAGTCTATATTAGCAGCAGACACAGTACGGTAGTCCACGGCTGTAGCTACCTCTGTGTCGGCAGTCGCTCGTCCATCCATAATTGTATACCACCTACCCGTGTTTTTTTTTATTTTTTTTCTTTCTTCTTTATACATACTACTATAGTAGCTTACTGTAGCAGTCTGCGGTGCTGCTGAGCTGACAGTGTCCAGCAGGTCCGTCATCAGTCATTACATAATAAATATATATACCTGTCCGGCTGCAGTACTAGTGATATTATATATATATATTGATTTCATCTCATTATCATCCAGTCTATATTAGCAGCAGACACAGTACGGTAGTCCACGGCTGTAGCTACCTCTGTGTCGGCAGTCGCTCGTCCATCCATAATTGTATACCACCTACCCGTGTTTTTTTTTTTTTTTTTCTTCTTTATACATACTACTATAGTAGCTTACTGTAGCAGTCTGCGGTGCTGCTGAGCTGACAGTGTCCAGCAGGTCCGTCATCAGTCATTACATAATAAATATATATACCTGTCCGGCTGCAGTACTAGTGATATTATATATATATATATTGATTTCATCTCATTATCATCCAGTCTATATTAGCAGCAGTCACAGTACGGTAGTCCACGGCTGTAGCTACCTCTGTGTCGGCAGTCGCTCGTCCATCCATAATTGTATACCACCTACCCGTGGTTTTTTTTATTTTTTTTCTTTCTTCTTTATACATACTACTATAGTAGCTTACTGTAGCAGTCTGCGGTGCTGCTGAGCTGACAGTGTCCAGCAGGTCCGTCATCAGTCATTACATAATAAATATATATACCTGTCCGGCTGCAGTACTAGTGATATTATATATATATATATATATATATATTGATTTCATCTCATTATCATCCAGTCTATATTAGCAGCAGACACAGTACGGTAGTCCACGGCTGTAGCTACCTCTGTGTCGGCAGTCGCTCGTCCATCCATAATTGTATACCACCTACCCGTGGTTTTTTTTTTTTCTTTCTTCTTTATACATACTACTATAGTAGCTTACTGTAGCAGTCTGCGGTGCTGCTGAGCTGACAGTGTCCAGCAGGTCCGTCATCAGTCATTACATAATAAATATATATACCTGTCCGGCTGCAGTACTAGTGTGATATAATATATATTGATTTCATCTCATTATCATCCAGTCTATATTAGCAGCAGACACAGTACGGTAGTCCACGGCTGTAGCTACCTCTGTGTCGGCAGTCGCTCGTCCATCCATAATTGTATACCACCTACCCGTGTTTTTTTTTTTTCTTTATACATACTACTATAGTAGCTTACTGTAGCAGTCTGCGGTGCTGCTGAGCTGACAGTGTCCAGCAGGTCCGTCATCAGTCATTACATAATAAATATATATACCTGTCCGGCTGCAGTACTAGTGATATTATATATATATATATTGATTTCATCTCATTATCATCCAGTCTATATTAGCAGCAGACACAGTACGGTAGTCCACGGCTGTAGCTACCTCTGTCGGCAGTCGCTCGGCCATCCATAAGTATACTAGTATCCATCCATCTCCATTGTTTACCTGAGGTGCCTTTTAGTTGTACCTGTTAAAATATGGAGAACAAAAATGTTGAGGTACCAAAATTAGGGAAAGATCAAGATCCACTTCCACCTCGTGCTGAAGCTGCTGCCACTAGTCATGGCCGAGACAATGAAATGCCAGCAACGTCGTCTGCCAAGGCCGATGCCCAATGTCATAGTACAGAGCATGTAAAATCCAAAACACCAAATATCAGTAAAAAAAAGGACTCCAAAATCTAAAATAAAATTGTCGGAGGAGAAGCGTAAACTTGCCAATATGCCATTTACCACACGGAGTGGCAAGGAACGGCTGAGGCCCTGGCCTATGTTCATGGCTAGTGGTTCAGCTTCACATGAGGATGGAAGCACTCAGCCTCTCGCTAGAAAACTGAAAAGACTCAAGCTGGCAAAAGCACCGCAAAGAACTGTGCGTTCTTCGAAATCCCAAATCCACAAGGAGAGTCCAATTGTGTCGGTTGCGATGCCTGACCTTCCCAACACTGGACGTGAAGAGCATGCGCCTTCCACCATTTGCACGCCCCCTGCAAGTGCTGGAAGGAGCACCCGCAGTCCAGTTCCTGATAGTCAGATTGAAGATGTCAGTGTTGAAGTACACCAGGATGAGGAGGATATGGGTGTTGCTGGCGCTGGGGAGGAAATTGACAAAGAGGATTCTGATGGTGAGGTGGTTTGTTTAAGTCAGGCACCCGGGGAGACACCTGTTGTCCGTGGGAGGAATATGGCCGTTGACATGCCTGGTGAAAATACCAAAAAAATCAGCTCTTCGGTGTGGAAGTATTTCACCAGAAATGCGGACAACATTTGTCAAGCCGTGTGTTGCCTTTGTCAAGCTGTAATAAGTAGGGGTAAGGACGTTAACCACCTCGGAACATCCTCCCTTATACGTCACCTGCAGCGCATTCATAATAAGTCAGTGACAAGTTCAAAAACTTTGGGCGACAGCGGAAGCAGTCCACTGACCAGTAAATCCCTTCCTCTTGTAACCAAGCTCACGCAAACCACCCCACCAACTCCCTCAGTGTCAATTTCCTCCTTCCCCAGGAATGCCAATAGTCCTGCATGCCATGTCACTGGCAATTCTGACGAGTCCTCTCCTGCCTGGGATTCCTCCGATGCATCCTTGCGTGTAACGCCTACTGCTGCTGGCGCTGCTGTTGTTGCTGCTGGGAGTCGATGGTCATCCCAGAGGGGAAGTCGTAAGCCCACTTTTACTACTTCCACCAAGCAATTGACTGTCCAACAGTCCTTTGCGAGGAAGATGAAATATCACAGCAGTCATCCTGTTGCAAAGCGGATAACTGAGGCCTTGACAACTATGTTGGTGTTAGACGTGCGTCCGGTATCCGCCGTTAGTTCACAGGGAACTAGACAATTTCTTGAGGCAGTGTGCCCCCGTTACCAAATACCATCTAGGTTCCACTTCTCTAGGCAGGCGATACCGAGAATGTACACGGACGTCAGAAAAAGACTCACCAGTGTCCTAAAAAATGCAGTTGTACCCAATGTCCACTTAACCACGGACATGTGGACAAGTGGAGCAGGGCAGGGTCAGGACTATATGACTGTGACAGCCCACTGGGTAGATGTATGGACTCCCGCCGCAAGAACAGCAGCGGCGGCACCAGTAGCAGCATCTCGCAAACGCCAACTCTTTCCTAGGCAGGCTACGCTTTGTATCACCGGTTTCCAGAATACGCACACAGCTGAAAACCTCTTACGGCAACTGAGGAAGATCATCGCGGAATGGCTTACCCCAATTGGACTCTCCTGTGAATTTGTGGCATCGGACAACGCCAGCAATATTGTGTGTGCATTAAATATGGGCAAATTCCAGCACGTCCCATGTTTTGCACATACCTTGAATTTGGTGGTGCAGATTTTTTTAAAAAATGACAGGGGCGTGCAAGAGATGCTGTCGGTGGCCAGAAGAATTGCGGGACACTTTCGGCGTACAGGCACCATGTACAGAAGACTGGAGCACCACCAAAAATGCCTGAACCTGCCCTGCCATCATCTGAAGCAAGAAGTGGTAACGAGGTGGAATTCAACCCTCTATATACTTCAGAGGTTGGAGGAGCAGCAAAAGGCCATTCAAGCCTATACAATTGAGCACGATATAGGAGGTGGAATGTACCTGTCTCAAGCGCAGTGGAGAATGATTTCAACGTTGTGCAAGGTTCTGCAACCTTTTGAACTTGCCACACGTGAAGTCAGTTCAGACACTGCCAGCCTGAGTCAGGTCATTCCCCTCATCAGGCTTTTGCAGAAGAAGCTGGAGGCATTGAAGGAGGAGCTAAAAGGGAGCGATTCCGCTAGGCATGTGGGACTTGTGGATGGAGCCCTTAATTCGCTTAACAAGGATTCACGGGTGGTCAATCTGTTGAAATCAGAGCACTACATTTTGGCCACCGTGCTCGATCCTAGATTTAAAACCTACCTTGGATCTCTCTTTCCGGCAGACACAAGTCTGCTGGGGTTCAAAGACCTGCTGGTGAGAAAATTGTCAAGTCAAGCGGAACGCGACCTGTCAACATCTCCTCCTTCACATTCTCCCGCAACTGGGGGTGCGAGGAAAAGGCTCAGAATTCCGAGCCCACCCGCTGGCGGTGATGCAGGGCAGTCTGGAGCGACTGCTGATGCTGACATCTGGTCCGGACTGAAGGACCTGACAACGATTACGGACATGTCGTCTACTGTCACTGCATATGATTCTCTCACCATTGAAAGAATGGTGGAGGATTATATGAGTGACCGCATCCAAGTAGGCACGTCAGACAGTCCGTACTTATACTGGCAGGAAAAAGAGGCAATTTGGAGGCCCTTGCACAAACTGGCTTTATTCTACCTAAGTTGCCCTCCCACAAGTGTGTACTCCGAAAGAGTGTTTAGTGCCGCCGCTTACCTTGTCAGCAATCTGCGTACGAGGTTACTTCCAGAAAATGTGGAGAAGATGATGTTCATTAAAATGAATTATAATCAATTCCTCCGTGGAGACATTGACCAGCAGCAATTGCCTCCACAAAGTACACAGGGAGCTGAGATGGTGGATTCCAGTGGGGACAAATTGATAATCTGTGAGGAGCGGGATGTACACGGTGATATATCGGAGGATGATGATGAGGTGGACATCTTGCCTCTGTAGAGCCAGTTTGTGCAAGGAGAGATTAATTGCTTCTTTTTCGGTGGGGGTCCAAACCAACCCGTCATTTCAGTCACAGTCGTGTGGCAGACCCTGTCACTGAAATGATGGGTTGGTTAAAGTGTGCATGTCCTGTTTATACAACATAAGGGTGGGTGGGAGGGCCCAAGGACAATTCCATCTTGCACGTCTTTTTTCTTTCATTTTTATTTGCGTCATGTGCTGTTTGGGGAGTGTTTTTTGGAAGGGCCATCCTGCGTGAAACTGCAGTGCCACTCCTAGATGGGCCAGGTGTTTGTGTCGGCCACTAGGGTCGCTTAGCTTACTCACACAGCTACCTCATTGCGCCTCTTTTTTTCTTCTTTGCGTCATGTGCTGTTTGGGGAGTGTTTTTTGGAAGGGCCATCCTGCGTGACACTGCAGTGCCACTCCTAGATGGGCCAGGTGTTTGTGTCGGCCACTAGGGTCGCTTATCTTACTCACACAGCTACCTCATTGCGCCTCTTTTTTTCTTCTTTGCGTCATGTGCTGTTTGGGGAGTGTTTTTTGGAAGGGCCATCCTGCGTGACACTGCAGTGCCACTCCTAGATGGGCCAGGTGTTTGTGTCGGCCACTAGGGTCGCTTATCTTACTCACACAGCTACCTCATTGCGCCTCTTTTTTTCTTCTTTGCGTCATGTGCTGTTTGGGGAGTGTTTTTTGGAAGGGCCATCCTGCGTGACACTGCAGTGCCACTCCTAGATGGGCCAGGTGTTTGTGTCGGCCACTAGGGTCGCTTATCTTACTCACACAGCTACCTCATTGCGCCTCTTTTTTTCTTCTTTGCGTCATGTGCTGTTTGGGGAGTTTTTTTTGGAAGGGCCATCCTGCGTGACACTGCAGTGCCACTCCTAGATGGGCCAGGTGTTTGTGTCGGCCACTAGGGTCGCTTAGCTTACTCACACAGCTACCTCATTGCGCCTCTTTTTTTCTTCTTTGCGTCATGTGCTGTTTGGGGAGTGTTTTTTGGAAGGGCCATCCTGCGTGACACTGCAGTGACACTCCTAGATGGGCCAGGTGTTTGTGTCGGCCACTAGGGTCGCTTAGCTTACTCACACAGCTACCTCATTGCGCCTCTTTTTTTCTTCTTTGCGTCATGTGCTGTTTGGGGAGTGTTTTTTGGAAGGGCCATCCTGCGTGACACTGCAGTGCCACTCCTAGATGGGCCAGGTGTTTGTGTCGGCCACTAGGGTCGCTTATCTTACACAGCTACCTCATTGCGCCTCTTTTTTTCTTCTTTGCGTCATGTGCTGTTTGGGGAGTGTTTTTTGGAAGGGCCATCCTGCGTGACACTGCAGTGCCACTCCTAGATGGGCCAGGTGTTTGTGTCGGCCACTAGGGTCGCTTATCTTACTCACACAGCTACCTCATTGCGCCTCTTTTTTTCTTCTTTGCGTCATGTGCTGTTTGGGGAGTGTTTTTTGGAAGGGCCATCCTGCGTGACACTGCAGTGCCACTCCTAGATGGGCCAGGTGTTTGTGTCGGCCACTAGGGTCGCTTAGCTTACTCACACAGCTACCTCATTGCGCCTCTTTTTTTCTTCTTTGCGTCATGTGCTGTTTGGGGAGTGTTTTTTGGAAGGGCCATCCTGCGTGACACTGCAGTGCCACTCCTAGATGGGCCAGGTGTTTGTGTCGGCCACTAGGGTCGCTTAGCTTAGTCATCAAGCGACCTCGGTGCAAATTTTAGGACTAAAAATAATATTGTGAGGTGTGAGGTATTCAGAATAGACTGAAAATGAGTGGAAATTATGGTTTTTGAGGTTAATAATACTTTGGGATCAAAATGACCCCCAAATTCTATGATTTAAGCTGTTTTTTAGGATTTTTTGAAAAAAACACCCGAATCCAAAACACACCCGAATCCGACAAAAAAAATTCGGCGAGGTTTTGCCAAAACGCGGTCAAACCCAAAACACGGCCGCGGAACCGAACACAAAACCAAAACACAAAACCCGAAAAATTTCAAGTGCACATCCCTATTAGAAAGACCTCTTCGGTACTGGTGTCTCAGGGCTGGGTCATTCCACTGGGTATCATGGGCCAACCTCCGAAACTCCGTACAGTAAACCTCAACTGGCCTTCGCCCTTGCTTAAGGATCGAAATCTGAGCCTCGGCTGAGGCCGTCTTGTCAGGGTCATCATACAACATGCCCAGTGCCGTAAAAAAAGCATTAACACTTTTAAGCGACGGACAGTCAGGCTGCAACCCATATGCCCAGACCTGTGGGTCTCCTTGTAGCAAGGAAATCACTATGCCCACCCGCTGAATCTCTGACCCAGAAGACTGAGGCCTAAGCTGGAAATATAACTTGCAGCTCTCCTTGAAACAAAAGAACTGCGAGCGATCTCCAGAAAAACGATCCGGAAGATTTACTTTCGGCTCCTTAACCCCTGAAGGTGCTGCTGCTGCGGGAGCTCCACCAGCGGCCTGGGAGGTGTGCATTTTAATGGACAAATCATTAAATTGACGAGTCAGGACCTGCACCTGATCGACCACCTGTTGCAACGTATTTTGAGGGGTATGCTCCATATTCCCACAAAATTTCAACAGGAGTATTGGGCTGCTGAATATGTTATGCACACCAGTGCCTGCAGGAATGTACTGGTGTTTGAACTGTTATACACACCAGTGCCTGCAGGAATGTACTGGTGTCTGAACAGAGAGGGATGCAAAACAAATGAACTCACAGACAGACTGGGAAATATGACATAACGTACACAGAAGGTGATAGGGTAACAAAACCAACACAGAGTGAACAGAGAAGCCCAGAGGCTAAGAAACTGGGTGTCTCCCTAGTATTAGAAATGCTCAGATGGAAAAAGCAAGATGTTGTGTTTTAATACGTAGAGAACCCGAAATGCTGTTGCTAAGGGCAACAGCAAAACCCTAAAGGGTTACCAACGGGTGTGGCAGTAAACTCCTTGGTCAGAGATGGAATAATAGACACAAGGAGAGTCTCCACAATCCTAATTATCACTTGCAGGGCCCAGGTTCAGCTTACTGCCACTAAACTGACACATGGACGCCCTGCACAGTGAGAGAGGATTATGCAGGCAGGTCTGAAAGTACAGCCACAAACCTGCTGGGTTCACAGAATAGCAAAAGAACCTCAGCAGGCTAAACGACTGACTCCAGTCTTACTGCTAGGTCTGGATTGGCAGAGTGTAGTACCAAATGCCCAGGCCTATTTGCAGTAAGCAACAACAAAATACAAAGCTACACAGTACTGGCTAACTTTCAGGAACTGAATAACCAACAAAGATTCAGCAGCATCTGCTTAACCTGAAAAGAGGCCTTATAAAGCAGGTGCTGTCCACGCCCCCCTCAGACCTCACAGACTGTGAGCACAAAAACCAGCACCGGATCCCATGCCTGTAACCACTGCACAGCAAAAGACCCGAAACGGAGTATCAGCTGCGCTCAGGTTACTCCGCTAGCACTTGTCTCCCGGTTGCCATGATGACGTGGCAGCACAGGGCAGGAGACCCTAACAATACTATGCCCAATTATCTGCCTGTCTGAAACCTAGTCTTTGCCTGTCTGAACCCACATCCTGCTCCAGAGTGTGTTACCCTTTGTTTGCCTCCTCAGTGTTCCTTGTGCTCAGTCTGCAAGTTATACCATGTGCACAGTGCCTGCATTCCATCTCACAGTGCCTCATTTGCCCCCCGGCTGAGATCCTAGCCAAGCCCTGACCTTATTCCTCTGTGCTCCCATGTGTCTATTCACCCTCCTATATTCTCCAGTTCATTATCCTGTGGTTTCCAGCCTATTGTGTAACCCCCTACTGCTTGAGGTTTAAGTCCAGGAGGCAACCTAAGTACCAATGAGCGTGTTGTGCACTAAGGGAACAGCGAGTGGCTGTTATTGGCAGAAGACCCCCTCACCAGCTCTAGGGGTCTCAAACACATAGTGCTAGAGTTCCCTAACAGCCCTTTGCTCCCCGAAAGCCCTGTTTTCAGGGGAGTGAAGACAGTGTCCTTCCAGCACTCTAGAGGAAATGGTGGCCCCTTTGGGTCAGGGTACAGAGGTAGCCTCTCTGTGCTGTTTATCCGCAGGCCTTTGTTGGCTGTATAATAACCTGTGCTTTATGTAAATACAGATGTATCTATGTTTGATATAAAATAAAGGTACTATTGAATCTTCCCATTCATTTGACTAAGCAATTCTGAACTCACGGAGGTGCTTGGTACCCTGATACATAAGACATCTTTTGTCTGGTGGGTGTCTTGTATCTCACACGTAAAATGACAATGTGATGATCAATTTTTATTAGATGAATTTCGGGATCCTAGAACATATTAGGGCAGTGGTTCCCAAACTGTGTGCCTAGGCACCCTAGGGTGCCTCAGAACACTTGCAGGGGTGCCTTGGATTGGTGGTCCAGGACCAATCAAAATTATTTCTGGTCAATGTAATAGGCAAAACCAGTGCTGGTGGCTGCCAGTCATAAAATATGTGGACAAACAGAAGCAAATCTTGTTCCTCACCACATAATGGAACCTAAAGATGACATATAAACACAATCTTTGATTTAATATTTATTACAAAATTTTTCGCTAATACATTTTTGACCTAGGGGTGCCATGAATAAAATGCTGATACTCTAGGGTGCCATGATTCCAAAAAGTTTGGGAACCACTGTATTAGGGTATTGTATGGGAGCTACAGTACGGTACAGTACCCTCTGTAGAAGACATATTATCTTCCGGTATTTTATGAATATTCCAGAATTTTTGTCACGTTGCAGAATTTAATAGTTAAATTATTGACAGATTGTGGAACATATTCAATGGGAGTTTCAAAAAGAATTTGTCCCTCTTGGAAGTAGAAGAATTATTGCTGGAAATTGGCAGTCCACGTGAGCTGTATAGAGGAATGTCCCCACCAACGTGAGTCCAGATGGCAACGATGGGGTGTTAAGTATTCATGGTGGAAGCAGTTACATATGGTCGCATTGCAAGGGATTAAGGTGCTATAGATGTTTTGCCGATTTAGCAGCACCAGGGAGTAGCAATTAGCCGGCAATCTGGCATGTAAATGTTCAGCTTGATGAGGACAGAATTTTATTCCTGGAAACACAGAAGGTAAAGTCTTTCATCTGAAGTTACAGTAGACTTACAACAGGACAGGACAGGACAGGACTAAGCAGACGTCAGGATATCTGATCACTTGTATTGTGCTAAAGGGAACAATTAGAATATTGAATTTGAATAAAACCAGCACACTGAAGGTCATATTCAATTAGGTGTGAGAATAGCAAAAATCCCACACCTGCAGGGTTTTTCTCGCAGTTGCGAGATTTATTGCTATTCAGTTGGGAGGGGGGCGGGGGGGTTACTTTTTGAGCGGCAGGGGATTTCTTTTTGTGCAGCCCCAAAGCACAACCAATTTTTCGTACAATCCATATTCTTAGGAAAAATGGTCAGGAATTCCTCTGGACCCCTGTGGAACCTGCCTCCGCCGACCCTAATGACTTAACTATTCATTAATTTCTCACCTTCTCACCTTCTGCAGCGCTGCCTCCTCTGGTTCTCTTCTCCAGCATTGCAGAGAAACAGCTTCCAGGAACCGGCAGGGTATAGGACAGGTACGTACAACCCCAGGCTGCACCCCCCTCTCCTGCAGACTACACTACTTCTCAACCTGTACCCCCTTACCGTACACACTACAGTACACTGCTGCCGGTACCCTGCACTCCTCTCCCCTACACACAATACACTTACCTTCTCTGTCCACTTTTCATCTTCATCGAGTTTTATCACTCACAACTACTTTTATCACTCATTGATAAATGAGCCCCTTTATCTCTCTCCACTTTATCTTTCTCTAAGCTTTGATAAATCTCCTTCTGAGGGAGACATGTATCAAACTTTATAAAGAGTGGACAAGTGTAGTAGTTGCCCATAGCAACTAATCAGCTTCTAGCTAGCAAATCACTTACACTTGATAAATGCTAGATAGATAGAAGCTTATTTGGTTACTTGCTATTGGCAACTTCTGCACTTGTCTCTAGCAGGGTTTGATACATTTCCCCTCTGTTATTGTCACCATCGCTGTAATATAATGTAACACTGACGTCGCTATTTCTGCCTTGCGTTGGTAAAAGTCTCACGCATATTGGTTGTAACGTTCCCTCCATATGTTTCGCGTGTAGCCGTTGCGCTTGACTACACATCACACCAGGCCTGCAAATATACTTTAATACTCATAAATACTTCCGCCCAAGGGCAGACTGGCCTCACCAAATCAAACTGTCCTGCTGAAATCAAGCCCGCTTGGGAGGTATGATGTTGGAGAATTGGGGATTAGTTGGAAAAGACAATAAAGAGAGAGATGGTGGTGGACTTGAATGTTCTACAGATGAAACGTAGAGTTGTTGTATTAGTTTAGAACCTAGAAATAAAGTTACAGAGATTTTACAGGCTGTTGGAGCAGCCGCAACCTTTGTATGCACGATAAGACACACACAAGAGGTTAATACTGAAATACTGTATTTAATTGACATTATATATCAAAAATAAACAATTAAAAATAGTTTATTCTAAAATCTCACCATAGGAATAAGTTATTGTCCAGTTCGTGCTCTGTGTAGGAGTAACGTTTCCAGCCCCTATATAAATCCCACAGATATGCAAACACCAGGCTTTCTTAGGAACAGACTGTGCCCTGATTTAACTGAAACCTGAAATAAACACTGAGGTATAAAACATCTAACAGAAGCCTCACAGATAAAAGAATCCCTTTTCTCTATCGTCCTAAGTGGATGCTGGGGTTCCTGAAAGGACCATGGGGAATAGCGGCTCCGCAGGAGACAGGGCACAAAAAAGTAAAGCTTTACTAGGTCAGGTGGTGTGCACTGGCTCCTCCCCCTATGACCCTCCTCCAGACTCCAGTTAGATTTTGTGCCCGAACGAGAAGGGTGCAATCTAGGTGGCTCTCCTAAAGAGCTGCTTAGAGAAAGTTTAGTTTAGGTTTTTTTCTTTACAGTGAGTCCTGCTGGCAACAGGATCACTGCAACGTGGGACTTAGGGGGAAAGTAGTAAACTCACCTGCATGCAGAGTGGATTTGCTGCTTGGCTACTGGACACCATTAGCTCCAGAGGGATCGAACACAGGCCCAGCCGTGGAGTCCGGTCCCGGAGCCGCGCCGCCGACCCCCTTGCAGATGCTGAAGCGTGAAGAGGTCCGGAAACCGGCGGCTGAAGACTCCTCAGTCTTCATAAGGTAGCGCACAGCACTGCAGCTGTGCGCCATTTTCCTCTCAGCACACTTCACTGGGCAGTCACTGAGGGTGCAGAGCGCTGGGGGGGGGCGCTCTGAGAGGCAAATATAAACCTTATACAAGGCTAAAAATACCTCACATATAGCCCATAGGGGCTATATGGAGATATTTAACCCCTGCCTGACTGGAAAAATAGCGGGAGAAGAACCCGCCGAAAAAGGGGCGGGGCCTATCTCCTCAGCACACGGCGCCATTTTCTGTCACAGCTCCGCTGGTCAGAACGGCTCCCAGGTCTCTCCCCTGCACTGCACTACAGAAACAGGGTAAAACAGAGAGGGGGGGCACATTAATGGCTATATATATATATATATATTAAAGCAGCTATAAGGGAGCACTTAATATAAGGATATCCCTTGTATATATAGCGCTTTGTGGTGTGTGCTGGCAGACTCTCCCTCTGTCTCCCCAAAAGGGCTAGTGGGTCCTGTCTTCATTAGAGCATTCCCTGTGAGTTTGCGGTGTGTGTCGGTACGTGGTGTCGACATGTATGAGGACGATATTGGTGTGGAGGCGGAGCAATTGCCAAATATGCAGATGTCACCCCCCAGGGGGTCGACACCAGAATGGATGCCTTTATTTGTGGAATTACGTGATGGTTTATCTTCCCTTAAACAGTCAGTTGAGGACATGAGGCGGCCGGACAATCAATTAATGCCTGTCCAGGCGCCTCAAACACCGTCAGGGGCTGTAAAACGCCCTTTGCCTCAGTCGGTCGACACAGACCCAGACACGGGCACTGATTCCAGTGACGACGGTAGAAATTCAAACGTATTTTCCAGTAGGGCCACACGTTATATGATTTTGGCAATGAAGGAGACGTTACATTTAGCTGATACTACAGATACCGTAAAACAGGGTATTATGTATGGTGTGAAAAAACTACAAACAGTTTTTCCTGAATCAGAAGAATTAAATGACGTGTGTGATGAAGCGTGGGTTGCTCCTGATAAAAAGTTGATAATTTCAAAAAAGTTATTGGCATTATACCCTTTCCCGCCAGAGGTTAGGGCGCGCTGGGAAACACCCCCTAAGGTGGACAAGGCGCTCACACGCTTATCCAAACAAGTGGCGTTACCCTCTCCTGAGACGGCCGCACTTAAGGATCCATCAGATAGAAAGATGGAAGTTATTCAAAAGAATATATACACACATGCAGGTGTTATACTACGACCAGCTATAGCAACTGCCTGGATGTGCAGTGCTGGAGTAGTTTGGTCAGAATCCCTGATTGAAAATATTGATACCCTAGATAGGGACAATGTTTTACTGTCGTTAGAACAAATAAAGGATGCATTTATCTATATGCGTGATGCACAGAGGGATATTTGCACACTGGCATCTCGGGTGAGTGCTATGTCCATTTCAGCCAGAAGAGCCTTATGGACACGACAGTGGACAGGCGATGCGGATTCAAAACGTCACATGGAGGTTTTGCCGTATAAAGGGGAGGAGTTATTTGGAGTTGGTCTATCAGACTTGGTGGCCACGGCTACTGCCGGGAAATCCACTTTTTTACCTCAAGTCACTCCCCAACAGAGAAAGGCACCGACCTTTCAACCGCAGCCTTTTCGCTCCTACAAAAATAAGAGAGCAAAGGGCTTGTCGTACCTGCCACGAGGCAGAGGAAGAGGGAAGAGACACCAACAGGCAGCTCCTTCCCAGGAACAGAAGCCCTCCCCGGCTCCTGCAAAAACCTCAGCATGACGCTGGGGCCTCTCAAGCGGACTCGGGGACAGTGGGGGGCCGTCTCAAAAATTACAGCGCGCAGTGGGCTCACTCGCAGGTAGACCCCTGGATCCTGCAGATAATATCTCAGGGGTACAGGTTGGAATTAGAGACGGATCCTCCTCATCGTTTCCTGAAGTCTGCCTTACCAACCGTCTCTTCCGAAAGGGAGAGGGTGTTGGAAGCCATTCACAAGCTGTACGCTCAGCAGGTGATAGTCAAAGTACCCCTATTACAACAAGGAAAGGGGTATTATTCCACTCTATTTGTGGTACCGAAGCCGGATGGCTCGGTAAGGCCTATTCTAAATCTGAAGTCCTTGAACCTCTACATAAAAAAGTTCAAGTTCAAGATGGAGTCACTCAGAGCAGTGATAGCGAACCTGGAAGAAGGGGACTTTATGGTATCCTTGGACATCAAGGATGCGTATCTACACGTTCCGATTTACCCCGCACACCAGGGGTACCTCAGGTTCATTGTTCAAAACTGTCACTATCAGTTTCAGACGCTGCCGTTCGGATTGTCCACGGCGCCTCGGGTCTTTACCAAGGTAATGGCCGAGATGATGATTCTTCTTCGAAGAAAAGGCGTATTAGTTATCCCATACTTGGACGATCTCCTAATAAGGGCAAGGTCCAGAGAACAGCTGGAGACAGCTTTAGCACTATCTCAAGAGGTGCTAAGACAACACGGGTGGATTCTGAATATTCCAAAATCCCATTTAATCCCGACAACTCGTCTGCTGTTCCTAGGAATGATTCTGGACACGGTTCAGAAAAAGGTTTTCCTTCCAGAGGAAAAAGCCAAGGAGTTATCCGATCTGGTCAGGAACCTCCTAAAACCAGGAAAAGTGTCAGTACATCAATGCACAAGAGTCCTGGGAAAAATGGTGGCTTCTTACGAAGCAATTCCATTCGGCAGATTCCATGCAAGAATATTCCAAAGGGATCTGTTGGACAAATGGTCAGGGTCGCATCTGCAGATGCACCTGCGAATAACCCTGTCACCAAAGACAAGGGTGTCACTTCTGTGGTGGTTGCAGAAGGCTCACCTATTAGAAGGCCGCAGATTCGGCATTCAGGATTGGATCCTGGTGACCACGGACGCCAGCCTGAGAGGCTGGGGAGCAGTCACACAAGGAAGAAACTTCCAGGGAGTATGGACGAGTCTGGAAAAGTCTCTTCACATAAACATTCTGGAACTAAGAGCAATCTACAATGCTCTAAGCCAGGCGGAACTTCTCCTGCAAGGAAAGCCGGTGTTGATTCAGTCGGACAACATCACGGCGGTCGCCCATGTAAACAGGCAGGGCGGCACAAGAAGCAGGAGTGCAATGGCAGAAGCTGCCAAGATTCTTCGCTGGGCGGAGAATCACGTGATAGCACTGTCAGCAGTGTTCATCCCGGGCGTGGACAACTGGGAAGCAGACTTCCTCAGCAGACACGATCTTCATCCGGGAGAGTGGGGTCTACATCCAGAAGTCTTCAACATGTTAATAGACCGTTGGGAAAGACCAATTGTAGACATGATGGCGTCTCGCCTCAACAAGAAACTGGACAAATATTGCGCCAGGTCAAGAGATCCACAGGCAATAGCTGTGGACGCACTGGTAACTCCTTGGGTGTACCAGTCAGTGTATGTGTTTCCTCCTCTGCCGCTCATACCAAAGGTATTGAAGATCATACGGCAAAGAAGAGTAAGAACAATACTAGTGGTTCCGGATTGGCCGAGAAGGACTTGGTATCCGGAACTTCAAGAGATGCTCACGGACGAACCGTGGCCTCTACCTCTGAGAAGGGACCTGCTACAGCAGGGTCCCTGTCTTTTTCAAGACTTACCGCGGCTGCGTTTGACGGCATGGCGGTTTGAACGCCAGATCCTAAAAGGGAAAGGCATTCCAGAAGAAGTCATTCCTACCTTGATTAAGGCACGGAAGGAAGTCACCGTGAAACATTATCACCGCATTTGGCGAAAATATGTAGCGTGGTGCGAGGATCGGAGGGTTCCGACGGAGGAATTCCAACTGGGTCGTTTCCTACATTTCCTGCAATCAGGATTATCTATGGGTCTCAAATTGGGATCCATTAAGGTTCAAATTTCGGCCCTGTCAATATTCTTCCAAAAAGAATTGGCCTCTGTCCCTGAGGTCCAGACTTTTGTCAAGGGAGTACTGCATATACAGCCTCCTGTGGTGCCTCCGGTGGCACCGTGGGATCTAAATGTAGTTTTAGATTTCCTCAAATCCCATTGGTTTGAACCATTGAAAAAGGTGGATTTGAAATATCTCACATTGAAAGTGACTATGTTACTAGCCCTGGCCTCTGCCAGGAGAGTATCTGAATTGGCGGCTTTATCTTATAAAAGTCCTTATCTAATCTTCCATTCGGATAGGGCAGAACTGCGGACTCGTCCGCATTTTCTCCCTAAAGTGGTATCAGCATTTCATCTGAACCAACCTATTGTGGTGCCTGCGGCCACTAGCGACTTGGAGGACTCCAAGTTGTTGGACGTTGTCAGAGCCTTAAAAATATACATTGCAAGGACGGCTGGAGTCAGAAAATCTGACTCGCTGTTTATATTGTATGCACCCAACAAGTTGGGCGCACCTGCTTCTAAGCAGTCGATTGCTCGTTGGATTTGTAACACAATTCAACTTGCACATTCTGTGGCAGGCCTGCCACAGCCTAAAACTGTAAAAGCCCACTCCACAAGGAAGGTGGGCTCATCTTGGGCGGCTGCCCGAGGGGTCTCGGCATTACAACTCTGCCGAGCAGCTACGTGGTCGGGGGAGAACACGTTTGTAAAATTTTACAAATTTGATACCCTGGCAAAGGAGGACCTGGAGTTCTCTCATTCGGTGCTGCAGAGTCATCCGCACTCTCCCGCCCGTTTGGGAGCTTTGGTATAATCCCCATGGTCCTTTCAGGAACCCCAGCATCCACTTAGGACGATAGAGAAAATAAGAATTTACTTACCGATAATTCTATTTCTCGGAGTCCGTAGTGGATGCTGGGCGCCCATCCCAAGTGCGGATTATCTGCAATACTTGTACATAGTTATTGTTAACTAATTCGGGTTATTGTTAAGGAGCCATCTTTAAGAGGCCCTTTCTGTTGTCATACTGTTAACTGGGTTTAGATCACAAGTTGTACGGTGTGATTGGTGTGGCTGGTATGAGTCTTACCCGGGATTCAAAATGCCTCCCTTATTGTGTATGCTCGTCCGGGCACAGTACCTAACTGGAGTCTGGAGGAGGGTCATAGGGGGAGGAGCCAGTGCACACCACCTGACCTAGTAAAGCTTTACTTTTTTGTGCCCTGTCTCCTGCGGAGCCGCTATTCCCCATGGTCCTTTCAGGAACCCCAGCATCCACTACGGACTCCGAGAAATAGAATTATCGGTAAGTAAATTCTTATTATTTACATCAGGGTGGCCAAGCAAATCAGCATTTACATCTGCTGTAATCCACAATGTTAAAGGTCATTTCAAAGTACCTTTGGAAAAAGTGTCATTACTAGACAAAACGCGCCAGCCAAGCTTAATTGCATGGTGCAAGAGCTGGAGACATACGGTTTACATTGTATTGGGCTGATAGAATAGACTTCAGCAAATACAGTGGAACTTGGTGGTTAAACGGACTCCTCTGATATTACCGGAATCACTTTCCCAGTGATAAGTTTCTCTATGAATGCCTTTAACACTGTAGACACCAGTAGATTGAAACACTAATTGGGTGGACGGCAGATGTAAAAATGCATGCTTTTATCTGTGAGCACTCTATAAGACATTTGTGGGTATAATTACCAATAAGATTGAACAACCGCAAGTGATACATGCTCAGGTGCAGTCTGTATTCATCAATACTCACCTGTCCAGCAATGTGTGGCAATGATTTACTCTCCAGCCTTGTCCTCTTCTGGCTTGCTGATGGCCTAATCACAGCAGAGGACAATGGCCCTCATTCCGAGTTGATCGGTCGCAAGGCGAATTTAGCAGAGTTACACACGCTTAGTCTACGCCTACTGGGAGTGTATCTTAGCATCTTAAAAGTGCGAACGAAGTTTACGCAATATTGCGAACAAAAAAAACT
This sequence comes from Pseudophryne corroboree, assembly GCF_028390025.1. NCBI lineage: Eukaryota > Metazoa > Chordata > Amphibia > Anura > Myobatrachidae > Pseudophryne > Pseudophryne corroboree. The sequence goes on along the minus strand of NC_086449.1, from coordinate 809,890,765 downwards.
TAGCAGTTTTAGAGTAGCTCCAGACTTACTCTGCCTGTGCGATCAGTTCAGTGCTTGTCGTTCCTGGTTTGACGTCACAAACACTCCCAGCGTTCGCCCAGACACTCCCCCGTTTCTCCGGCCACTCCTGCGTTTTTTCCGGAAACGGTAGCGTTTTCAGCCACACGCCCATAAAACGCCGTGTTTCCGCCCAGTAACACCCATTTCCTGTCAATCACACTACGTTCGCCGGTGCGAACAAAAAGCCGTGAGTAAAAATCCTTTCTTCATAGCAGAATTACTTAGCGCAGTCGCAGTGCGAACATTGCGCATGCGCTCTAAGCTGATTTTCACTGCGATGCGAAAAAAAAGAACGAGCGAACGACTCGGAATGAGGGCCAATGTGTTCTTAACCGAGTCCGTATTTATATTCCCGTGGGACTTATTTCAAGGCTGCAAATAATGTTCCAAGTTACTCCTACATAGCGCACAATGCGGACTCCAAATTCTATCCTGTATGCATGATTGTAAAACATTTTATTGTGCGATTTTCTAGCTATTTTTAGTTGTAAATTATTTTATTTTTAAGATATTGTTTTTGTACTTTTCATGTGTAGTTTACACGTTAACTTAAATATTTTTCTCTCTTGCGTATGTCTTATGCATACTACTTTTTTGAGACCTAGATGAATACAATGGTAAAAAGAAGGGGGGTCCTTTAATTATTTTTTTTTTATCAAACCTACACGTACAGTATAAGATTCAATGAGTTAATATTGCAAACACAAGTTCCTGCCTTATTGGTTAAATACATTTCAGGTAGACTGTATCTGAACTTACCTGCAGCTAAAGGATCTATCTCTGGGTGAAGGATAATAATAATAATAATAATAATAATAATTATTATTATTATTATTATTATTATTATTATTATAATAATAATAATAATATTTATATAATACCTTCCTCCAAAAGAGCTCAAAACACTTTACATTTTCAGGAAAGGAACCATATTACAAAGGAGGCGGCCATCTTTATGGTACTACAGTGGTGACAGTGGATGAATACAATATATGACATATATAAGGTATAAAAGAACAAAATATGAGGTATCAGATACAAGGTACTGTACGATCAGAATCCTCAGTTCCGTGCTTTGCCTATCCCACCCACAAAAGTACCAGACAGGGCAGCCATCTTGGGCGTACTCTGCTGAGTGGGATAAGTAGATCCACCAGCCTGTGCCATCCATCAGCCCTCCTATCTCCCCCCCCTCACTTACACACACACACACACACACACACACACACACACACACACACACACACTGTGCCACATGGTTTTCCCAAGCTTGCGCCTACTAACTGGCCTTATTACTAACTCTAACGTAAGCCAATGCTAATGTTATTTGATCTAGAGATATATCGGATGGAGTCTATTCTAACCATTCAATCAATAATCAACATTTTATCCTAGTTCTAGGATTTCTAATGTGTTATATGCTCCTACAATGAGAACTTTTAACCCTTTCCAGCTTTTCATTTTCTAAGGGATCTGTGGCTGTATGCTCTGTCTATTTTATCTTAATCAGGAGCAGGTGAGGGAAACCTGACTGTATAGCATCAGTCCGGCAGCATTCTGTTTCCTAATAAATCAGAGGGGCATCCTGTGCTGAAGGCTAACATTGCCATCTGATTTATTTCCAAGGAAGAGTGAGCTAAAATATCCATCTCACAAGTAGATAGGTTAGATTTACATATACAAGGAAGTAGGGAATGTATTGCTGTATAAACCCCCCATTAATACAATTTAACAAAAGGATAATTATCCTTTTGTTAAATTGTATTAATGGGGCCTATTTCCCTGTTTTGAAATACTGTATTTGGTGTGGTGACACCTTTAGGGAATTGAGATCTGTTAAAGCTGCCCTGCGCAGTGCGCACATTTCTGGTACCTAATCAAATTTTGTTTATTAGATTTACATATACAGTTGTGTATTCTGTCCACCAGAAAATTGCAGAAAATGTCATAATAATATTCTAGGAAACGTGTTCTTGTCATTTCATGGATATAATAATAAAAAAATAATAAAAAAGTTGCATGCCCCTTTAAAAAGTCTTGCAAGTGTCATGTCTGGTAATGCTTAGCATTATACAAGTACTATGCTTTGTGTTATATTCATCTATGCAACCAGCTGTAATGGTCACATGCCAGGACAAATCGCTTTAATAATAAGAATTTACTTACCGATAATTCTATTTCTCGGAGTCCGTAGTGGATGCTGGGGTTCCTGAAAGGACCAAGGGTGCAATCTAGGTGGCTCTCCTAAAGAGCTGCTTAGAGAAAGTTTAGTTTAGGTTTTTTTCTTTACAGTGAGTCCTGCTGGCAACAGGATCACTGCAACGTGGGACTTAGGGGGAAAGTAGTAAACTCACCTGCATGCAGAGTGGATTTGCTGCTTGGCTACTGGACACCATTAGCTCCAGAGGGATCGAACACAGGCCCAGCCGTGGAGTCCGGTCCCGGAGCCGCGCCGCCGACCCCCTTGCAGATGCTGAAGCGTGAAGAGGTCCGGAAACCGGCGGCTGAAGACTCCTCAGTCTTCATAAGGTAGCGCACAGCACTGCAGCTGTGCGCCATTTTCCTCTCAGCACACTTCACTGGGCAGTCACTGAGGGTGCAGAGCGCTGGGGGGGGGCGCTCTGAGAGGCAAATATAAACCTTATACAAGGCTAAAAATACCTCACATATAGCCCATAGGGGCTATATGGAGATATTTAACCCCTGCCTGACTGGAAAAATAGCGGGAGAAGAACCCGCCGAAAAAGGGGCGGGGCCTATCTCCTCAGCACACGGCGCCATTTTCTGTCACAGCTCCGCTGGTCAGAACGGCTCCCAGGTCTCTCCCCTGCACTGCACAGAGAGGGGGGGCACATTAATGGCTATATATATATATATTAAAGCAGCTATAAGGGAGCACTTAATATAAGGATATCCCTTGTATATATAGCGCTTTGTGGTGTGTGCTGGCAGACTCTCCCTCTGTCTCCCCAAAAGGGCTAGTGGGTCCTGTCTTCATTAGAGCATTCCCTGTGAGTTTGCGGTGTGTGTCGGTACGTGGTGTCGACATGTATGAGGACGATATTGGTGTGGAGGCGGAGCAATTGCCAAATATGCAGATGTCACCCCCCAGGGGGTCGACACCAGAATGGATGCCTTTATTTGTGGAATTACGTGATGGTTTATCTTCCCTTAAACAGTCAGTTGAGGACATGAGGCGGCCGGACAATCAATTAATGCCTGTCCAGGCGCCTCAAACACCGTCAGGGGCTGTAAAACGCCCTTTGCCTCAGTCGGTCGACACAGACCCAGACACGGGCACTGATTCCAGTGACGACGGTAGAAATTCAAACGTATTTTCCAGTAGGGCCACACGTTATATGATTTTGGCAATGAAGGAGACGTTACATTTAGCTGATACTACAGATACCGTAAAACAGGGTATTATGTATGGTGTGAAAAAACTACAAACAGTTTTTCCTGAATCAGAAGAATTAAATGACGTGTGTGATGAAGCGTGGGTTGCTCCTGATAAAAAGTTGATAATTTCAAAAAAGTTATTGGCATTATACCCTTTCCCGCCAGAGGTTAGGGCGCGCTGGGAAACACCCCCTAAGGTGGACAAGGCGCTCACACGCTTATCCAAACAAGTGGCGTTACCCTCTCCTGAGACGGCCGCACTTAAGGATCCATCAGATAGAAAGATGGAAGTTATTCAAAAGAATATATACACACATGCAGGTGTTATACTACGACCAGCTATAGCAACTGCCTGGATGTGCAGTGCTGGAGTAGTTTGGTCAGAATCCCTGATTGAAAATATTGATACCCTAGATAGGGACAATGTTTTACTGTCGTTAGAACAAATAAAGGATGCATTTATCTATATGCGTGATGCACAGAGGGATATTTGCACACTGGCATCTCGGGTGAGTGCTATGTCCATTTCAGCCAGAAGAGCCTTATGGACACGACAGTGGACAGGCGATGCGGATTCAAAACGTCACATGGAGGTTTTGCCGTATAAAGGGGAGGAGTTATTTGGAGTTGGTCTATCAGACTTGGTGGCCACGGCTACTGCCGGGAAATCCACTTTTTTACCTCAAGTCACTCCCCAACAGAGAAAGGCACCGACCTTTCAACCGCAGCCTTTTCGCTCCTACAAAAATAAGAGAGCAAAGGGCTTGTCGTACCTGCCACGAGGCAGAGGAAGAGGGAAGAGACACCAACAGGCAGCTCCTTCCCAGGAACAGAAGCCCTCCCCGGCTCCTGCAAAAACCTCAGCATGACGCTGGGGCCTCTCAAGCGGACTCGGGGACAGTGGGGGGCCGTCTCAAAAATTACAGCGCGCAGTGGGCTCACTCGCAGGTAGACCCCTGGATCCTGCAGATAATATCTCAGGGGTACAGGTTGGAATTAGAGACGGATCCTCCTCATCGTTTCCTGAAGTCTGCCTTACCAACCGTCTCTTCCGAAAGGGAGAGGGTGTTGGAAGCCATTCACAAGCTGTACGCTCAGCAGGTGATAGTCAAAGTACCCCTATTACAACAAGGAAAGGGGTATTATTCCACTCTATTTGTGGTACCGAAGCCGGATGGCTCGGTAAGGCCTATTCTAAATCTGAAGTCCTTGAACCTCTACATAAAAAAGTTCAAGTTCAAGATGGAGTCACTCAGAGCAGTGATAGCGAACCTGGAAGAAGGGGACTTTATGGTATCCTTGGACATCAAGGATGCGTATCTACACGTTCCGATTTACCCCGCACACCAGGGGTACCTCAGGTTCATTGTTCAAAACTGTCACTATCAGTTTCAGACGCTGCCGTTCGGATTGTCCACGGCGCCTCGGGTCTTTACCAAGGTAATGGCCGAGATGATGATTCTTCTTCGAAGAAAAGGCGTATTAGTTATCCCATACTTGGACGATCTCCTAATAAGGGCAAGGTCCAGAGAACAGCTGGAGACAGCTTTAGCACTATCTCAAGAGGTGCTAAGACAACACGGGTGGATTCTGAATATTCCAAAATCCCATTTAATCCCGACAACTCGTCTGCTGTTCCTAGGAATGATTCTGGACACGGTTCAGAAAAAGGTTTTCCTTCCAGAGGAAAAAGCCAAGGAGTTATCCGATCTGGTCAGGAACCTCCTAAAACCAGGAAAAGTGTCAGTACATCAATGCACAAGAGTCCTGGGAAAAATGGTGGCTTCTTACGAAGCAATTCCATTCGGCAGATTCCATGCAAGAATATTCCAAAGGGATCTGTTGGACAAATGGTCAGGGTCGCATCTGCAGATGCACCTGCGAATAACCCTGTCACCAAAGACAAGGGTGTCACTTCTGTGGTGGTTGCAGAAGGCTCACCTATTAGAAGGCCGCAGATTCGGCATTCAGGATTGGATCCTGGTGACCACGGACGCCAGCCTGAGAGGCTGGGGAGCAGTCACACAAGGAAGAAACTTCCAGGGAGTATGGACGAGTCTGGAAAAGTCTCTTCACATAAACATTCTGGAACTAAGAGCAATCTACAATGCTCTAAGCCAGGCGGAACTTCTCCTGCAAGGAAAGCCGGTGTTGATTCAGTCGGACAACATCACGGCGGTCGCCCATGTAAACAGGCAGGGCGGCACAAGAAGCAGGAGTGCAATGGCAGAAGCTGCCAAGATTCTTCGCTGGGCGGAGAATCACGTGATAGCACTGTCAGCAGTGTTCATCCCGGGCGTGGACAACTGGGAAGCAGACTTCCTCAGCAGACACGATCTTCATCCGGGAGAGTGGGGTCTACATCCAGAAGTCTTCAACATGTTAATAGACCGTTGGGAAAGACCAATTGTAGACATGATGGCGTCTCGCCTCAACAAGAAACTGGACAAATATTGCGCCAGGTCAAGAGATCCACAGGCAATAGCTGTGGACGCACTGGTAACTCCTTGGGTGTACCAGTCAGTGTATGTGTTTCCTCCTCTGCCGCTCATACCAAAGGTATTGAAGATCATACGGCAAAGAAGAGTAAGAACAATACTAGTGGTTCCGGATTGGCCGAGAAGGACTTGGTATCCGGAACTTCAAGAGATGCTCACGGACGAACCGTGGCCTCTACCTCTGAGAAGGGACCTGCTACAGCAGGGTCCCTGTCTTTTTCAAGACTTACCGCGGCTGCGTTTGACGGCATGGCGGTTTGAACGCCAGATCCTAAAAGGGAAAGGCATTCCAGAAGAAGTCATTCCTACCTTGATTAAGGCACGGAAGGAAGTCACCGTGAAACATTATCACCGCATTTGGCGAAAATATGTAGCGTGGTGCGAGGATCGGAGGGTTCCGACGGAGGAATTCCAACTGGGTCGTTTCCTACATTTCCTGCAATCAGGATTATCTATGGGTCTCAAATTGGGATCCATTAAGGTTCAAATTTCGGCCCTGTCAATATTCTTCCAAAAAGAATTGGCCTCTGTCCCTGAGGTCCAGACTTTTGTCAAGGGAGTACTGCATATACAGCCTCCTGTGGTGCCTCCGGTGGCACCGTGGGATCTAAATGTAGTTTTAGATTTCCTCAAATCCCATTGGTTTGAACCATTGAAAAAGGTGGATTTGAAATATCTCACATTGAAAGTGACTATGTTACTAGCCCTGGCCTCTGCCAGGAGAGTATCTGAATTGGCGGCTTTATCTTATAAAAGTCCTTATCTAATCTTCCATTCGGATAGGGCAGAACTGCGGACTCGTCCGCATTTTCTCCCTAAAGTGGTATCAGCATTTCATCTGAACCAACCTATTGTGGTGCCTGCGGCCACTAGCGACTTGGAGGACTCCAAGTTGTTGGACGTTGTCAGAGCCTTAAAAATATACATTGCAAGGACGGCTGGAGTCAGAAAATCTGACTCGCTGTTTATATTGTATGCACCCAACAAGTTGGGCGCACCTGCTTCTAAGCAGTCGATTGCTCGTTGGATTTGTAACACAATTCAACTTGCACATTCTGTGGCAGGCCTGCCACAGCCTAAAACTGTAAAAGCCCACTCCACAAGGAAGGTGGGCTCATCTTGGGCGGCTGCCCGAGGGGTCTCGGCATTACAACTCTGCCGAGCAGCTACGTGGTCGGGGGAGAACACGTTTGTAAAATTTTACAAATTTGATACCCTGGCAAAGGAGGACCTGGAGTTCTCTCATTCGGTGCTGCAGAGTCATCCGCACTCTCCCGCCCGTTTGGGAGCTTTGGTATAATCCCCATGGTCCTTTCAGGAACCCCAGCATCCACTTAGGACGATAGAGAAAATAAGAATTTACTTACCGATAATTCTATTTCTCGGAGTCCGTAGTGGATGCTGGGCGCCCATCCCAAGTGCGGATTATCTGCAATACTTGTACATAGTTATTGTTAACTAATTCGGGTTATTGTTAAGGAGCCATCTTTAAGAGGCCCTTTCTGTTGTCATACTGTTAACTGGGTTTAGATCACAAGTTGTACGGTGTGATTGGTGTGGCTGGTATGAGTCTTACCCGGGATTCAAAATGCCTCCCTTATTGTGTATGCTCGTCCGGGCACAGTACCTAACTGGAGTCTGGAGGAGGGTCATAGGGGGAGGAGCCAGTGCACACCACCTGACCTAGTAAAGCTTTACTTTTTTGTGCCCTGTCTCCTGCGGAGCCGCTATTCCCCATGGTCCTTTCAGGAACCCCAGCATCCACTACGGACTCCGAGAAATAGAATTATCGGTAAGTAAATTCTTATTATTTACATCAGGGTGGCCAAGCAAATCAGCATTTACATCTGCTGTAATCCACAATGTTAAAGGTCATTTCAAAGTACCTTTGGAAAAAGTGTCATTACTAGACAAAACGCGCCAGCCAAGCTTAATTGCATGGTGCAAGAGCTGGAGACATACGGTTTACATTGTATTGGGCTGATAGAATAGACTTCAGCAAATACAGTGGAACTTGGTGGTTAAACGGACTCCTCTGATATTACCGGAATCACTTTCCCAGTGATAAGTTTCTATATGAATGCCTTTAACACTGTAGACACCAGTAGATTGAAACACTAATTGGGTGGACGGCAGATGTAAAAATGCATGCTTTTATCTGTGAGCACTCTATAAGACATTTGTGGGTATAATTACCAATAAGATTGAACAACCGCAAGTGATACATGCTCAGGTGCAGTCTGTATTCATCAATACTCACCTGTCCAGCAATGTGTGGCAATGATTTACTCTCCAGCCTTGTCCTCTTCTGGCTTGCTGATGGCCTAATCACAGCAGAGGACAATGGCCCTCATTCCGAGTTGATCGGTCGCAAGGCGAATTTAGCAGAGTTACACACGCTTAGTCTACGCCTACTGGGAGTGTATCTTAGCATCTTAAAAGTGCGAACGAAGTTTACGCAATATTGCGAACAAAAAAAACTTAGCAGTTTTAGAGTAGCTCCAGACTTACTCTGCCTGTGCGATCAGTTCAGTGCTTGTCGTTCCTGGTTTGACGTCACAAACACTCCCAGCGTTCGCCCAGACACTCCCCCGTTTCTCCGGCCACTCCTGCGTTTTTTCCGGAAACGGTAGCGTTTTCAGCCACACGCCCATAAAACGCCGTGTTTCCGCCCAGTAACACCCATTTCCTGTCAATCACACTACGTTCGCCGGTGCGAACAAAAAGCCGTGAGTAAAAATCCTTTCTTCATAGCAGAATTACTTAGCGCAGTCGCAGTGCGAACATTGCGCATGCGCTCTAAGCTGATTTTCACTGCGATGCGAAAAAAAAGAACGAGCGAACGACTCGGAATGAGGGCCAATGTGTTCTTAACCGAGTCCGTATTTATATTCCCGTGGGACTTATTTCAAGGCTGCAAATAATGTTCCAAGTTACTCCTACATAGCGCACAATGCGGACTCCAAATTCTATCCTGTATGCATGATTGTAAAACATTTTATTGTGCGATTTTCTAGCTATTTTTAGTTGTAAATTATTTTATTTTTAAGATATTGTTTTTGTACTTTTCATGTGTAGTTTACACGTTAACTTAAATATTTTTCTCTCTTGCGTATGTCTTATGCATACTACTTTTTTGAGACCTAGATGAATACAATGGTAAAAAGAAGGGGGGTCCTTTAATTATTTTTTTTTTATCAAACCTACACGTACAGTATAAGATTCAATGAGTTAATATTGCAAACACAAGTTCCTGCCTTATTGGTTAAATACATTTCAGGTAGACTGTATCTGAACTTACCTGCAGCTAAAGGATCTATCTCTGGGTGAAGGATAATAATAATAATAATAATAATAATAATAATAATTATTATTATTATTATTATTATTATTATTATTATAATAATAATAATAATATTTATATAATACCTTCCTCCAAAAGAGCTCAAAACACTTTACATTTTCAGGAAAGGAACCATATTACAAAGGAGGCGGCCATCTTTATGGTACTACAGTGGTGACAGTGGATGAATACAATATATGACATATATAAGGTATAAAAGAACAAAATATGAGGTATCAGATACAAGGTACTGTACGATCAGAATCCTCAGTTCCGTGCTTTGCCTATCCCACCCACAAAAGTACCAGACAGGGCAGCCATCTTGGGCGTACTCTGCTGAGTGGGATAAGTAGATCCACCAGCCTGTGCCATCCATCAGCCCTCCTATCTCCCCCCCCTCACTTACACACACACACACACACACACACACACACACACACACACACACACACACTGTGCCACATGGTTTTCCCAAGCTTGCGCCTACTAACTGGCCTTATTACTAACTCTAACGTAAGCCAATGCTAATGTTATTTGATCTAGAGATATATCGGATGGAGTCTATTCTAACCATTCAATCAATAATCAACATTTTATCCTAGTTCTAGGATTTCTAATGTGTTATATGCTCCTACAATGAGAACTTTTAACCCTTTCCAGCTTTTCATTTTCTAAGGGATCTGTGGCTGTATGCTCTGTCTATTTTATCTTAATCAGGAGCAGGTGAGGGAAACCTGACTGTATAGCATCAGTCCGGCAGCATTCTGTTTCCTAATAAATCAGAGGGGCATCCTGTGCTGAAGGCTAACATTGCCATCTGATTTATTTCCAAGGAAGAGTGAGCTAAAATATCCATCTCACAAGTAGATAGGTTAGATTTACATATACAAGGAAGTAGGGAATGTATTGCTGTATAAACCCCCCATTAATACAATTTAACAAAAGGATAATTATCCTTTTGTTAAATTGTATTAATGGGGCCTATTTCCCTGTTTTGAAATACTGTATTTGGTGTGGTGACACCTTTAGGGAATTGAGATCTGTTAAAGCTGCCCTGCGCAGTGCGCACATTTCTGGTACCTAATCAAATTTTGTTTATTAGATTTACATATACAGTTGTGTATTCTGTCCACCAGAAAATTGCAGAAAATGTCATAATAATATTCTAGGAAACGTGTTCTTGTCATTTCATGGATATAATAATAAAAAAATAATAAAAAAGTTGCATGCCCCTTTAAAAAGTCTTGCAAGTGTCATGTCTGGTAATGCTTAGCATTATACAAGTACTATGCTTTGTGTTATATTCATCTATGCAACCAGCTGTAATGGTCACATGCCAGGACAAATCGCTTTAATAAGTAGGTACGGGAGGCAATTGTAACGTTGAGCTAAAATATCCGTGCTATAGAGACCTGTACTATATGTGAGCTTTCATCTCTCTCAGCCTCTCACATCACATAATCTCCTCTGCGCTCTCCTAACACCAGCTCCAGGCTATACCATTAGGAGGGAGATGACAAAATGGGAACGACACCATCCCTTAGTGTTTTTTCAGCATCTCTGGCACAAGATCCTTTTACTTTCACAGAGCGGAATTCAGTTTTCTTCACTACATTCTTTATTCTGTGTGAATTAGAGAGAAGCAATTAATGCAATTTACTTTTAACTCATTGCACACAGGGTCTCAACAATGCACTGTTGGTACAGTAGACAATCCTTGAGATATGCAGTTCACTGATAAAAAAAATAAATCTATTAATATTTCTCTAACGTCCTAGTGGATGCTGGGGACTCCGTAAGGACCATGGGGATAGACGGGCTCCACAGGAGACATGGGCACTTTAAGAAAGAATTTAGGTTCTGGTGTGCTCTGGCTCCTCCCTCTATGCCCCTCCTCCAGACCTCAGTTTGATACTGTGCCCAGAGCGAGCTGGGTGCTTCTCAGTGAGCTCTCCTGAGTTTGCTGAGAGAAAGTATTTTGTTAGGTTTTTTATTTTCAGGGAGCTCTGCTGGCAACAGACTCCCTGCATCGTGGGACAGAGGGGAGAGAAGCAGCCCTACTCTCTGAAGCTAGGTCCTGCTTCTTAGGCTACTGGACACCACTAGCTCCAGAGGGATCGTACGCAGGATCTCACCCTCGCCGTCCGATCCCAGAGCCACGCCGCCGTCCCCCTCGCAGAGCCGGAAGACAGAAGCCTGGTGAGTATGAGAAGCAAGAAGACTTCGAAATCGGCGGCAGAAGACTCCGTTCTTCACTGAGGTAACGCACAGCACTGCAGCTGTGCGCCATTGTTCCCACACACCTCACATACTCCGGTCACTGTAAGGGTGCAGGGCGCAGGGGGGGGCGCCCTGGGCAGCATTTGGACCTCCTTTTGGCAAAAGTAAACATATATACAGTTGGGCACTGTATATATGTATGAGCCCCCGCCAAGAAAATGTATATTTAAGCAGGACAGAAGCCCGCCGTCGAGGGGGCGCGGCTTCTTCCTCAGCACTCACCAGCACCATGTTTTTTCTCCACAGCACCGCTGAGAGGAATCTCCCCGGTCTCTCCCCTGCTTATACCACGGTAGAAGAGAGGGTTTTAAAGGAGAGGGGGGGGGGACATAATTCGGCGCAGATAATAACAGCTCTACTGGGTAAACATTAAATTGCTGTGTTTTTTCCTGGGTCATATAGCGCTGGGGTGTGTGCTGGCATACTCTCTCTCTGTCTCTCCAAAGGGCCTTGTGGGGGAATTATCTTCAGATGAGCATTCCCTGAGTGTGTGGTGTGTCGGTACGTGTGTGTCGACATGTCTGAGGTAAAAGGCTCTCCTAAGGAGGTGATGGAGCAAATGTGTGTGTGTGTGGTGTCTCCGTCGACAACGCGACACCTGATTGCAGGGCCAGCTCCAGGCCTACTAGTACCCTGAGCGAGAACATGTTCCAGGAAAAGTGGGCGTGGCCTCTGGAAAAGTGGGCGTGGCCTCGTAACTTTAAATATATTTCTCTAACGTCCTAGTGGATGCTGGGGACTCCGTCAGGACCATGGGGAATAGCGGCTCCGCAGGAGACAGGGCACAAAAGCAAGCTTTTAGGATCACATGGTGTGTACTGGCTCCTCCCCCTATGACCCTCCTCCAAGCCTCAGTTAGGTTTTTGTGCCCGGCCGAGAAGGGTGCAATCTAGGTGGCTCTCTTAAAGAGTTACTTAGAAAAAGTTTTTAGGTTCTTTATTTTCAGTGAGTCCTGCTGGCAACAGGCTCACTGCATCGAGGGACTTAGGGGAGAGATTTTCAACTCACCTGCGTGCAGGATGGATTGGATTCTTAGGCTACTGGACATAGCTCCAGAGGGAGTCGGAACACAGGGCTCGCCCTGGGGTTCGTCCCGGAGCCGCGCCGCCGACCCCCCTTGCAGACGCTGAAGATGAAGAGGTCCGGAACCAGGCGGCAGAAGACTCTCAGTCTTCATCAGGTAGCGCACAGCACTGCAGCTGTGCGCCATTGTTGTCAGCACACTTCACACAGCGGTCACGGAGGGTGCAGGGCGCTGGAGGGGGGCGCCCTGGGCAGCAATGTATAATACCTGTATGGCGAAAAATACATCACATATAGCCCTTGAGGCTATATGGATGTATTTAACCCCTGCCAGATATCTAAAACTCCGGAGAAGAAGCCCGCCGAAAAGGGGGCGGGGCCTATTCTCCTCAGCACACAGCGCCATTTTCCCTCACAGAAAGGCTGGTGGGAAGGCTCCCATGCTCTCCCCTGCACTGCACTACAGAAACAGGGTTAAAACAGAGAGGGGGGGCACTGATTTGGCGATATGTATATATATTAAAATGCTATAAGGGAGGAACACTTATATAAAGGTTGTCCCTGGATAATTATAGCGTTTTGGTGTGTGCTGGCAAACTCTCCCTCTGTCTCCCCAAAGGGCTAGTGGGTCCTGTCCTCTATCAGAGCATTCCCTATGTGTGTGTGACACCCTAAAGTAGGTTTCACTGAAGTCAACTCTGGTTTAATGTGTTACTTTATCTTTTCTGGTGTTCCTTACCTGGACCTAGTGTCTGTAGCTTCTAACAGGCATAAGTTTCACCAGCAACTCACAATATAGTTCAGGGTATATTGCACACAGACATTAATTACACAATTTCTCTATATGAATTTTTATTCTACTGAAACACTGCTATAAGTTTTTCTCAGCTGTAGAAATTTGAGATTATCTCATATACTGGCAATTTAGATTAACCTCAATGTCTATGCTAGTCACATACCATTTTCATGCAAAGAACAATAAAGCACAAGAAACAATATCCACATTTGACAATCCTTACACACTAATATAAAGTTTTAAGCAATCACTTGAAGATACTCTTATAATTGGGGCCCCGTAAAAACCTTTAGTTTTGTAGCTAGCTACATTGAGTATAGTGCACCTTTCTAGGAAAGTTATATCCTGAGAATAGTTAATACAAGTCTTGGATGAAGGTAGCAATGGATGGATTACAACAAATGAAGTGTAGCTGGTTCTGTCCAACCAGGCAGTTTTGTAACTTCTAATATGATGCAGCACGCTATTTTTAGGCAACTGTGAGTCTATTTTGCTAGTCTGGATGTAATATTAACTGATTGTACTGTAAGTGCTATTTTCTTAAAGGAGGCTCTCTGCGATATCCACATGACTGTGTCAGGCAATAAGTAGGTTTACAACTGTGCCACTTGATCCTGTCTCATCCTTAAACGCAATATAGGCAGCTAAGGTGTCTCTGTCCCTGTTATGAGCAGTCTCTTTATCTCTGCAAGGGCTTGCGATGAGTAGTTGGTGAAACAGGGCTACTGACTTGTACTCCAAAAAGGTTACTGTACTCAATTGTTACATGTACACTGTCTGACTGAGAGCAGTACATCAGCTGCAGGCCCCTGTGATATTGAGTCCTGAATCCTTTAAGCTGTCTGTGTAACTAAGACAGTATTGTTCCTTACTGCACTACAAAGTTCTGGCTGTGTGCTGAGAAAACTGCAGCACGTGACTGTCTGCTTCTGCGCAGAGGTGCTTACTGCTATTTGATGGCTCTTATCAGTCTCATAAAGGGTGTTATTACTATAGAAACTGGCTAATTTACTGTATAAAACTGTGATCTCTAGTATACCAGGGTATTTCAGCAGGGAGTTTGTGACAGTCAATTAGATCATTCAGCAATTACTGAGACTGCTACTATAGAGTGTGAGAATGTATAATCTACATACAATGGGGCTCCTGGATCTCACTAGAAATGGCTATTTTGCCTCAGGGCTGACGTAGTCTGCTCACCACTCCATAGACACTCTCTTTGTCAGCTGCTGGACTCTGATTTATTGAAGATCAGGTAAGGAGTCTCCTTTGGTCACCATGTACACCACCAAATCAGCTCAGCACCTTCTGCTCCTAGGTCCTGTTCCACTCTGCTCATCCTCCTAAGATGGCCGCCGCCCAACTGCCAACAGACTCGGCACACGGCTGTTAACTGTCCAAGCGCATGACAGCTATAGCATAGAAAATGTTCTTAACCCTTTCCTTGCTGAAGTCTCAAAGCATTTAGCCAGGCTGTATTTTGTAGAGGGGGAAAAAGGGCGCAGAAATAAGTTAAATGTCCGTGGCAACTCTGTTGGGGTGTCACATGTGTGCTGTATGTCGGTACGTGTGTGTCGACATGTATGAGGAAAATATTGGTGAGGAGGCGGAGCAAATTGCCTGTAATGGTGATGTCACTCTCTAGGGAGTCGACACCGGAATGGATGGCTTATTTATGGAAATTACGTGACAATGTCAACACGCTGCAAGCCGGTTGACGACATGAGAGGGCCGGCGAACAAATTAGTATCTGTCCAGGCGTCTCAAACACCGTCAGGGGCTGTAAAATGCCCATTTACCTCAGTCGGTCGACACAGACCCAGACACGGACACTGATTTCAGTGTCGACGGTGAAGAAACAAACGTATTTTCTTTTAGGGCCACACGTTAAGGGCAATGAAGGAGGTGTTACATATTTCTGATACTCCAAGTACCACAAAAAAGGGTATTATGTGTGAGGTGAAAAAACTACCTGTAGTTTTTCCTGAATCAGATAAATTAAATGAAGTGTGTGATGATGCGTGGGTTTCCCCCGATAGAAAATTATTGGCGGTATACCCTTTCCCGCCAGAAGTTAAGGCGCGGTGGGAAACACCCCTCAGGGTGGATAAGGCGCTCACACGCTTATCAGAACAAGTAGCGGTACCATCTACGGATAGGGCCGTACTTAAGGAGCCAGCTGATAGGAGGCTGAAAAATATCCTAAAAAGTATACACACACATGCTGGTGTTATACTGCGACCAGCGATCGCCTCAGCCTGGATGTGCAGAGCTGAGGTGGCTTGGTCGGATTCCCTGACTAAAAATATTGATACCTTTGACAGGGACAGTATTTTATTGACTATAGAGCATTTAAAGGATGCATTTCTATATATGCGAGATGCGCAGAGGGATATTTGCACTCTGGCATCAAGAGTAAATGCGATGTCCATATCTGCAAGAAGATGTTTATGGACACGACAGTGGTCAGGTGATGCAGATTCCAAACGGCACAAAGATGTATTGCCGTATAAAGGGGAGGAGTTATTTGGGGTCGGTCCATGGGACCTGGTGGCCAGGGCAACTGCTGGAAAATCCACCGTTTTTTACCCTAAGTCACATCTCTGCAGAAAAAGACACCGTCTTTTCAGCCTCAGTCCTTTCGTCCCTATAAGAATAAGAGTCATATCTGCCCAGGGATAGAGGAAAGGGAAGAAGACTGCAGCAGGCAGCCCATTCCCAGGAACAGAAGCCCTCCACCGCTTCTACCAAGTTCTCAGCATGACGCTGGGACCGTACAGGACCCCTGGATCCTACAAGTAGTATCCAAGGGGTACAGATTGGAATGTCGAGAGGTTTCCCCCCTCGCAGGTTCCTGTAGTCTGCTGTACCAATGTCTCCCTCCGACAGGGAGGCAGTATTGAAAACAATTCACAAGCTGTATTCCCAGCAGGTGATAATAAAATTACCCCTCCGACAACAAGGAAAGGGGTATTACTCCACACTATATGGTGGTACTGAAGGCTAGGTGAGACCTATTCTAAATCTGAAAAATTTGAACACTTACAAGGGTTCAAATCCAGATGGAGTCACTCAGAGCAGTGATAGCAAAGAACAAGGGGACTATATGGTGTCCCGGGACATCAGGGATGCTTACCTCCATGTCCCAAAATTTGCTTTTTCTCACCAAGGGTACCTCAGGTTCGTGGTACAGAACTGTCACTATCAGTTTCAAGACGATGCCGTTGGATTGTCCAAGGCACCCCGGGTCCTTACCAAGGTAATGACCGAAAGGAGGATTCGTCTTCAAAGAAAATGGACGACCTCCTGATAAGAACAAGGTCCAGAGAACAGTTGGAGGTCGGAGTAGCACTATCTCAAGTAGTTCTACGACAGCACGGGTGGATTCTAAATATTCCAAAACCGCAGTTGTTCCGACGACACGTCTGCTGGTCCTAGGGATGATTCTGGACACAGTCCAGGAAAAGGTGTTTCTCCCAGAGGAGAAAGCCAGGGAGTTATCCGAGCTAATCGGGATCCTCCTA
The DNA here is from genome assembly GCF_028390025.1 of Pseudophryne corroboree. Classification (NCBI taxonomy): domain Eukaryota; kingdom Metazoa; phylum Chordata; class Amphibia; order Anura; family Myobatrachidae; genus Pseudophryne; species Pseudophryne corroboree. The sequence continues at coordinate 809,873,842 of NC_086449.1, read as the reverse complement.
AAACCAGGAAAAGTGTCAGTGCATCATTGCACAAGAGTCCTGGTAAAAATGGTGGCTTATTACGAAGCGCTTCCATTCGGCAGATTTCACGCAAGAACTCTTCAGTGGGATCTGCTGGACAAATGGTCCGTATCGCATCTTCAGATGCATCAGCGGATAACCCTATATCCAAGGACAAGGGTGTCTCTCCTGTGGTGATTACAGAGTGCTCATCTTCTAGAGGGCCGCAGATTCGGCATTCAGGATTGGATGCTCGTGACCACGGAGGCCAGCCTGAGAGGCTGGGGAGCAGTCACACAAGGAGTGTGATCAAGTCTGGAGAATTCTCTCCACATAAATATACTGGAGCTAAGAGCAAATTTATAATGCTCTAAGCTTAGCAAGACCTCTGCTTCAAGGTCAGCCGGTATTGATCCAGTGGGATAACATCACGGCAGTCGCCCACGTAAACAGAAAGGGCGGCACAAGAAGCAGGAGGGCAGTGGCAAAACTGCAAGGATTTTTCGCTAGGCGGAAAATCATGTGATAGCACTGTCAGCAGTGTTCATTCCGGGAGTGGACGACTGGGAAGCAGACTTCCTCAGCAGGCACGACCTCCACCCGGGAGAGTGGGAACTTCATCGGGAAGTTTTCCGCATGATTGTGAACCGTTGGAAAAGACCAAAGGTGGACATGATGGCGTCCCGCCCGAACAAAAAATGGGACAGGTATTGCGCCAGGTCACGAGACCTTCAGGCGATAGCTGTGGACGTCCTGGTAACACCGTGGGTGTAACAGTCGGTGTATGTGTTCCCTCCTCTGCTTCTCATAACCAAGGTATTGAGAATTATAAGACATAGAGGAGTAAGAACTATACTCGTGGCTCCGGATTGGCCAAGAGGGACTTGGTAACCGGAACTTCAAGAGATGCTCACAGAGGACTAATGGCCTCGGGAGCTAAGAAGGGATTTGCTTTCAGCAAGTACCATGTCTGTTCCAAGAGGAACCGTGGCATCGGCCTTTAAGAAAGGACCTGCTCCAGCAGGGACCTTGTCTGTTCAAAGACTTACCGCGACTGCGTTTGACGGCATGGCGGTTTGAACGCCGGATCCTAAGGGAAAAGGCATTCCGGAAGAGGTCATACCTACCCTGGTCAAAGCCAGGAAGGAGGTGACCGCACAACGTTATCACCACATGTGGTAAAAATATGTTGCGTGGGTGAGGCCAGGAAGGCCCCACGAAAAAATTTCAACTAGGTCGATTTCTGCACTTCCTGCAAACAGGAGTGTCTATGAGCCTCAAATTGGGGTCCATTAAGGTTCAAGTTTCGGCCCTATAGATTTTCTTCCAGAAAGAATTGGCTTCAGTTCCTGAAGTCCAGACGTTTGTCAAGGGAGTATTGCATATACAGCCCTTGTGTGCCTCCAGTGGCACCGTGGGATCTCAACGTAGTGTTGGGATTCCTCAAATCATATTGGTTTGAACCACTCAAATCTGTGGATTTGAAATATCTCACATGGAAAGTGACCATGCTGTTGGCCCTGGCCTCGGCCAGGCGATTGTCAAAATTGGCGGCTTTGTCTTACAAAAGCCCATATTTGATTTTCCATTCGGACAGGGCAGAACTGCGGACTCGTCCCCAGTTTCTTCCTAAGGTGGTGTCAGCGTTTCACCTGAAACAACCTATTGTGGTGCCTGCGGCTACTAGGGACTTGGAGGACTCCAAGTTGCTAGACGTTGTCAGGGCCCTGAAAATATATATATATATATAATTCCAGGACGGCTGGAGTCAGAAAGTCTGACTTGCTGTTTATATTGTAGGCACCCAAAAAGCTGGGTGCTCCTGCTTCTAAGCAGACTATTGCTCGTTGGATTTGTAGTACAATTCAGCTTGCACATTCTGTGGCAGGCCTGCCACAGCCAAAATCTGTAAATGCCCATTCCACAAGGAAGGTGGGCTCATCTTGGGCGGCTGCCCGAGGGGTCTCGGCTTTACAACTTTGCCGAGCAGCTACTTGGTCAGGGGCAAACACGTTTGCTAAATTCTACAAATTTGATACCCTGGCTGAGGAGGACCTGGAGTTCTCTCATTTGGTGCTGCAGAGTCATCCGCACTCTCCCGCCCGTTTGGGAGCTTTGGTATAATCCCCATGGTCCTGACGGAGTCCCCAGCATCCACTAGGACGTTAGAGAAAATAAGATTTTACTTACCGATAAATCTATTTCTCATAGTCCGTAGTGGATGCTGGGCGCCCATCCCAAGTGCGGATTGTCTGCATTACTTGTACATAGTTATTGTTACAAAAAAATCGGGTTATTATTGTTGTGAGCCATCTTTTTTAGAGGCTACTTCATTGTTATCATACTGTTAACTGGGTTCAAATCACAAGTTGTACGGTGTGATTGGTGTGGCTGGTATGAGTCTTACCCGGGATTCAAGATCCTTCCTTATTGTGTACGCTCGTCCGGGCACAGTACCTAACTGAGGCTTGGAGGAGGGTCATAGGGGGAGGAGCCAGTACACACCATGTGATCCTAAAAGCTTGCTTTTGTGCCCTGTCTCCTGCGGAGCCGCTATTCCCCATGGTCCTGACGGAGTCCCCAGCATCCACTACGGACTATGAGAAATAGATTTATCGGTAAGTAAAATCTTATTTTTCACACCCCCTCTACGCACACAATTAGCAGCCTTACACATAACAGCCACAGTAGTGTTCCTTACACACAATGGGGGTCATTCCGAGTTGTTCGCTCGGTAAAAATCTTCGCATCGCAGCGATTTTCCGCTTAATGCGCATGCGCAATGTCCGCACTGCGACTGCGCCAAGTAAATTTGCTATGCACTTAGGAATTTTACTCACGGCATTTTCATCGTTCTGGCGATCGTAATGTGATTGACAGGAAATGGGTGTTACTGGGCGGAAACAGGCCGTTTTATGGGCGTGTGGGAAAAAACGCTACCGTTTCCGGAAAAAACGCAGGAGTGGCCGGAGAAACGGGGGAGTGTCTGGGCGAACGCTGGGTGTGTTTGTGACGTCAAACCAGGAACGACAAGCAGTGAAATGATCGCAGATGCCGAGTAAGTCTGGAGCTACTCAGAAACTGCTACGAGGTGTGTAATCGCAATATTGCGAATACATTGTTCGCAATTTTAAGATGCTAAGATTCACTCCCAGTAGGCGGCGGCTTAGCATGAGCAAATCTGCTAAAATCCACTTGCGAGCGAACAACTCGGAATGACCCCCTATGTCTCCAGTGTAGTGCCAGATACACATAATGTGCAGTGCCAGATAGACATAATGGCCCTCATTCCGAGTTGTTCGCTCGGTAAAAATCTTCGCATCGCAGCGATTTTCCGCTTAATGCGCATGTGCAATGTCCGCACTGCGACTGCGCCAAGTAAATTTGCTATGCACTTAGTAATTTTACTCACGGCCTTTTCATCGTTCTGGCGATCGTAATGTGATTGACAGGAAATGGGTGTTACTGGGCGGAAACAGGCCGTTTTATGGGCGTGTGGGAAAAAACGCTACCGTTTCTGGAAAAAACGCAGGAGTGGCCGGAGAAACGGAGGAGTGTCTGGGCGAACGCTGGGTGTGTTTGTGACGTCAAACCAGGAACGACAAGCACTGAACTGATCGCAGATGCCGAGTAAGTCTGAAGCTACTCAGAAACTGCTACGAGGTGTGTAATCGCAATATTGCGATTACTTCGTTCGCAATTTTAAGATGCTAAGATTCACTCCCAGTAGGCGGCGGCTTAGCGTGAGCAACTCTGCTAAAATCGCCTTGCGAGCGAACAACTCGGAATGACCTCCAATATACCCCCAGCAGTGCCAGCTACACATGACATGCCCCGCAGCAGTGCCAGATAGACATGACATGCCCCCCAGCAGTGCCAGCTACACACAATATACCCCCCAGCAGTGCCAGATAGACATGACATGCCCCCCCAGCAGTGCCAGCTACACACAATATACCCCCCAGCAGTGCCAGCTACACATGATAGTGTTCACTTTTTAGGGCAGGGTGCTGATCACAGGGAAGGCACATTTTTAAGTTAGGAGGGCAAAATGATGTACATACTGTAATGCTTGGTGCTCATCTACCTACATGGTAAAGCATGGACAGTGCGCGCCGAAGGCGCGCAGCTAAAATTTAGGGGCGTTGCTTCGTGGGAAAGGTGCGTGGCCACATAATAGTGGCAATTCGCATTACACCACACAGTAGTGCAGTTAATACACACTGCACCAGGTAGAACCTCCTAGACACGTTGCGCCAGGCAGAGCACGTTAGACACTTTGCACCAGGCAGAGCACGTTAGACACTTTGCGCCAGGCAGAGCACGTTAGACACTTTGCGCCAGGCATAGCACGTTAGACACTTTGCGCCAGGAAGAGCACTGAGACTCATTGCCTAGCCACAGACGCCTAGCGGGAACACTACATGATATGCTCCCCAGCCGTGCCAGCTACACATGACATGCCCCCCAGCAGTGCCAGCTACACATGACATGCCCCCCAGCAGTGCCAGCTACACATGACATGCCCCCCAGCAGTGCCAGATACAGAAATGCCCCCACAGTGCCAGATACATAAATGCCCCCACAGTGCCAGATACGTCCCCACAGTTCCAGATAAAAGCCCCCACAGTGCAGATATGCCCCCACAGTGCCAGATAAATGCCCCCACGGTGCCAGATAAATGCCCCCACAGTGCCAGATAAATGCCCCCACAGTGCCAGATACATAAAGGCCCCCACAGTGCCAGATATGTCCCCACAGTTCCAGATACATAAATGCCCCTACAGTGCCAGATACAGAAATGCCCCCACAGTGCCAGATATGCCCCCACAGTGCCAGATACATAAATGCCCCCACAGTGCCAGAAATGCCCCCACAGTGCCAGATACAGAAATGCCCCCACAGTGCCAGATATGCCCCCACAGTGGCAGATAAATGCCCCCACAGTGTCAGATATGCCCCCACAGTGCCAGATAAATGCCCCCACAGTGCCAGATATGACCCCACAGTTCCAGATAAATGCCCCCACAGTGCCAGATAAATGCCCCCACAGTGCCAGATATGTCCCCACAGTTCCAGATACATAAATGCCCCCACAGTGCCAGATAAATGCCCCCACAGTGCCAGATATGCCCCCACAGTGCCAGATATGCCCCCACAGTGCCAGATACATAAATGCCCCCACAGTGCCAGATATGCCCCTACAGTGCCAGAAATGCTCCCACAGTGCCAGATACATAAATGACCCCACAGTGCCAGATATGCCCCCACAGTGCCAGATATGCCCCCACAGTGCCAGATACATAAATGCCCCCACAGTGCCAGATATGCCCCTACAGTGCCAGAAATGCCCCCACAGTGCCAGATACAGAAATACCCCAACAGTGCCAGAAATGCCCCCACAGTGCAGATATGCCCCCACAGTGCCAGATAAATGCCACCACAGTGCAGATATGCCCCCACAGTGCCAGATAAATGCCCCCACAGTGCCAGATAAATGCCCCCACAGTGCCACCCATCCATAAATGTGCCTCCCCCCCTCCCCCCCAAATACCTGCGGCGCTGAGAGGGGGAGGAGTACTGCTGTCCGATGGCGGGCGGGCGGATGGCCTGCGAGTCCGGGTCCGGGCCCAGGTGAGGGCGGACGGGCGGCCTCCAAGGCGCTTGTGTGCGCTATGCGCGCTGCGCGGTGCCGGCGTCTGACGTTAGACACCGGCGCCGCGCAGCACGCATAGCGCACACAAGAGGTCACGGCGGCCGGGGCAACAATGCACAGGGCCGCCTCCAGCCTCGAATATGGCGGCGCCAGCGCGCGGCGCCCATTAAGAGTGGCGCCCTGCGCGGCCGCTCTATTCAAACATGCCTAGAGCAGGCCCTGCCTGATTGGATATGTGAAATTAAGTGCTGAGGTAAATTTATTGCACAAAAGATTAGAGAACAGACAGGGAATCTACCCATGTCTGTCCCTATGTCGCAGAGACCTTCAGAGTCTCACAATGCTCACTATCCAAAATAATAGACACTGATATCGACACGGAGTCTGACTCCAGTGTCGACTACGATAATGCAAAGTTACAGCCAAAATGGCAGGAAAGTATTCAATATATGATTATTGTAATGAAAGATGATTTGCATATCACTGATGACTCATCTGTCCCTGACACAAGGGTACACAAGTTTAAGGGGAAGAAAGCTGAGGTAAATTTCCCTCCTCTCATGAAGAAAAAGAGCGGGAATCTCCAGACAAGAAGCTGCAGCTTCCCACAAAGAATTCTCAGGGAGGATACTACTAGGGCCAGGATACGAGGGGAATCTTCCCCTAGGGTGGACAAAGCTTGTCACGTTTACCCAAAAGGTAGTGCTGACTTAACAGCTATCCTCAGGGATCCTGCAGATAGCATGCAGTAAAAGTACTTTGAAGTCCATTTACACACATGCTGGTACACTACTCAGACCGGCGATTGTGTCGGCATGGGGTTATAGCGCTGTAGCAGCGTGGACATTGAGACCCTAGTATGGGTATACATATATATATATATATATATATATAGTCCATGGAAGCAGCCCGGCACTCCGCTGTCCCCGTGGGGGTGTCGCTCCGGTGCCCTCCTAGGGGTATGGTGGCCCCAATATGCAGAAAAGAAGGTAATGGCGGCACTCAGAGTCTTTTACAACGAGGTAAATCAAAGCAAATGGTGCATTTATTGTCAACGTTTCGGGGGACGAACCCCCTTCCTCAGGACACTGAGGAAGGGGGTTCGTCCCCCGAAACGTTGACAATAAATGCACAATTTGCTTTGATTTACCTCGTTGTGAAAGACTCTGAGTGCCGCCATTACCCTCTTTTATATATATATATATATATATATATATATAAAAGATGCTGTCTTATATATATATAAAACATGCCCAAAGAGACATTAGTCTACTGGGTTCTAGAGTCAACGCTATGTCGATTTCTGCTAGACGTGTCCTGTGGAACATGCACAGGTGATGCCGACTAAAAGAGGCATATGCAAGGTTTACCTTACAAGGCTGAGGAATTGTGTGGAGAAGGGCTCTCGGACCTGGTCTCCACAGCTATAGCTGGTAATTCTAATCTTTTGCCTTATATTCCCGCACAGCCTAAGAAAGCACGACATTATCAAATGCAGTCCTTTCGATCACAAGGCAAGAAAGTCCGAGGTGCGTCCTTTCTTGCCAGAGGCAGGGGTAGAGGAAAGAAGCTGCACAATACAGCTAGTTCCCAGGAACAGAAGTCCTCCCCGGCCTCTACAAAATCCACCGCAGGACGCTGGGGCTCCACAGGCAGAACTAGGCCTGGTGGGGGCACGTCTTCGAAATTTCAGCCACAAGTGGGTTCACTCCCAGGTGGATCCCTGGTCATTAAAAATTGTGTCTCAGGGATACAAGCTGGAAGTCGAAGAGATGCCCCCTCACTGATACCTCAAATCGGCCCGACCAGCTTCCCCCCACGAGAGGGAAATAGTGTTAACAGCAATTCACAAATTGTATCTTCAACAGGTGGTGGTCGAGGTTCCCCTCCTGCAACAGGGAAGGGGTTATTATTCGACCATGTTTGTAGTCCCGAAACCGGACGGTTCGGTCAGACCCATATTGAATGTAAAATCCCTGAACATATACCTGAAAAGGTTCAAGTTCAAGATGGAATCGCTGAGAGTGGTCATCGCAAGCCTGGAAGGGGGGGATTTTATGGTGTCTCTGGACATAAAGGATGCATACCTTCATGTCCCCATTTATCCACCTCATCAGGCGTACCTCAGATTTGTGGTACAGGATTGTCATTACCAATTTCAGACGTTGCCGTTTGCTCTCTCCACGGCACCGAGAATATTTACCAAGTTAATGGCGGAAATAATGGTACTCCTGAGGAAGCAAGGGGTCACAATTATCCCATACTTGGACGATCTCCTCATAAAGGCGAGATCAAGAGAGCAGTTGCTGATCAGCGTAGCACTTTCTCTGGAAGTGTTACGGCAACACGGCTGGATTCTAAATATTCCAAAGTCGCAGTTGGTTCCTACGACTAGTCTGCCTTTCCTGGGCATAATTCTAGACACAGACCAGAAAAGGGTTTATCTCCTGATAGAGAAAGCTCAGGAACTCATGACACTGGTCAGGAACCTATTAAAACCAAAACGGGTGGGGGGCGTTGCTTAGCTACCGAAGGAGACAGACGTGCAGCTCAGGAGCTCCTGCACACTACCCTGCCAAAAGCCCTTTATAAGACACTCGGGGTCACCCACCCACATCCTATCATCTCCCCCACTGCTCTCCAGCTGGCTTGGATCATCCTGGGGGGGCGCCGCAGAATCGGGGAGTGCTTTTCAGCGCTCCTGCGGGTTGCGGCCCTCTCCCCAGATTGAAGCCGGGGCCTGGAGTGACCACGGGTCCCGACCTGGACTCCCAGAGCCGCGCCGACACTCTGATCCGCTCTCCAACGCTCCCGGAGCCCTGTGCAGGGATTACTAGACCCCCACCTCCGTCTGGCTGCCCTTGTAAACACCCGGCAACCCGGGACGTCGGCGTCCGGGGCCCCGGGCAGCGGGGATCAGTGTGAGTGCGGCCACCATCTTGCCGCGGCCTTACCTGGGGCCGGAGACGAGCGGCCCGGAAAAACCCGTCAGCGGCTCGCAACGCCCGATCCCGGCGCTCTCTCCTTCGCGGCCGGGGCTTCCGGCTGTCGGAGCACCCGCAGCAGATCACTGGTAAGACGGGACGGGGGCTGGCTGTTCGCCCCGGAGCTGGGGGGTCATACCTGTGCTGCGCTCCATACTGCAGCACTCTGGCTTCACTGCAGCTCTCCCTCATATTAGGGCACAGTCGCAGCATCTGTGACCCCCCTTGTCCCCTGGGTCCGAAGTGCTGTGATCCCGAAGCAGTGTCAGCTTTACTACCCCCCCCTTTCGTGGGGTGACAGTGATTGCTCGGGCCCCCGCCTTATACCCGGTCTACCGCAGTGGGGGCGCAGGAGGTAAGACATACCCTCCCCACCAGCCTACTATCTTACGGCCGCGGGGGCGCATGAGCGTGATATGGCTGGTCCCAACACGAGGCTCCCTGCCGCTGCAGTGGTCCGCTGACTGGCCCGCAATTTTATAATTGCCACTGGCTCCTTGTCGGCCTGGGCCCCGAGACACTGGGGCGCCTCACTCCACCCCACCGTGAATCTCTACTGATGGCGGCCCCTGCTCTGCGAAGCGCTTCATGGCGCCCCTGATGCCTGCCCTAGCCTAGCCTATCCTGTGGTCACCTAGCGCTTGAGGGTCAGCTAATGCTCTAGCCGAGGCCTCTCGAAATTATTTTCCGGATACTTCTGAGATTTCCTACGCGGAGTTGATACTCTGGATACCTACTTTCCCGCTCTATTATGTCGCAAAAAAATCGCAAATCAAACGCTGCTAATAAACCCAGCATTCTATGTGCATGGGAGAAAGCTGGATCTACTTCCCGTAACTCATCAGCTGCAGAACGCATGTCCGATTCGGAGGATGCTTCATCGCCAAGAGCTCCCCTCACCACCCAAGATATCGTTTCTACTGTGACCAAAACTATTCAAACCGAAATGAGGTCAGCGCTGGCGGAATTTAGAAAAGATCTGACCGACCTGGGCACCCGTACGGATTCGTTGGAACGTAAGATGGACGAAGTGTGCCAGTATCAGGCCGTGCTTGAACAGGAGCTAATTGACCTCCGCACTGATGTCGACGTGCATGAGGACCACCTGGAGGATTTGGACAACCGGAACAGGAGAAATAATATCAGGATCCGTAACATCCCTGAGAGCGTTGCCTTGGACGCGCTCCCGGGTCTTTTGGAATTTACTCCCCGGTACTCCGAAAGACCTGTTCCTTCTGGATAGAGCGCATAGAGCGCTCCGCCCTCGGCCTCCTCCGTCCCAACCACCCCGAGATGTCATCCTCCGATTCCACTATTTTAAATCTAAAGAAAAGGTTATGTCAGCCGCGCGGGAACTCCAATCTGTGGATTACTCAGGCACTCAACTTCAAATTTATCAAGACCTAGCTCCCTCTACGCTCAAAAAACGTCGAGACCTTGCTGTGATTTCTAGAGTCCTCCGTACTAACTCTATTAAATACAAATGGGGATTCCCTTTTCAACTCCACGTGACCAAAGATGGGTCCCATCACTCCATTAAAACCCCTGCTCAAGGCTACGACCTCCTCAAGACTCTTGGCATTTTTGATACTCTACCTGGCGAGCTCAGGAATCAACTTACTCCCACATCTTCACCAAGGCCTGTGGCACCGACTCCGGATTGGTCTACTAAATAGCATGACACTTTGATGTTTGCAGACACGTAACTATAGGGGTCATTCCGAGTTGTTCGCTCGTTATTTTTTTGTCGCAATGGAGCGATTAGTCGCTAATGCGCATGCGCAATGTCCGCAGTGCGACTGCGCCAAGTAAATTTGCTATGCAGTTAGGTATTTTACTCACGGCATTACGAGGTTTTTTCTTCGTTCTGGTGATCGTAATGTGATTGACAGGAAGTGGGTGTTTCTGGGCGGAAACTGGCCGTTTTATGGGTGTGTGCGAAAAAACGCTACCGTTTCTGGGAAAAACGCGGGAGTGGCTGTAGAAACGGAGGAGTGTCTGGGCGAACGCTGGGTGTGTTTGTGACGTCAAACCAGGAACGAAACTGACTGAACTGATCGCAGTGGCCGAGTAAGTCTGGAGCTACTCAGAAACTGCTAAGAAGTGTCTATTCGCAATTCTGCTAATCTTTAGTTCGCAATTTTGATAAGCTAAGATTCACTCCCAGTAGGCGGCGGCTTAGCGTGTGCAAAGCTGCTAAAAGCAGCTTGCGAGCGAACAACTCGGAATGACCCCCTATGTTTTGCTGATTACGGGACAGTTGCCCCCCCCTCCCCCCCCTCCCTTTTCTTTTATATTTCACCTTACGCACATTGGGGGTCATTCCGAGTTGTTCGCTCGTTATTTTTCTCTCGCAACGGAGCGATTAGTCGCTAATGCGCATGCGCAATGTCCGCAGTGCGACTGTGCCAAGTAAATTTGCTATGCAGTTAGGTATTTTACTCACGGCATTACGAGGTTTTTTTTCCGTTCTGGTGATTGTAATGTGATTGACAGGAAGTGGGTGTTTCTGGGCGGAAACTGGCCGTTTTATGGGTGTGTGCGAAAAAATGCTACCGTTTCTGGGAAAAACGCGGGAGTGGCTGGAGAAACGGAGGAGTGTCTGGGCGAACGCTGGGTGTGTTTGTGACGTCAAGCCAGGAACGAAACTGACTGAACTGATCGCAGATGCCGAGTAAGTCTGGAGCTACTCAGAAACTGCTAAGAAGTGTCTATTCGCAATTCTGCTAATCTTTCGTTCGCAATTTTGATAAGCTAAGATTCACTCCCAGTAGGCAGCGGCTTAGCGTGTGCAAAGCTGCTAAAAGCAGCTTGCGAGCGAACAACTCGGAATGACCCCCATTGCTCATGTTGTTTTACGGACTGTTAGATTTATGGGACGTATGGGTATTGGTCGTGCCTGGACCCAGGAGGAAAGTGTCTACCGTGCCTTGAATTGGTAAGGCTAATATTGAACTCAATAGCATGGGGCCGGCCCAGGCTTTATATCCGTACTTATTGCCACCCCTAACATGCTTCCCGTTGTCACATGCTACTGTTATTCACTAAATGTTATTATGTGACTCTGTTTGCTCTCTCAAAAAGGTCCCCCCCCCCTTTTTTTTTCTTTTTTTCTTCTTCTTACTTTTCCCTCCCCGCTCCGCAACTAGCTGCTGTCGCTGTAGTCATTTAGTTATGTGTTTGCCTAGATAAGCCGTGAAGTCAATTTGCTCTTTTTAGGTTATGACCTGTTTATTTCTAAACCCTCGCGCTTGACCGCAGGATGTCTTAGTTCTTGTTATACACGTTCTGGTTTTCTAATTATTATTCTCTTATATTATCGTTACCCCCCACACTGAAGGGGCTGCCTGTGCGGCACTACCCCTTCCTTTTGTAGGCCCTACCCGCTCCTAGCATGGGCCTGTACTTTGAGTTTCTTCTTGCTCCTCTTCACATCTATTCTTCTCTGTCCCTTCACTTGTGCATGGGTGATTATTACCCTCCATGACCTTGAAATTGTTATCTATGAATGTCAATGGCCTCAACTCCCCGACAAAGCGTTCCATGGCGTTCCATTTTTTTGCCAGACACAAGCCAGATATAGTCTTTCTTCAAGAGACGCACTTTAAGTCCCCCCACCCTTCCCTAAACAGTAAAAAATACCCCCACACCTTTCACTCTACTATGTCAGCCAAGCGCAGGGGTACTGCTATACTGCTTCACAGGGATCTTTCTATAGTCATTCATGATTCTTATCACGACGACAATGGTAGATTTGTAATCCTCTCGGGTACCCTCAACCAGCAGCCTATCACTTTGGCATCCGTATATGCCCCATACATGCAGCAGGGTTCTTTTTTTGGGACCTTTTCTGACCAGCTTGCTAAATTCCCAAACTCCAAAATTATAATTGCAGGGGATTGTAACGTTACTCTCGACCCTCACTTTGATAGGTCTCATCCAGTTACGGGGATGTCCTCTCACACAAAGTTGTCTAAACTTCTACGGAACTGTATCTCCTCTCACAACTTGTACGATAGCTGGAGGACTTTGTATCCTTCCGCCAGAGGCTTCACGCACTATTCACCCCCACACGACCTTTACACCCGCATCGACTACATCTTTGTTGACCGTAATTCCACTCAGTGCCTCCGCGGGGCACAAGTAATCCCCACTACTTGGTCAGACCACTACGCCCTTATCTTGGACATTACTGTCCCTCATACCCTTTCGTCCCCTCGGACATGGCATTTACAGGAGTCTCTTCTTCTTAAACCTTCTAACATTGTCGTCATTACCGCCATGATTCAGACTTACTGTACTGAAAATAGCTCTACGGATATCTCTCCTGCAGTGTTATGGGAGGCTTATAAGGCAACGTTACGTGGCCTCCTTATTAATCTTGCCTCAGCTCATAAGAAGATAGAGACTAAACGTATTCGTGACTTGGAAACGGAACTAACCTCCCTAACCCTTCTTCACCAGCGTTTCCCGAAAAAGCGTCTTTATACTAAGATCCTCTCACTTAAGGGACAACTGTCACAAATTCTCACGAAAAAAACGGTTAAATCACTCCTATGGATACGCCAGAAATTTTATGAAAATTCAGATAGAGCTGACACTTTGTTGGCTCGTCGCCTCCGGACTAAAAGGACACAAAACCGCATACTCGCTTTGAAATGCTCTGACGGATCCGTGACTTGTGACCCCAAAATTATGGCCTCGCAATTTCATGATTATTATGAATCACTCTACAACTTACCTCCACCTGCTAATATTGATTCATCTCACATTCCCAACATTCAACATTACCTCACCACCTGTCGCTTACCAAAACTTTCTGCTTCAGACCTAGAAACGCTTAACGCCCCTATCTCCAACGAGGAAATTCTGGTCACAATATCTCAGTTGCGCCGTTCGTCCGCCCCAGGTCCCGATGGCTATACGGCCATCTATTACAAAAAATTTGCGCAATCGCTTCTCCCCATGTTTCACTCGTTATTCAACTCTTTACTGGAACTAGGCTCCCTGGATGCAGCCACCACCAGGGCTAACATTATCGTTATACCCAAACCTGACCGTGACCCGCTTGAAATGAAAAATTATAGACCCATTTCATTGTTAAATACAGACCTTAAGTTGTTCGCTAAAATTCTTGCGAATAGATTAGCCCCATTCCTGCCGACCTTAGTACATCCGGATCAAGTCGGCTTTATTCCTAATCGACAAGCGGCGGACAATACTCGCCGGCTTATCAACCTTATCCACCTCTCTCAGCGGGAGTCCCTTCCGACCCTGGTGGTGGCTTTGGATGCAGAAAAAGCCTTTGATAGGGTAGCATGGCCCTTTATTCGCCAAACCTTGGAAAACATGGGCGTGCATGGTGCCTTTTATAATGCCGTCACCTCACTTTACCATAATCCCTCTGCTTCCATTCTCGTCAACGGTCTGGCTTCCCCGTCACTCTCTATTAGAACTGGCACCCGGCAGGGCTGCCCACTTTCCCCATTGCTATTTGCTCTGGTGATGGAGCCTTTGGCAGCCAAAATCAGACTGAATACCAACATCTCGGGCATTACGGTGGGGAATCACGACTTCAAGATAGCGTTGTATGCGGATGACTTCATTCTCACTTTAACTGACCCACTCATATCTTTACAACACCTGTTTGAGGAGATTCAAACTTATAGTCGTCTGTCTAATTACAAACTCAACGCTGATAAAACAGAAATCCTGGATATACACGTGACTCCCCGGGATCTACGCCTTCTTCAGTCCTCTTACCCGTTTAAATGGCAACACACTAAACTTAAGTACCTAGGTATCTACCTAACTAAGTCTCACGCGTCACTATACACGGCCAACTTCCCGCGTCTATTCGCATCTATACGTACCGACCTTGGGGGCTGGAACAAATTCTTTATCTCTTGGCTTGGGCGTATAGCTGCTATCAAAATGAATATACTTCCGCGTTTGCTATATCTTTGGCAGACCCTCCCTATTCATATACCGACTAAAATCTTGAAGAATCTGCAAAGCGATCTATCGATCTTCATCTGGGCTGGAAAGAAACCCAGAGTCAAGATACGACTACTCCAGCAACATCGTGACTCAGGGGGCCTCGGTATGCCGGATCTGATTAACTATTATCGAGCCACGCATTTGGCCTCCTGTGCTCTCTGGCACTCACCTCCTGAACAGAGATTATGGACGCTTTTGGAAGCTCAAGTAATAAATGTATATTCTCCTTCAACCCTGTTATGATGCGTGCCTCGCTCCCGCCCGGCCTTGTCTCTCTTGTTGCCGACGATGCGCTTTGCATTATCGGTGTGGGATCAATGCACCCGCTATTATCGTCTTCGTTCCTATAATCCGTTGCTGACTCCTCTCTGGAACAATACCAAGTTCCCCCCAGGTACCAACCACCTTGCTTTTAAACACTGGACTTCTCACAATGTCCTTTTCCTGATTGATCTGGCACCCCTTTCTTCATTTCCCTTGTTCGCGGACCTTCAATCACGCTTCTCTCTTCCTCACTCATCTTTCTATCAATTCCTGCAAATTCGTCACTTTTATTCTACTCTAAGTAACACTGCTCATTCTATACCCAAAACTGCATTTGAATCTTTATGTTGTGGTCAACGTTCTACAAAAGGTTTGTTGTCTGCCATTTACCAAATCTTGCTATCACACAATTCCCCTGCGAAAGAGTCTCATGAAATAGCGTGGGAACGAGATATAGGGGAGACTTTGACTATCGAAGAGTGGGCTGACATCAGCCAGGAAATTGCTGCAAGGTTTATGCAGCGAAACGCGTCAGGCATTTACCCTTGGAACAGGACAACCTTGAACCGGACCCGAACCAGCCCATATCACGTACCAGACATCCAGTGGAGTCCTAGAGAGGCACCATCCTATCTCCGCAACGCATGAGGTACCCACCATACATGGGATTTTGCACTAACCCTCTAGCGGCATATGGAATTCTAATTTGGACTCTCTACAATACCATCTGAAAGGGACTCTCTACAGTGGAATCTAACTGGACATAATATCTATGGGCAAAATGTGGAACGGATCCTAGAGAACACAAAACATCAGTCCTGAATCACCTCCAGGGGTAAACTCTATCCTATATAATTGGCTAAATCATTTCCTGCTTATAATTGGCTTATCTTGCACATAATACTGCTTTTTAAAGAGTTATTATTGTTTTAATAAATTGTTTTTAAAAGTTATACACATAGTGAACGGTACTGTTCTTTCCTCTAACAGCGCAGCCTCATTTTCCTTCTCTATTACAGGAAATTGCTAAGAGCTCCTTGTCGGTTCGTATCAAAGAAAATTCTTATAAAATTTACTACCGATGGTACCTTGTGCCGTCTAGACTTCAGGCTATTTACCCTTCCTGTTCTGATAGATGTTGGAGACTTTGTGGACAGAGGGGAACCATGCTGCATGTTTGGTGGTCCTGTGGGATTGCCCGCCGCTACTGGCGACAAATTCATAAACTAATACTAGAAATCACCGATGTGGTCATCCCAGACTCCCCATCCTACTCTCTACTTTTACGCCCAGTTCCAGACACGCCGAGCCATCTACTAAAACGTATCAAGCACATTTTAAATACGGCCAAATGCCAAATTGCAGCGAATTGGAAATCCACCTCTCCCCCTACTCTTCCCGCCACTATTATTGCTATATGGACCACATACAAGCTGGAACGCATCACCTCTGCCCTTCATGACACATCAGTCACTTTTATACGCACTTGGACGCCATGGACAACGCACTTTAATGCTGAATCGCCATTGACAACCATCTGATCCACTTTCTATATAGATGGCAGAACTCGATCTAGTGACCAACTTTGTCTGGCCGACGCTCCCACCCCCCCACCCCCATCTCCTCTTTCTTATCTCTTGCTCTTACTTTCTTTTTCCTCTTTTCACGCTTCGCTCTTTCTGTAACTATATTGTAGTTTACGTTACCTTTCTTTGTTATTCGATAAATAGGATCACTACGACCTGTGCTGTTAGTATGTGTTTATATTGGGTTTTTTTTTGTACTGCCTCAATTTTATGCACCTACTATGTTGATCCACAAATATTGTCTAACGTTTATGCTTCTGTGTTTCTTAATACATAAACCAATAAAACTTATTTTCAAAAAACAAAAAACAAAACAGGTGTCAGTGCATCACTGCACTCGAGTCCTGGGAAAGATGGTGGCATCATAGAGGCCATTCCCTTCGGCAGGTTCCATGCGAGGACCTTTCAATGGGACTTACTGGACAAGTGGTCCGGATCACATCTTCAGATGCATCGGTTAATCACCCTATTCCCCAGAGCCAGGGTGTCTCTTCTGTGGTGGCTGCAGAGCGCTCACCTTCTAGAGGGCTGCAGATTCGGCATTCAGGACTGGGTCCTGGTGACCACGGATGCAAGCCTCCGAGGGTGGGGAGCAGTCACACAGGGAAGAGATTTCCAAGGTCTGTGGTCAAGTCAAGAGACTTGCCTTCACATCAACATCCTGGAACTAAGGGCCGTATACAACGCCCTGCGTCAAGCGGGGAACTTTGCTTCGCGACCAACCGGTTCTGATTCAGTCAGACAACATCACCGCAGTGGCTCATGTAAATCGACAAGGCGGCACAAGGAGCAGAGTGGCGATGGCGGAAGCTACCAGAATTCTTCGCTGGGTGGAGAATCACGTAAGCGCACTGTCAGCAGTGTTCATCCCGGGAGTGGACAACTGGGAAGCAGACTTCCTCAACAGACACGACCTCCACCCGGGAGAGTGGGGACTTCATCAGGAAGTCTTCGCACAGATTACAAGTCGGTGGGGACTGCCACAGGTGGACATGATGGCATCCCGCTTCAACAAAAAGCTACAGAGGTATTGCGCCAGGTCAAGAGACCCTCAGGCGATAGCTGTAGACGCCCTGGTGACACCGTGGGTGTTCCAGTCGGTCTATGTATTCCCTCCTCTTCCTCTCATACCCAAGATGCTGAGGATAATAAGAAAAAGAGGAGTGAGAACAATACTCATTGTTCCAGATTGGCCACGAAGGACTTGGTATCCAGATCTGCAAGGGACCCGTGGCCTCTTCCTCTAAGACAGGACTTGTTGCAACAGGGGCCCTGTCTGTTCCAAGACTTGCCACGGCTGCGCTGGATGGCATGGCGGTTGAACGCCGGATCCTAGCAGAGAAAGGCATTCCGGATGAGGTCATTCCTACGCTGATAAAGGCTAGGAAGGACGTAACAGCTCAACATTATCACCGTATATGGCGAAAATATGTTGCCTGGTGTGAGGCCAGGAATGCCCCTACGGAGGAATTCCAGCTGGGCCGTTCCTTCACTTCCTACAGTCAGGAGTGAATTTGGGCCTAAAATTGGGTTCCATTAAGGTCCAGATTTCGGCCCTATCCATTTTCTTTCAAAAGGAGTTGACTTCTCTACCTGAAGTTCAGACGTTTGTAAAGGGAGTGCTGCATATTCAGCCCCCTTTTGTGCCTCCAGTGGCACCTTGAGATCTTAACGTGGTGTTGAGTTTCCTGAAATCCCACTGGTTTGGACCACTCAAAATGGTGGAGTTGAAATATCTCACGTGGAAGGTGGTCATGCTATTAGCCTTGACTTCGGCTAGGCGTGTGTCAGAGTTGGCGGCTTTGTCACATAAAAGCCCCTATCTGGTTTTCCATGCGGATAGAGCAGAATTGCGGACCCGTCCATAATTTCTGCCGAAAGTGGTTTCATCCTTTCATATAAACCAACCTATTGTGGTGCCTGTGGCTACAACTGACTTGGTGGATTCCGAGTTGCTTGATGTGGTCAGGGCTTTGAAGGTTTATGTAGCCAGAACGGCTAGGGTCAGGAAAACAGAGTCTTTGTTTCTCCTGTATGCTTCCAACAAGCTTGGTGCTCCTGCTTCAAAGCAAACTATTGCTCGCTGGATCTGTACCACGATTCAGCAGGCTCAGTCTGCGGCTGGATTGCCGCTGCCAAAATCAGTTAAGGCCCATTCCACTAGGAAGGTGCGCTCTTCTTGGGCGGCTGCCCGAGGGGTCTCGGCATTACAGCTTTGCCGAGCGGCTACTTGGTCAGGTTCAAACACTTTTGCAAAGTTCTACAAGTTTGATACCCTGGCTGAGGAGGACCTTGTGTTTGCTCAATCGGTGCTGCAGAGTCATCCGCACTTTCCCGCCCGTTTGGGAGCTTTGGTATAATCCCCATGGTCCTTACGGAGTCCCCAGCATCCACTAGGACGTTAGAGAAAATAAGATTTTACTTACCGGTTAATCTATTTCTCGTAGTCCGTAGTGGATCCTGGGCGCCCGTCCCAAGTGCGGACTTCCTCTGCAATGCTTGTATATAGTTATTGCTTCAATAAGGGTTATGTTATGGTTGCATCAGGGTTGGACCTGATGCTCTGTTGTTGTCATACTGTTGACTGGTTGTTATAAACTCATGTTATACGGTGTGATTGGTGTGGCTGGTATGAATCTTGCCCTGGATTACCAAAATCCTTTCCTTGTACTGTCAGCTCTTCTGGGCACAGTTTCTCTAACTGAGGTCTGGAGGAGGGGCATAGAGGGAGGAGCCAGAGCACACCAGAACCTAAATTCTTTCTTAAAGTGCCCATGTCTCCTGCGGAGCCCGTCTATCCCCATGGTCCTTACGGAGTCCCCAGCATCCACTACGGACTACGAGAAATAGATTTACCGGTAAGTAAAATCTTATTATTATATTGCCCAAAATATCCATCTCATTTGTCTCCGGGGAAGATGTAATAGAGGGCAACATTTTGGCAACTATTAAGTTGCAGAAAATCAACTATTAAGTCTGTTGGCGAAACGCGACGGTTTCTGCAGCCTCACATCACTGGCATTTCCAAGTGTTCGCCAACAGTGAGATTTAAAAAAAGAATAAAGGGCTCTGTGCCCATCAGTGATAGAGAATAACTGGATTTTCGCCATCGACGGCAAAACCATTGGTCATCTGTGGTTAACCATCAATAGCTGCTACCCATTGATGGTCGATGGACATCCCTAATCAGAGCATGCTCCAGCAATGTTGGCTACTTTGTGACAAGATCCCTTGGCTTCCAGGTAAGTGTATCTTCTCTTGGTGGGTCTCCATCCATGAGCAGGCTCCTCTTCCCATCCAGGCCCCCTCCAGTCCTAACATGTCTTCCTCCTTGGGCTCTGCTTCCAGCTGGGCACATCTGCGGGGCACACCCGGGCATTTCTTCACACTGGTGACCATCATCATCACTAATGTGCATTAGCACCACCCTTCAGTCACCAGCCAGTGATAGGGCTAGTGGCCAGCGTACCTGCATCTCGGTGCATCTCCATTGAGCTGCTTCTCCAAGTGTAAAAAGCTGCAAGTGCCTGAAAGGAGTATACAGATGTAGGCCTATACTTTTATTGTGTGGGCATGTGCGTATATTATGTTATAACTAATTAGATGAGCACCCTGCACAAGTCTCAGCCACACCGAATGCAACTACAAGTGTAGTTTACATTTTCTGACCTGTTTTTTGAGCATTGCCTAAAACTAATATTAGATTTTCACAGTTTTTTCCTTACGCATGTTATCTACACATTGTTAGAATAAACGATATCCCTGCACGTCTGCAAGGGTTAACAATTCAATTAGCCCTATATCATTTCCAAGCAGAACTATATGAAAGTCTTTAATATTTCAAGAAAAGTCTAATTTTCTATAGTTTTGTTCTAGCGCTCAGTGTCTGGAAGGGTTCCGTCATTATGGCAAGAGGGAGAGATGAAGCAGTTTCACCAAGTTCTGCCCTCAGGAATAAGAGAAACTATTTTCCATTTCAAAAAAATAAGTTGGCCCGTATGACATTGCTTTCTCAGGCTAATGAAACCGTAAGACTGCGCAGGGCTCTAATTCTCACACTCCTGCCTTTCAAACCTGCTGTGAAGCCAGGGCTGAAGTTAACTCTTCCTGCATTGTTTTCATGACACTGTGACTGCGGTAGGGATACCACCTCATCCCTTTAATTCTGGACACATATTAATTACACAGGTTCTGCGGCTGGCTGACTTCAAGACTCCATTTCACCTGGTTTTAATCAGCCACAGAACCTGTGTAATTAATATGTGTCCAGAATTAAAGAGATGAGGTGGTAACCCTAGACTGCGGCATAGTTGAATGTACGCTTGCTTGCGGAGCGTGTCTTGCATGCAGTATATACAGGCTGCACATGCTCAGAAATTGGGCGCACGCACGTACCTGTATAGTAGTACAGAGTCACAGGCATGGGTGCATTGTCCTAGGCCACTGGCTCCTAGGTCACACAGTGGGCTCCTAGGTCACACACTGTGTACTCACTGTTGCATTTATTTACCAGCCGTGTGGCTGTCTAATGCCCTGATTGGTTGCAGGTTGATCTAGCCCTGCGGCTGCCAAATGCCCTGATTGGTTGCAGGTTGATCTAGCCCTGCAACTGTCTAATGCCCTGATTGGTTGCAGGTTGATCTAGCCCTGTGGTTGTATAATGCCCTGATTGGTTGCAGGTTGATCTAGCCCTGCAGCGGCCTAATGTCCTGATTGGTTGCAGGTTGATCTAGCCCTGCAGCTGTCTACTGCCCTGATTGGTTGCAGGTTGATCTAGCCCTGCAACTGTCTAATGCCCTGATTGGTTGCAGGTTGATCTAGCCCTGCGGCTGTATAATGCCCTGATTGGTTGCAGGTTGATCTAGCCCTGCAGCAGCCTAATGCCCTGATTGGTTGCAGGTTGATCTAGCTCTGCGGCTTTCTAATGCCCTGATTTTTTGCAGGTTGATCTAGTCCTGCAGCTGTCTAATGCCCTGATTGGTTACAGGTTGATCTAGTCCTGCAGCTGTCCTCTGCCCTGATTGGTTACAGGTTGATCTAGTCCTGCAGCTGTCTAATGCTCTGATTGGTTGCAGGTTGTTCTGGCCCTGCAGTGGCCTAATGCCCTGATTGGGTGCAAGTTGATCTAGCGCTGTGGCTATCTAATGCACTGATTGGTTGCAGGTTGATCTAGTCCTGCAGCAATCTAATGCCCTGATTGGTTGCAGGTTGATCTAGCCCTGCGGCTGTCTAATGCCCTGATTGGTTGCTGGCTGGCGCAGCACTCATATTGTTCTAATGTTCTAATTATTAAACAACCTTCCATTTTGCAGCAGACAATTTATAGGAAACGTTTACCAAGATATATTTTCTATTCTTGCGTTAAAAATAAATGAGCTCTGTTAATTATATTTGTTTAGCAGCGGCTCCTGTAGCCTCACTGATTGCGTCTTTGTACAATCACATTCCGGAGTACACTGGGAAGCTTAAGCCCTCTCAACATGTTAAACAGGGACAGGATTAGCCGCAGCTCCTGTGCAGAATTCCATGCAGGGAGTAAGCCCCGTCTGCCACTCACTCTCAACCGCCACACAGGGAAAACGACCAGCTTTAGAGGCAATGCAGAGAAAATAGTGGCGGCATGCGCTCTCCCGCCTGTGTCTCGTAGGCCAAAAGCTAATTAGCGCACATCATATATACAGTGATAGTTACATTTATTTATATGTCACTCCCCGCACTCTTCCTCTAAGTTACCTCCCGTTACTTTATGTTTCACCATCTTCTGTCTGGTTTTTTTCCCATCTGACTTTACCTCCTTCACAAATCCTTCTACATAATCTAGCCAAGAGGATTTCACACTTGTAGACCCGCGTTTCACAATCTAAGTGCGTCCTCGAATGCCCAAATATCAGTAGTTACTAAGGGCCCCAAAGATTATTTGTCACTTACTTTTGAAGGATTTACAGTAAGTAACAAGCCTATTCATTATATAGGTAATACAGGCCATACTGGACGCCAGGGATATTTGAC
This sequence comes from Pseudophryne corroboree, assembly GCF_028390025.1. Taxonomy (NCBI): domain Eukaryota; kingdom Metazoa; phylum Chordata; class Amphibia; order Anura; family Myobatrachidae; genus Pseudophryne; species Pseudophryne corroboree. The sequence goes on along the minus strand of NC_086449.1, from coordinate 809,851,343 downwards.
ATGTGACCTTCCAGCTGTTATGAAACTACATATCCCAGCATGGCCTAATAGCAATACTGTGGCAGTATGCCACAATCTGAGTGTCTGGGGCAGTGTCCTTTGACTGCCGAGGTATAACTAACAATAATGTGAAAATTGCCTTATATTATTATCCATTCAGTGTATTCATCCAAATTCAATTTGCACGGGCGTTCGCAAGGTGAGTGACAGGAAGAGGGCGTTTGTGGGTGGTAACTGACCGTTTACTGGGAGTGTTCGCAAAAATGCAGATGTGCCCAAGAGTTTTCTGGGAGGGTGTCTGACGTCAGCTCCAGCCCTGATCAGCCTGTTCTCATCACACTGGGCTGCGCAGAGATTGCACAAAGTGGATTTTTGCAGCTCTGCATACAACTGGGATCACACACTTGCACGGCAAATATACACTCCCCTGTAGGCGGCAACTATCTGATTGCAGGGCAGCAAAAATCGATCAGATCTGAATGACCCCCTTTATCTCTTTCCACTTTATGTCACTCTCCAAGGCTTTGTACTTAGCCACTTTTCTGTGGCTGAAGGGGAGTAACCGGTGGTAACGGGGCATCCGCATGTAGGCAGAGTCCAGTGAGGGCAAGTCTAGGGATTGGCCATACTTGACATAAGGTCTACTTCATTTTATTAAATACGACTTAATGTGGGAGAATTTGTAATGCAGTTGGTTATTCTGCATTTGTTAAGAACAGGCTTTCATAGCAAAAAAAAACAAAAACGTCCCATTGAGCCCTTTTAACCTGCGAGAAGTCCGGTGGTCCAGGTAATTATCATGCAAATCAGGCTGTTTAAGATGCTAATCCACCTGGACAGCATGCAAAACATCCCAGCCAATATGGTAATCGCCTTTTTCCTTGCTCCACGCCAATGAACGTTTAGAAATGAGCCATTTACACAGATAGGTCAGCACACGATCTCTGCGGTGAAAACCGATAGTGTTTGAAACTCAGTTACACTGTAACAACTTATTATTTTACTGTAAAGCTTTGGCGATGAGCCACAATGTCAGCAAAACTGTCGTTGATAGGCCCACGGCAAACGTCGACATTAAACAATGATTGCATGATTGCAGATGACATCAGAATGGGCGCTTGTGATGCTGCGTGAGACGGATAATCAGGGCCCTGCACTAAAACGCGGCTGTCAATGAATCATGGCGCAGCTCACAGGCACTTTAATCATGCAGACAATCGCTTTCTCTGCTGAGTAATAAGAAGCGGCTCCCCACTCCCCGAGAGGGAGAGAGATAGACAGGGATTATTGATAGCATAGGAACACAGCGGCCTTAAAATAGCTCCATGCGCGCAGGGACTGCTATCAGGGGAGAGATGGAAGAGGGAGCTTGGGACAAACCAATGGATGACGCAGGGAAGGGAAAGGGGCAAAGCGGAGAATGCAAGACCATGGTGGGCAAAATGGCGTTTACTAGGGGAACTCATCTGCCCTATATTGCAAGAGGATCACCATCTGTTGTGCAACTACAAAACACAGCTTGCTAGGCAGGATGGGACTTGTAGTTCCACAACAGATTTGCACCCTCAGCCCCGATGACTGCAGATAGTGTTACTAGTAGGAGAAATGTTGGTGTAGTATAGACCCGTAACCTGTTTTATGGCCGGAGGTAATAAAGGAAAAAATGCAGTGAAAACCCTGTTTTCTGAGGGGGGGGGTTTTACTGTATTTCTACTAAGCCCTTGACTCCCGGGTGTCGGTGCAGATGGTGACGCCAGCTCTTACTGGTATTACCCTATAGAAGCCTATGGGGCTTCTTTCCACATTCAGCACCAAGAGGGATCCAATCGGATCCCTATCAGCACCCCCCACAGCCGCGCGCATTATAAACCCAGAAGTCCAGTGACCAGCGCTAATCGCAAGTGTGCCAATGTCCTGGGATGTATGTGCCAGTGTGACAGTGTTCTGGGATGTATGTGCCAGTGTGACAGTGTTCTGGGATGCATGTGCCAGTGTGTCAGTGTCCTGGGATGTGTGTGCCAGTGTTCTGGGATGTATGTGCCAGTGTGACAGTGTTCTGGGATGTATGTGTCAGTGTCCTGGGATGTGTGTGCCAGTGTTCTGGGATGTATGTGCCAGTGTGACAGTGTTCTGGGATGCATGTGCCAGTGTGACAGTGTTCTGGGATGCATGTGCCAGTGTGTCAGTGTCCTGGGATGTGTGTGCCAGTGTTCTGGGATGTATGTGCCAGTGTGACAGTGTTCTGGGATGCATGTGCCAGTGTGTAAGTGTCCTGGGATGTATGTGCCAGTGTGCCAGTGTCCTGGGATGTATGTCCAGTGTGACAGTGTTCTGGGATGCATGTGCCAGTGTCCTGGGATGTATGTGCCAGTGTTCTGGGATGTATGTGCCAGTGTGACAGTGTCCTGGGATGTATGTGCCAGTGTTCTGGGATGTATGTGCCTGTGTGCTAGTGTTCTGGGATGTGTGTGACAGTGTCCTGGGATGTATGTGCCAGTGTGACAGTGTCCTGGGATGTATGTGCCAGTGTGACAGTGTCCTGGGATGTATGTGCCAGTGTGACAGTGTCCTGGGATGTATGTGTTAGTGTGACAGTGTTCTGGGATGTATGTGCCAGTGTCCCGGGATGTATGTGCCAGTGTGCCAATGTTCTGGGATGTATGTGCCAGTGTGACAGTGTTCTGGGATGCATGTGCCAGAGTGACAGGGTTCTGGGATGCATGTGCCAGTGTGACAGTGTTCTGGGATGCATGTGCCAGTGTGTCAGTGTCCTGGGATGTATGTGCCAGTGTTCTGGGATGTATGTGCCAGTGTTACAGTGTCCTGGGATGTATGTGCCAGTGTTCTGGGATGTATGTGCCTGTGTGCTAGTGTTCTGGGATGTGTGTGACAGTGTCCTGGGATGTATGTGCCAGTGTGACAGTGTCCTGGGATGTATGTGCCAGTGTGACAGTGTCCTGGGATGTATGTGCCAGTGTGACAGTGTCCTGGGATGTATGTGTTAGTGTGACAGTGTTCTGGGATGTATGTGCCAGTGTGACAGTGTCCCGGGATGTATGTGCCAGTGTGCCAATGTTCTGGGATGTATGTGCCAGTGTGCCAGTGTTCTGGGATGCATGTGCCAGAGTGACAGGGTTCTGGGATGAATGTGACAGTGTTCTGGGATGCATGTGCCAGTGTGCCAATGTCCTGGGATGCATGTGCCAGTGTGCCAGTGTTCTGGGATGCATGTGTCAGTGTGCAAATGTCCTGGGATGCATGTGCCAGTGTGACAGTGTTCTGGAATGCATGTGCCAGTGTGCCAATTTTCTGGGATGCATGTGCCAGTGTTCTGTGATGCATGTGCCTGTGTGCCAATGCTCTGGGATGTATGTGCCAGTATTCTGGGATGCATGTGCCAGTGTGCCAATGTTCTGGGATGCATGTGCCAGTGTGCAAATGTCCCAGGGATGCATGTGCCAGTGTGCTGGGATGCATGTGCCAGTGTGACAGTGTTCTGGGATGCATGTGCCAATGTTCTGGGATGCATGTGCCAGTATGCCAATGTACTGGGATGCATGTGCCAGTGTGCCAGTGTCCTGGGATGCATGTGCCAGTGTGCCAATGTTCTAATATGCATGTGCCAGTGTGCTAATGTCCTGGGATGCATGTGCCAGTGTTCTGGAATGCATGTGCCAGTGTGCCAATGTCCTGGGATGCATGTGCCAGTGTGCTGGGATGCATGTGCCAGTGTGACAGTGTTCTGGGATGCATGTGCCAGTGTGCCAATGTTCTGGGATGCATGTGCCAGTGTGCCAATGTCCTGGGATGCATGTGCCAGTGTCCTGGGATGCATGTGCCAGTGTGACAGTGTTCTGGGATGCATGTGCCAGTGTGACAATGTTTTGGTATGCATGTGCCAGTGTGACAGTGTTTTGTGATGTATGTGCCAGTGTGACAGTGTTCTGGGATGCATGTGCCAGTGTGACAGTGTCCTGGGATGTATGTGCCAGTGTGACAGTGTTCTGGGATGTATGTGCCAGTGTGACAGTGTCCTGGGATGTATGTGCCAGTGTGACAGTGTTCTGGGATGCATGTGCCAGTGTGCCAGTGTTCTGGGATGTATGTGCCAGTATTCTGGGATGCATGTGCCAGTGTGCCAATGTTTTAGTATGCATGTGCCAGTGTTCTGGGATGCATGTGTCAGTGTGACAGTGTTCTGGGATGTATGTGCCAGTGTGACAGTGTCCTGGGATGTATGTTCCAGTGTGCCAGTGTTCTGGGATGTATGTGACGGTGTCCTGGGATGTATGTACCAGTGTGCCAATGTTCTGGGATGTATGTGCCAGTGTGATAGTGTTCTGGGATGCATGTGCCAGTGTGACAGTGTTCTGGGATGCATGTGCCAGTGTGCCAATGTCCTGGGATGCATGTGCCAGTGTGACAATGTTCTGGGATGCATGTGCCAGTGTGACAGTGTTCTGGAATGCATGTGCCAGTGTGCTAATGTCCTGGGATGCATGTGCCAGTGTTCTGGGATGCATGTGCCAATGTCCTGGGATGCATGTGCCAGTGTGCCAGTGTTCTGGGATGCATGTGCCAGTGTGCCAATGTTCTGGGATGCATGTGCCAGTGTGCCAGTGTTCTGGGATGCATGTGCCAGTGTGCCAGTGTCCTGGGATGCATGTGCCAGTGTGCTAATGTTTTGGTATGCATGTGCCAGTGTGACAGTGTTCTGTGATGTATGTGCCAGTGTGACAGTGTTCTGGGATGCATGTGCCAGTGTGACAGTGTCCTGGGATGTATGTGCCAGTGTGACAGTGTTCTGGGATGTATGTGCCAGTGTGACAGTGTCCTGGGATGTATGTGCCAGTGTGCCAATGTTCTGGGATGTATGTGCCAGTGTTACAGTGTTCTGGGATTCATGTGCCAGTGTGCCAGTGTTCTGGGATGTATGTGCCAGTATTCTGGGATGCATGTGCCAGTGTGCCAGTGTCCTGGGATGCATGTGCCAGTGTGCTAATGTTTTGGTATGCATGTGCCAGTGTGACAGTGTTCTGTGATGTATGTGCCAGTGTGACAGTGTTCTGGGATGCATGTGCCAGTGTGACAGTGTCCTGGGATGTATGTGCCAGTGTGACAGTGTTCTGGGATGTATGTGCCAGTGTGACAGTGTCCTGGGATGTATGTGCCAGTGTGACAGTATTCTGGAATGCATGTGCCAGTGTGACAGTGTCCTGGGATGTATGTGCCAGTGTGCCAGTGTTCTGGGATGTATGTGCCAGTGTGACAGTGTCCTGGGATGTATGTACCAGTGTGCCAATGTTCTGGGATGTATGTGCCAGTGTGATAGTGTTCTGAGATGCATGTGCCAGTGTGCCAATGTTTTAGTATGCATGTGCCAGTGTTCTGGGATGCATGTGTCAGTGTGACAGTGTTCTGGGATGTATGTGCCAGTGTGACAGTATTCTGGAATGCATGTGCCAGTGTGACAGTGTCCTGGGATGTATGTGCCAGTGTGCCAGTGTTCTGGGATGTATGTGCCAGTGTGACAGTGTCCTGGGATGTATGTACCAGTGTGCCAATGTTCTGGGATGTATGTACCAGTGTGACAGTGTCCTGGGATGTATGTGCCAGTGTGACAGTGTTCTGGGATGCATGTGCCAGTGTGCCAATGTCCTGGGATGTATGTGCCAGTGTGCCAATGTCCTGGGATACATGTGCCAGTGTGACAGTGTTCTGGGATGTATGTGCCAGTGTTCTGGGATGCATGTGCCAGTGTGCCAATTTTCTGGGATGCATGTGCCAGTGTTCTAGGATGCATGTGCCAGTGTGCCAATGTTCTGGGATGTATGTGCCAGTGTTCTGGGATGCATGTGCCAGTGTGCCAATGTCCTGGGATGCATGTGCCAGTGTGCCAATGTTCTAATATGCATGTGCCAGTGTGCCAATGTCCTGGGATGCATGTGCCAGTGTTCTGGGATGCATGTGCCAGTGTGCCAATGTCCTGGGATGCATGTGCCAGTGTGCCAATGTTCTAATATGCATGTGCCAGTGTGCTAATGTCCTGGGATGCATGTGCCAGTGTTCTGGGATGCATGTGCCAGTGTGCCAATGTCCTGGGATGCATGTGCCAGTGTTCTGGGGTGCATGTGCCAGTGTGCCAATGTCCTAGGATGCATGTGCCAGTGTGCCAATGTTCTAATATGCATGTGCCAGTGTGCCAATGTCCTGGGATGCATGTGCCAGTGTTCTGGGATGCATGTGCCAGTGTGCCAATGTCCTGGGATGCATGTGCCAGTGTGCCAATGTTCTAATATGCATGTGCCAGTGTGCTAATGTCCTGGGATGCATGTGCCAGTGTTCTGGGATGCATGTGCCAGTGTGCCAATATCCTGGGATGCATGTGCTAGTGTGCCAATGTCCTGGGATGCATGTGCCAGTGTGCCAGTGTCCTGGGATGCATGTGCCAGTGTTCTGGGATGTATGTGCCAGTGTGCCAATGTTCTAATATGCATGTGCCAGTGTTCTGGGATGTATGTGCCAGTGTGCCAATGTTCTAATATGCATGTGCCAGTGTTCTGGGATGCATGTGCCAGTGTGCCAGTGTTCTGGGATGCATGTGCCAGTGTGCCAATGTCCTGGGATGCATGTGCCAGTGTGCCAGTGTCCTGGGATGCATGTGCCAGTGTTCTGGGATGTATGTGCCAGTGTGCCAATGTTCTAATATGCATGTGCCAGTGTTCTGGGATGTATGTGCCAGTGTGCCAATGTTCTAATATGCATGTGCCAGTGTTCTGGGATGCATGTGCCAGTGTGCCAGTGTTCTGGGATGCATGTGCCAGTGTGCCAATGTTCTGGGATGCATATGCTAGTGTGCCAATGTCCTGGGATGCATGTGCCAGTGTCCTGGGATGCATGTGCCAGTGTTCTGGGATGTATGTGCCAGTGTGCCAATGTTCTAATATGCATGTGCCAGTGTTCTGGGATGTATGTGCCAGTGTGCCAATGTTCTAATATGCATGTGCCAGTGTGCCAGTGTTCTGGGATGCATGTACTTGTGTTCCAATGTTCTGGGATGCATGTGCCAGTGTGCCAATGTCCTGGGATGCATGTGCCAGCCAGTGTGCCAATGTTCTAATATGCATGTGCCAGTGTGCCAATATCCTGGGATGCATGTGCCAGTGTTCTGGGATGCATGTGCCAGTGTGCCAATGTCCTGGGATGCATGTGCCAGTGTTCTGGGATGCATGTGCCAGTGTGCCAATGTCCTAATATGCATGTGCCAGTGTTCTGGGATGCATGTGCCAGTGTGCCAATGTCCTGGGATGCATGTGCCAGTGTGACAGTGTTCTGGGATGCATGTGCCAGTGTGCCAATGTACTGCCCTCCTCTATTGGCTGCATTACAGTGACCAGTATGTTATATCATAGTAACAGATGATATATTAGTGTCAGTTTAGCATCACACAGATTTATAGGAATAGGAGCAGTAATCACAGTCATAGCTCTGTACTGATATGGGCTTTTTACCATTATTAATACATATTGGGGGTAATTCCAAGTTGATCGCAGCAGGAATTTTATTAGCAGTTGGGCAAAATCATGTGCACTGCAGGGGAGGCAGATATAACATGTGCAGAGAGAGTTAGATTTGGGTGGGGTGAGTTCAATCTGCAATCTAAATTGCAGTGTAAAAATAAAGCAGCCAGTATTTACCCTGCACAGAAACAAAATAACCCACCCAAATCTAACTTTCTCTGCACATGTTATATCTGCCTCCCCTGCAGTGCACATGGTTTTGCCCAATTGCTAAAAAAATTCCTGCTGCGATCAACTTGGAATTACCCCCATAGAGTTACAACTCCGATCTCAGCACAGAACCAACGTGATTTCCGACGCTTCAGCGCAAAGACGACAGCCCCCGCAGCACTATGTGTCAAGTGACCTGTTCCACTGTGAGGAATAGCCACTTACTGTAATTAGGCATTGCTTATTGTTACATCTCATCATCACAGTAAATCAGAGCGCGGCACATTTGGACAGCACTTATTACCTGTATTAATATCGTTTTCAAGCATCATTAGAGCATTTAATTAATCAGAATGAGAAAATAGGCTTTTATAAAAACAAACATCCACGTTCAAGGTGATGACACTGCTGCGCGGTTCCCATCCTCAGACTTCCCCGTAACATGCCGCGTGGGCCATTTAATGACATAATAGCTGAAGGATTTTCCATGCTTTTGTTTGGTTTATTTTAGATTTTTTTGTGATAACTGCAGGAAAAAGGAACAGTAACCAAAGTATCGGATAGAAGAATATTGGGGCTAATTTAGACCTGATCGCTCGCTAGGTTTTTTTTTTGCAGTCCTATGTTCGCATAGTCGCCATCCACAGGGGAGTGTATTTTTGCTTTGCAAGTGTGTGAACGCATGTGCAGCAGAGCTGTACAAACAGATCTTGTGCAGTCTCTGCGCAGCCCAGGACTTACTCAGCCGCTGCGATCACTTCAGCCTGTCCGGGACCGGAATGGACATCAGGAACCCTCCCTACAAACGCTTGGACACGCCTGCGTTTTTCCAACCACTCCCAGAAAACGGTCAGTTGACACCCACAAACGCCCTCTTCCTGTCAATCTTCTTGCAAACGCCCGTGTGAATGGATCCTTCGCACAAACCCATCGCTGAGCGGCGATCCGCTTTGTACCCGTGCGACGCGCCTGCGCATTGCGGTGCATACGCACGCGCAGTTTAGACCTGATCGCCCACTGTATGAAAACGCAGCCTAGCGATGAGGTCTGAATTAGGCCCATTATTCCTACAGATCAGATAACCTTTAGTTAGTCTAACGGGATAGATAAATACGGCGCTATCATATTTTTGCTTTCTCACTGTGTCCTGTGATTTGCATAGAATGTGACGGCAGATAAGAACCACTTGGCCCATCTAGTCTGCAGGAAATGGGGACATATAGAACTAATTATATAACATTTGTTAGATGAAATGTTACGTGGCCATCAGGCTTCAGGAGATGATTTAGGTTTAAGTACAGAGCTTTTATTTTATTTTTTTACACAAAAAGGAAAACCTCACATGATTGAGGTGGATAAGAATGTCAGTGGCCTTTTTGTTTGCTGAGAAAGAAGACAGGCGATTAGGCAAAAGGAAAACCTATATGAAACTGTGAAAAATTGTTCTCTTGGGATCCGTACGGGATCCCAGCAGTCGGAGTCCCAACGCCGGAATCCCAATACTGCTCAGATGGCCGTCCCTGGCTTCCCAACATGGATTGAAATGCCGATGCCGGGATCCTGAACAACGGAATCCTGATTGGCCTCTGCTGGTAGTCCTCAGTGGTAAGCCGCGTGGGGGGGTTGGTTTACACTACAGGGAAGGGAGGGTTAGGCTACGGGGAAGGGAGGGTTAGGCTACGGGGAAGGGAGGGTTAGGCTGCGGGGAAGAGAGGGTTATGCTACGGGGAAGGGAAGGTTAGGCTACGGGGAAGGGAGGGTTAGGCTACGGGGAAGGGAGGGTTAGGCTACGGGGAAGAGAGGGTTAGGCTGCGGGGAAGAGAGGGTTATGCTACGGGGAAGGGAAGGTTAGGCTACGGGGAAGGGAGGGTTAGGCTGCGGGGAAGAGAGGGTTATGCTACGGGGAAGGTTAGGCTACGGGGAAGGGAGGGTTAGGCTACGGGGAAGGGAGGGTTAGGCTACGGGGAAGAGAGGGTTAGGCTACGGGGAAGGGAAGGTTAGGCTGCGGGGAAGAGAAGGTTAGGCTGCGGTAAGGGGGGGTAGGACTAGGCACCCCTGGGGAGGGTTAGGGTTAGGCTGCGGGGTGGGGCTTAAGGTTAGGCTGCGGGAAGGGAAGGTTAGGGTTGGGGGGTAAGGGGGGAGGGTAAACATACTTAAACATACTCAGGATTTTTGGCAGCCGGTGTCGGTCACATGACCGTCGGCATCCCATCCGCCAGGATATCGCATGTATTCCGTTCTCTTCCCCTTTTGCGTGAGATGGTGTTGTACAGAATCCTTGCAGCATTTATAAGGTGTACTTAATAAAATACTGTATAAAATACATATCTATATAATAACTGATATCCGGACTATGGATAGACAGTGCACATAGACAGGCAATAGGTCGACAGGGTCAACAGGTTCACAGGTACAAATGTCAACAGGTTGAAAAGGTCAAATGACAATGGTCCACACACTTTTTGGGGGGTTTCACATTTTTTTCAACTTTTGCTTGGTTTGCCATTAACCACGCCCGCGAGGGTCCACGTTTCCACTAATCAGGGTCACAGATGATGAAACATACAAAATGACACCAAGAAAACATAAAATACTTGTGTTGACCGTTATTTCCATGTTGACCTTTGGACTCTGTTGACCTTTTGTCCCTGCCGACCTTTTATGCTGCCTACCTTTTACCTGTCAACCTTTTAACCCTGTCGACCAGTTAGCTGTCTACCTAATGACTGTAGATCTTTTGTACCACACACATCGGATGGAATTCCCTGAGACAGGCGTCTGGTTCAGCATTTGTTACTATTGCCGTTTTACAACTATCGGCCAAAGCTTTGGCAAAACGCTTCTAAGGTAAATCTACCCCTCAGAGTTTATCCAGTTAACTCAACCCCAGCACTTAGGAGGGGCAAGTTGCTGTTGAGACGGTGCGTATATGTCGGCAGCGGGCATTAGAATTCGCCCGTATCGCGGCCTTATCTCCCCAGTTTCGCAAATTTGTGAACGCAAGACCTATGAGTCTGCGACCGAAAATCTGTGAATTCAGCGGTACCATAAGTGCAGCGTATAGCGCTTGTAGCATATAGGGGGTAATTCAGAGTTGTTAGCAAACCAAAAAAGTTAGCAATTGGGCAAAACCATGTGCAGTGCAGGTGGGGCAGATGTAACATGTGCAGAGAGAGTTAGATTTAGGTGGGGTGTGTTCAAACTGAAATCTAAATTGCAGTGTAGAAATTAAGCAGCCAGTATTTACCCTGCACGGAAACGGGATGCGATTGATTTGCCAGCAGTCAGAGGGCCTGATTCAGGTTGGATTGCAAATTCTGCTAAGTAGCAGAATTTGCAATCCATGAGATCGCAAGCTGGCTGCCACCCATTGCAGGGCTGACCGCCGCCCCTCCGCCCCCCCCCCCCCCCCCCTTTATCAAGCAGAAATTGCAATCGCTGCAGGAGGCCAGCCGCCATGTTTCCAATCTCGATGGCTGCGTGTGATGTCACGCAGCCACCGTGATCACGCCCATGCCCCCCCCACCCCCATTTTTAAGTCGCCGCTCCCGTTTTGCCGCCTCCGCCCCGGCAACCTCCGTCTAAGAAACGGAACGTTGCTGCCCCCCCCGCGCGCGAACGCCTCCCCCCGTTGCTGCCCCCCCCCCCCCGCGCGCATATCGCTATCGCCGGTATTAGATTGCTCCTGCATGCAGGCTCAATCTAGCGGGTCGCTCACTTCAGCGCTGTGTGAAGTGAGCAGCCCCCCCGTCCGCCCCCCCTCCTCGCTCAGCACATCACGCTGTGCTGAGTGGGGGGAAAGATGTGTGCTGAGCGGTCTGTATTAGGTCGCTCAGCACACATCTCTCCCGTCAGTACTGGCCTTTAGTTTTGTACACTGGCAGGTAAATATTCCTGAGAAGCAGGGCTAGAATATTTAAGTATAGAAAGGAACAAAGTTTCTGCAAAAGAAAAAAAAAACGCCCAATTTCTTGCTAACCAAAGGGCGAATTACTCATCTCGCAAATAGTTATTTAGTTTTAGAAAGTATTTTCTAGTTTCCTTTTTGTTCATTATTTTGTAAACACCGCAGGTAATGAAACGCATTCTGGCTCCCCTGAGAACGCAATCCGATATGCTGTTTTTTATTCTTCCACGAAAGATCCGCCTGATTTTATATTTATTTCTTGACCATTTCTGTAGAACATAAAGTACCGCTATTAAACACGCTTGTAATGTTTGTTTGTATTTTTTTCGGTTTGACGATTGGAATAAAAATTGATACCAGTTTATCCACAGGGTATAATGAATGATTTTTTTTTTTCACCCTGCCTAAGGATTGAAATCTTTATACTACAAGTTCTTAATGGGGAGGGGGTGGAGAACAACAAAGAAAAATAGTTTTAAAGATTTTTATTTCTTCCTAGTTAGTGCTGGAGGCTGCAAATTGCACCATTAATATAGTATATGACAAAGGATCGCGAAGACAATGACTTTTTACAGGGCACTAAAGAAATATATACGGTGTAGGCACAATCTCAGATTTATGCCACAGAAAAGGTTTATTTTTATCTCTGCTTATTTTTTTAACCATAAAAATCCCTCAATTAACGAGTTTGCAGAGACTGATCACTAACTGTGAAGTGCACTGGGGATTTTTTTTTCATAGTTAAATTTGATGCGATGTGCGTGGGAAACCTTCATATGTTCTTCCTTGTAAGGCGACGGAATCTTCAGCTCTCATCAGCACCGACTGTTGTGTCTTAACAGGTCCATATTTATAGTCAGCAAATTATATACAGTATATAGCTCTTTATATTGTTTTGTCATGTGCAATCTAGGTTGGATATGTTATAGGGGGTCATCCGAGTTGTTCGCTCGTTGCCGATTTTCGCTATGCTGCGATTTGTTGCTAATTGCGCATGCGCTAAGTTATTTAACAAAAAACTTAGTAGATTTGCTGTGGATCCTGCTGCGCTTTTCAGTCGCACTGCTGATCGGTGAATGATTGACAGGAAAGGGGCGTTTCTGGGTGGTAACTGAGCGTTTTCCGGGAGTGTGCTAAAAAACGCAGGCGTGTCAGGGAAAAACACGGGAGTGTCTGGAGAAACGGGGGAGTGGCTGGCCGAACGCAGGGCGTGTTTGGGACATCAAACCAGGAATTAAACGGACTGAGCTGATCGCAATCTAGGAGTAGGTCTGGAGCTACTCAGAAACGGCAAAGAATTATTTAGTAGCAATTCTGCTAATCTTTCGTTCGCTATTCTGCTAAGTGAAGATACACTCCCGGAGGGCGGCGGCCTAGCGTGTGCACTGCTGCTAAAAGCAGCTAGCGAGCGAACAACTTGGAATGAGGGCCATAGTTCCTCAGATTAAATTACCATTAACTAAAGAATTAAAGTGAAAACACAAAAAAATAAAATAATAATAATACAAACCCTGATTGTAAAACTCCGGCAAAAAGGATTTGCCCAAGATTTCTGGCACAGAGCAAGATGGCGGAATTTGTGAAGGAGCAGCAGTCTGCGAGGAGGCCAGCGCAGAGGGATGAGGTGACTCACGTCAGCCGCCTCCATGAATTGCGGGGTAAGTGTTGCTTTCGGTGTACACCCTGTATTTACTGTTGATTATTGTTCAGGTGCCGACCCACAATAAGGACTAAGCCGCTAAGGGTTCTATTTACTAAGCATTGGTCAGAGAAAAAGTGGACGGGGGTAAAGTACCAACCAATCAGCACCTAACTACCATGCCACAGGCTGTGTTTGAAAAATGACAGTTGAGAGCTGGTAGTAAATAGACCCCTTAGGCTGGAGTGTGAGGCTTCATGGGACAAGGCCATCTTAGGTGGAGTAGAGACATAAGAAGTTTAAGAAGGGAGCAGTCTAAGTAGGCAGGATACATGAAGCAAGGCCAGCCAAGGAGGAGTGGAGACATGAGAAGGTAAAGAAGGGAGCAGGGTAACTAGGGCATAATTACAGGATTTACGGATCGATTAGGGTGAGAGTGGTCAGAGTGTGAATATACATGGAGCAAGGTCAGCTTAGATGCAGTAGGGAACAGGATAAGTAGACAGGTTAGGGATTGGTTGGGGTTAGGGTGTTGGGTGAGGGTACATGGAGCAAGGTCAGCATAAGTGGAGTGGAGACATCAGAAGGATAAGAGGGCAGCAGGATAATTAGGGAGTTTATCGATTGGTTTTGGATGAGTTAGGGTGGAGGGTGAGGATACATGGAGCCAGGTCAGCTTACAGTAGGTGGAGTGGAGACGAGAAGGATAAAGTTAGGTACACACTACATGGTCCTGGATCGTGGCCGACGGCACGGCCTACTGAGCAATATATCGGTTGGCCATACACACTAAACGATATACTGTGCGACAGCGCAATATATATCGTTCAGTTGCCACATGCAGGAGCATGCTGCTGTTAAAGATATTTTCAGATCGCTGCGAGGTACAACGCACGGGACTGCGCAGTAGTGCATACACACTAGGTGATGTAGACAATTTGTCATTCCAATTTGACTCAAAACGACATATCGTCCAATATATCGTCCAGTGTGTACCCACTTTAAGAAGGGAGCAGGGCAATCGGGGAGTTTATGGATTGGTAGGGGTGAGTTAGGGTGACATGTGATTAGGGGATAGACAGTAAATGTAATATTTAGTCACCTTGAGAAGCAGAAACAAAGTAGCAATTTTAACGATCCTCATTAGTTGGTTAGTGGTAAATTTGTCACTGTAGTTTTTGGCACAGCGGCAGCCGTCGTGGAAAAAAAAAAGAAAAACACATAAAAAATGGCTGCAACGCATGCGCAGTTCGACTTTTGTCTCCAAGCACGGCGGGCGCAATGTTTCAGGAGACCTCCGCATGTGCAGTAGACTCCGGCATATTGCATTTGCCGGCGCCTACGGCGCCGTGGAATGGAGGGGGCCCACCCGGACTGTGCACTTAAGGCACCCCTGGCCCTGGAGATACCTATTACACGTAGGCCCCCATTTATCAAGCCTTGGAGAGTGATAAATAGCACGGTGATAAAGTACCAGCCAGAGGCGTAACTGTGGGAGGCAACGGAGTCGGCTGCCGCCGTGCTCCTGCTCTGTAGGGGGGCACCTCTCCCCCTGTCCAGTGACACCATTCAGTTAAGTTAATTGACAGCCGCCGCTATCTTTTCCATGGCTGACTCCCCTTACTCACTAGCCCCTGCATCCTTATACCCGTCACACCCTCTTTATTATAGAGGAACATTTTAAAAGTGTCATACCCAGATCAGAACCCATGACCTACTACACTGGTGGCACGCACCTTACGGATGGAGCTATTTGCTCCAGTATAGACAGTGTGAGAATTCTAACTATATGAAGTTACTTCTCTGACAATTACAAGTTACTTCATATAGTTAGAATTCTCATACTTCCTATACAGGAGCAAATAGCTCCATCTGTAAGGTGCCTGTTTCCAGTGTAATAGGTTGTGGGTTCTAATCAGAGAAGTCGTCAGCATTGTGATGACTGAGCAGACCTGTGCCGTGTGTGGCTACACACTACATAGATCTGCCTAGTTGCAATGGTTTTGAATGAACAATTCTAAGTAGCTTCATATAATTAGAATATGCAGGAGCAAATAGCTTGATCGGTGAGGTGTCTGCCTTTCGTGTGGGTAAGGATTCTAATCCTGTGCATGACTGCTATGACACACATGTACTGTTTAATAATATTATGTTGTGTTATATTTTATGTTATGCTGCTATGATGTTATATTATATCTCATGCTGTTTTATGTTATGTTATGTTATGCCTAGCCACTTGCACCTCCAAGTTGCATTAATCACACCGTCACTTAATTCCGGGTGTTACTTGCACAATTGCTGCAAAACAATTTCCTGGGGCAACTTGCTGCCGAGCCATCGCTTCTGCGCACGTCACTTGCAATCCTCTGACGCGTTTTGCTTTCTGAATCCTCCTCTTCAATAAAAGCCAAAGAATAATAGCAGATTTTCAGAACTGCATGGCGGAGGCCATAAACATTGACCCGCACTGGGCAACTGACCAGGAACAAATCCCTAAAGCTTGGGCCAGTCCCCGGACGTTAGTTACTTTAGTTGCGGCGACAGAACATCCGAAACGCCGAGGGACCTGTAAAGTCTCTGTCTCCTGGCAAAAGAGCTGAAATGCAGATACAATAATAATCCCAAATAGCCTTAATGCTGCATTTCTCCAGCCCCGTCGAAATAACTCCGGACGTGTCCTTCAACCTCATCAAATATTTTTTATTTTGTAAATAAAATAAAAAATTTCAATCTTTTGAGCTTTAACTGTAGTGGAAATAAGGATAATTAAAACAAATGCAATTGGCTGCTCTCATGCACAGAACATTCCGCAGATAACCATCCGTCATGTACGGTAACAGATGCTGAACAATGTGACCGTGATAATCACTGACAAGTCGGACAGATGCGACCCAGTACAGCGCAGTATGACCAACAATGAGTTATAGGTCGCTGACAGAGAAGGGGTTAAAGCGACAGGTAAGGTCTTGCATGGTTAATTGCCTCTGAAATATGTGATGCTAATTGGAGCTGTATTGATACAGAGAGCATGTACTGTAGGAGTCATGGGGAGGCTGGGAGCACAGCTCCCCCTGGTGTTACAAAGCAGCATTACAGCACAGCCACAAGTCCTGCTGGGGAGGCGGGGGTGGAGAGAGCCCAATAAATGAATTAGCTGCTATACAGTTATTAAAAATTCCCTTCTTAATTATTCACAGAATGAGCAGCAAATGAGCCATAGAGCGGGGAGTTAATTGAAAGTGAGCTGGAGATAGCTGAGGTGGCAGATAACTTGAAGAGCATACGATCTGAGGAATTAAGGTGTGCGCAAGCACATTTTGATGATTTGATAGGGTCTCCATGTAACGGCATATGGTAAAATCCTCCTGGCCTTTAACTCTCCAGCTGCTGGAATCCATAGGTATGCTCCTGCTATTATAACTCTCATCAGCAGCCAGCGGCAATACAGAGCAAGTGGCTAGTCTGCAGGCTTGTAACAGGGGTGCACAGTGCAGTCGCCGAGCAAAAGTGTTTCCAGCTTACAGATGTGCAGGGCCGTCTTAACGTATGGGCTCACTGGGCAGCTGCCCTGGGCCCCATGATTCTAGGGGCCTTCGAGCAGGGGCTGGGCCGGATGCATTTGCAGTGAATGGATGTCTGCATGCTGATCGGTGGATGGCTAGAGCTGCCCACCAATCAGAGTGCAGCAATCTCTACCTTCCTCCCAGCCTGCAGCCAGACGGCGAATGGCTGTCAGCATGCTGATTGGTGGATGGCTGGAGCTATCTACCAATCAGAGTGCTTACAGCCATTCACTGTATGGAAGCATGTGGAGAGACGGTGCGGGACTGCATGGGTGTGGATCATAGGGTTGACCACACTTAGGACGACAATCATTAGGTCGGCCACTATTGGTCGACAGTGACTAGGTCGACACCTGAAATAGGTCGACATGGTCTTTAGGTCGACATGAACAAGGTCGACGTGGAAAAATGCCGACGTGAGGTTTTTTGGGGGGGGTTTGGGTGTCGTTTTCTTCGTAAAGTGACCGGGAACCCCAATTCGCTCACCATGTTTCGGGCAAGGTGCCTCACTTCACTACCACTGCACTTGGGCACAGGCTACTATTCCCAGTCGTAGTCCACGTGGATTGTAAAGTATGAAAAAGTTCAAAACATGAAAAAATAAAAATGTGAAAAACTCATGTCGACCATTTTGCATGTCGACCTAGTGACCTATAGACCATGTCGATCTAATGCATGTCGACCAATAGTGGTTGACCTAATGACTGTTGACCTAAGTGTGGTCGGCCTAAAGACTGGATGCCGACTGCAGGAGGGATAAATTATTATTATGTTCATTTATTCCCATGAATGCTAGATTACACCGGTCAATGTGATGTGCGCCATTTGTACGCTTGTGTGTGAATGCGACTGAATCTGTATACGAAGCGCTACAATGCAGCGCTGCGGCTTTTCCAACGCCGCTGTGCTTCATCTGCAATTTAAACGTATTCCTGTGCGGTTAAAGTCGCAGCCTGGCGTCTCTAGTACACTGTGAGTGGTATTTCATTGCGTCCGCGATGCGTATAAGGCGCAACATTTTAAGAAAACTATGGTACAATAATCCTCTTGGAACGTCTCAGTCGCCACGGATGTCTGGCGCCCTATGGCGTATGTACGCTAAGTGTATGAGGAAACGCCTGTATACATCTCCTCATACAACTGATCTGCTATTTTTTATTTGGAAAAAAAAACAATATTACACAACGATGTAGAACTTTCCACAATAAACGACGCACAATGACAGAAAATACTTTCCACAATTACTGGAATACACTAAACTAAACTCCGCTAAGCTGAAATACAACTGTTAATAAAAGAGATAACGCAGAGATTGTCGGCAAGCGCTACTTTCCTTTCATATAACTGTCATGGTAATGTGAGACGGAGGCGCCTTAAGCCTCCGAATACGGAATTAATTTCTGCTCAAACAATCAAAGCAAACTGCAAGGCTTTTCATAAGAGGAAGCTCCCAGCAAAACAATGGTATGAAATGTTTATGATCTGGTCTTATCTTATGTGTCCAAACTCTAGTGAGTAAAATGTATGCTAATCCCGCCTCCCATGAGCCTTTGCAGCAGCAGCAGCGTGCGGCTAAAGTGCATACTGGTGTCGCCTTGATCTTCGGTAACCGTACTTAAACAAACCATAAAGAAGACGGAGCACCAATGTCCGTACCAACGTCCAGGGACGGATTGGGAACAAAAAGCGGCCCTGGAAAAATTAGTACTAGTGGCCCCACATGGGCAGCACCAGAGGTGTAAGGTCTAGCCATGGGCCATGGCAGCAGCACCGTCCCCCCAAGACTTTCCAGATAGTGGGGATGTCCAGGATCAAGGGGGAAGTTAAAATAAATAAAATTAAATATTATGAGCACATTATATGATACACCTTCAGAATTTAGGAAACTATATCATTCTTTAGAAAGATATATTTTCTTGCTTATTACACCAACCGTATCCCAATCACTATTCACTCAATCTTATATGTCAGCCAAGCAGGCAGACAGAGCATACACTAGATCATCTGCAATCACAGGCTAAGTGGCAAAGTAATTTTAATATATGTTAATTATTTTGCATCTTATTCATTATCATACCTCCCAACTGTCCCGCTTTCAGCGGGACAGTCCCGCTATTCGGACCCTGTCCCGCTGTCCCACCCGCGGGCAGCAGTGTCTCGCGGGTGGGGGTCAGTTGGGGGGAGGGTTTGATCACCCGCTGCTCTGCTCTGCAAAGCAGCCGGTGATCACTGAATACATGCTGTACGCACGCGCACGGCATGTATTCAGAGCTAGGAGGGGAGCGGGGGCTGCCCAGCTGCTCGGGGAGCGCTGGGCACGCCCCCAAAAGGCAGAAAAACGGGCCATTTGGCGAGACCACGCCCATCGCGGGTGAGGCCACGCCCCCTTTTCGGGTCGGCCGCGCGAGAGTCCCGCTTTCTTACAGCCACAAGTTGGGAGGTATGCATTATGTCTATAAATAGGACCACATGTCCTCAAACAAAACAGGGCCCATGGGTGCGTCGGCTCACCGGGAATCTTCCCTGTAGACCCTATGGCCAATCCGCCTCTGCCAACGTCTCTGTTTTCGAATCAGCTGCTCTCAAGGTTGTTTGCTTGGCGCATGTTTTCTGAAGTGAGATTAATAATTGCACTTAATTAAGGAGATTGTACAGTAATTAATTGTAGCAGCGATAATCGCTTCCTCTTCCAGCTTCTTTTCAAATGTCCCTCTGTCAATTTTCTTCTCTTCTTCCCATGTTTCTGTTCATTATCCCTTCATTTCTACAAAAGTAGGTGGCAATTAACATTTTCACCGACTTCTGTAGAAAATAAGGGGGGAGATTTATCAAAGCTCGGAGAAAGTTAAAGTGGTGAGAGATAAAGGCGTCTATGTATTAAGATTTAAGGGGAAGATGTACTAAGCAGTGATAAAAGTGAAGAATTGAGCCAGTGGAGAAGTTGCCCATGGCAACCAATCAGCAGTGACGTAACATATTTAGAATTTGCATACTATAAAAGTATACAGAGCAGCTGATTGGTTGCCATGGACAGCTTTTCCACTGGCTCACTTCTCCACTTTTATCACTACTTAGTACATGTCCCCCTTAGAGAGAGAGATAAAGTACCAACCAACCAGCTCCTAACTGTAATTCTTCAAACACATGTTACAGACTGTGGGGTCTATTTACTAAGCCTTGCATGGAGATAAAATACCAGCCAATCAGCTCCTGTCATTTTTCGAACACAGCCTGTAACACGGCAGATGGGAGCTGAGTGGCTGGTACTTTATCTCTCTCCAAACCTTGATAAATCTGTCCCTATGTATCAGAACCAATCATTATAAATGAAATGCAGCAGACATGACAGAATTCTCCTTCTTACCTTAGTATTGTGGTTTTTGGCGGGTCTTCCAAGAGGGAAGCAGATTAATATATTACTTACTTTTAAAAAAAATGGAGTTGGAAAATAAACCAGGGTTTTAAAAACAAAAACAAATTGTCTGCGTTAAATTTAATGGGAAAAATAATTGAATCCTGCTTATTATATAAATACTGTGAAACATTGCTATGTACAGTATTAGAAACCTTGATCAACCATGGTTCATGCTTTCTAACATCAACAATCCAAAGTTATTAGGTTCTGATATGATTTATTTTACATCTTTCAATAAAAAACATTTTTTACTGCTTATTATTCCTATTACATCTGAATATATACAGATAGAGTAAACATAATACATACAAAGTACACTCAGACATAGATGAAATTGAAAACAAGAGCAACAAGTTAATGTTAAGCATTAGTCCTGCTTATTACTTAGAATGAAATAGATCTGAATAGTAATACAAAATGAAAAAATGCAAAAGCACTAGGCATGCCACTAGCATTAAACATTTTGAATTAAAACACTCGTTTTTTAGTATAATCTAAATATAATATAGTATAAAAAATGTTAAGAAGTCACATCGCCGTGCCTATAGTCACAGCATAATAAAAAGTGTTACAAAAAAAAAAACAACCATTTGGTTTAAACCAGACAACCCTGCTTTAAACATTCTGTATTGCTGGGATATACAGCCATATGAATTTACTTTTTGTGAGACATCACAATAATATAAGTATAGCCCATATCTACCTACATAAAGAGCACCACCAGAAATGAGACCTGACTACTTTACTAAGGAACCATTGGCGTATTTATAATGGGTGCAGTGTGTGCTGTGCACACGCGCCCCTGAGTCCAGAGGGGACCCACACCCATTTCTCCTATACTTACCTTTCCTGGCGTCCATCGCTGACCGTGTGTGGGCCCCCTCCTCTCCCGTAGCCGTCGCGCCGCCGCTAGCGCACTGACCACTGGAGACTCTGTCACAGTGCCAAAGTCTACAGCACATGCGCAGGACTCCGAAAAAATGGCGCGGCAGCCATTTTTCAGAGTCCTGCGCATGCGCTGTACACTCTGGCACTGAGTCTACAGCGCTCAGAGCGCTAGCAGCGGCGCGACGGCTACGGGAGAGGAGGGGGCCCACACACGGAGTCTGCACACAGGTCCCCTCCTCTCTAGAGACACCGCTGTAAGGAACATTTTCTAAAAGCCACCTATGACATAAGTTTAAACATGGCAATAGACATAATTGCTAGACAGACCTTGTTCAGAATTATTCCTATTGCCGTTTTAAAACGATCGGTCAAAGCCAACGTCATCAACGGCTTGAAAATATGCTCCTTAGTAATTCCGCCCCCTAGTCTATAAATGGGAACTGACATAGAATACATATCAGCTTGTGTATCTCCCAAACACTGTTTCTTCAGCCTCATTTTTCATAGAGACTTCAATTAATGTCTGCTTGAAATGTCCATCTATTGGCATCAAATGGGATGGATGGGCATATTTATCGAAGGTCAAAAGCCCTGTTGCTGTTGAGAATGGATGAATGGCCGTGCCAAATATATTTAAAGGTTATTACCAATTATATCTTTTTTATTTTTACTATTTCTTTCTATCTTTAAACTTGAACCTGAATATGGCTAATGCAAGCCTGGAGAAGCCGCAAGTTATAGTCAACCCCCCTTGGGCCAGTATCACCAGGGCATATGAGTATCAGCCAGGGCCAGATTAAGCCTTGGGGGTGCCCGGGGCACTTAAGACAGGGGGGCCCCGATGAGGGGGATGTATATTAAATTGTGCATACCACCTAACATGCCCCATTCCTGGACTTCCCACTTAATATATGACTGGTGTCACCTGTGTTGAACTATTTAATTGATAAGAAAGGTGTTTCAACACAGGTGTTTGCAATCATAAATTAAGAAAAAAGTCCAGGTAGAGAGCATGTTGTCCCTCCTGGAATGGGTCATGGTGGGAGGTACAGATTGTGTATAATAAATTTAAACCAATGGTGTATATTCGTTTTAACTAATAGTTTAATAATGCCTGGGTACTGTTTATAGCTCCATCTAATTGAAAGACAACTATTTCATAAACTTTTCTTGTAGTGGAACAAAGACAATTTAACCTTAAAATACACATAGAAAAATAAAATAATTTATTTTGTCACATGCAAGAATAGCATCAGCCTCTGTACTACTTACACACTGGGACAGGACTCAGGAGGACTCTCTGTGTCTCTCTCTATCTGTAGACCCAAATGGTTTAGATGCATAACAGTTTACACAGGACTCAGACACCCAAGCTGGGAGGAGAAGCTGGGATCCCTGTGTCACTTACAGCTCTCTCCACCCTCCTATGAAGCAGTGAAAAGAGTGGAGAAGCGAGCCTGTGGAGAAGTTACCCAAGGCAACCAATCGGCTGCTCCGTACAATTGTGTAGTATGCAAATGATAAATGTTACTTCAATACTGATTGGTTGCAATGGGCAACTTCTCCACTGGCTCACTTCTCCACACTTTTCACTGCTTCATGAATACACCCCTATGTTCTCTGGGATAATCCAAAACATATTGAATTTCTCAGTGCTAACTCTAACACCCTTAGTGCACCGAAGACAGCTGGCCCTTCTGCCCCCATCCCTGACTGTGCAAATAATTTGTCGT
The DNA here is from genome assembly GCF_028390025.1 of Pseudophryne corroboree. Classification (NCBI taxonomy): domain Eukaryota; kingdom Metazoa; phylum Chordata; class Amphibia; order Anura; family Myobatrachidae; genus Pseudophryne; species Pseudophryne corroboree. The sequence continues at coordinate 809,828,468 of NC_086449.1, read as the reverse complement.
GCTCGTCCTATGAAGGGAATCCATTCCTACAATTAAATTCATGCAGCAACTGCAATCCTGATCATTCATCACTGCTGAAACCACTGCCTAAGAGGAAAGGGGGTCATGTGACTGCCACAGAGCTGTAATGCCAAGATGGCTATAAGAGTCTTCTACAGCCACTGGCAGGGCAAAAGGGGATATTTAAGCATATTCTAGTTACATAGTAATCTCTGGCTGATGTTAATATAGGCACATGAAAGCCAAGCAATGAGCAAATACGGAAGGGTTTGTCAATATATGTGTAACAGGGAGATAAGGAAATACACACTCAGGTGCACTGATGGACTGAGCGAGAGCAGAAGGACAGACAGGCTCTGCCATACCGGTACAGACAGGCAGACAGCAATACTTATACAGACAGACAGGCAGAGGGACAAAAAATAGAGTTAATAGGGACTGTATGGAAGTAAAAGAGCAAGTGGGTGACGGAGACAGAGACACTACAGGAATCTGTAAGAAAGCAAATGGCATAAGCAGAGATCTAGAAGAAAGGGAGATTATACAGGGTTAACAAGAAATGCAGATGCCCAGTATAAGCAATATAACAAAACATAGAAGGAATAAGTTATGCAGTTAGCAAATTGATATTAAAGGCATGCGGCAATATAATATTAGGTAAGAAGGTTCTGTAGTGATGAGAATATTTGCACCACTGGAAAAGTGCCCTGTGTCGGCCGCAGGCTTGCTTTGGCAGAGCTTATGATTAATCTCCAGCCTTTATTAGACTTTAGATGATCCAGCCGTCTGCTTGTCCCAGTCTTCCTGACTCTGTAAATCATTGGGCTTTAGGAAGACATCCAACAAGTGGAAATACTTGAACCGGATATCAAATGATCAACATTTTCTCACGACTGGTATCCGCAGGAGAGGACGGGGGCCACGAGTCCACAAAAAGCCACCCACTGACTGCGGGAGTGGGGGAAAACCTATTTCCTTTGTCACAGAAGATTTTGCCTGGAAAAAAAAAAAAAACAACAACACTCTTGACAGTGGTTTTATTGCTGGTGGACTATGTCTCGGAAGATAATCTCACACTTTCTGGATCCTGATGGGACATAACTCCTTTGTGAATGTAGTTGGAACCACTGATTGCTGACGAATGGATACAGACTTATTATAGATACTTTTTCTACAAGCCAGAGATGTTGGATAGACGTAGTTTTTGAATTTGGGAAATGACCTATTGCATCTCTTCTACATCTAACCCAACAAAGTCTTCTTCAGCACATTCCATGGATCGCAAGCCTTTGGGAGACTGCAGGATGCATCCAAAGCCATATCTTTCCTATTCCATTGAGGAGATATTGAAAAAACCCGGCAAGCAGAACGCTTCCAAAGAGAACGTTAGCTTAGGACATCCTTATGAAAAGGAACTGCAAGGAATGATGGTGAAATCAGGACCCACTGCCTGGACTGTTGGTGAGTGGACTATCACGGTTGTACGTTCATACTTGGGCAATGGTCAAGTAAATAACCAGATAAGGCTGTTAGTCAATACTTGGGGCAATTTCTGGAAGCTTACTGTGCTGTTCCGTATGGGGTAATTAAAGACAGACACATATTAACAGACTAAAGGAACCAGATGGAGTCATTCGTTTCTCTAAACAATTAGCAAAAATAATCTGTCAACTGAGACCGTGATGAATTATAATCGCCTTATTATACGTAGCAATTTGTGAAAATTACATACTGCAAACACAGGGAGAATATAAACATTCCACACAGTTAGGGGCCCTACACACTCGGCGATGCGCCGCCGAGGTTCCCGACGGCCGATACGGCCGACAAGCAACCCGGCGGCGGGGGGGCAGTGACGGGGGGAGTGAAGTTTCTTCACTCCCCCCGTCACCCGGCAGCATTGAAGTGCAGGCAAATATGGACGAGATCGTCCATATTGGCCTGCATGCACAGCCGACGGGAGATCAGCGATGAACGAGCGCGGGGCCGCGCATCGTTCATCGCTGTAGTCTCCACACTGAAAGATATGAACGAGTTCTCGTTCATTTATGAACGAGATCGTTCATATCTTTCAGAATATCGGCATGTGTGTAGGGCCTATTAGGGCCATGGTGGTAATCGAACCCAAGACATCAGCGCTGTCAGCCAGTAATGCTAACCATTACACCAACTGTGCTGCCTTAATATATAAATCATAGGATTTAATCTCTACAACACTCAATATTACATTCCACCACAGGACTTTATCCATTTAATTGTCCTCTAAATTTTGGTAATCACCTTTGCAGTCAAAGAGCATAGAGAAGGGGGGAGTTGTGGCGAAACGCGTCGGGAAATGCAGGTTCTTGCTATACAGCGTTTGAATACCGCTGTCGCTTCGCCATTCCACACCCACTCGTCTGCTTTGCGGCAGTGCAAACAATGTCATTTTTTTACGAGTGAGTGCGGCCATTCCCGTGTTTGGCCACACCCTCCTCGCCTCTCATACCGAGGCCTGCAAAATGTCTTCCAGAGAGAGAGTGAAAAAGAGAGAGAGAGAGAGAGAATACAAATAGAGGTTAAAAGTATAATTTATTAATGATAAGAATGAGCAGCGCCTGTCCTATTTGTTTTCTGTTTTGTGTTCTGCATACAACTACCTTAGGAGATACCGCACAAAGCCAGCGCGGTTCACAGTTTGCAAACAAAGGGGACGTGTTGCTAGCAATCTTACACAAGTGATAATGCAGATAAACAGATACTGTATACTGGTAATTCAATTAATTCTAGCACAATCGTACAAAAAGACTCCAGCAGAGATCCATTTATTTATTTGTATGGTTTTCTACTTAGAAGCGTATTTCCGTCATTCGGAGAACAGAGATGACTGGGTAACTGCTGCATTTGGTGCCAACACGTGAAAAGGGTTTTTGATTTTCCATGCAGCATCTGATAAATGTAACGTTACAGTTTAAACTTGAGGTGGAACAAAACCCAGTAGCAGCCCAATTCTGTTTGCTAGCAAAATAATTCTGACGTTACTCAATACACACTACCATATTACTCTGCCTGTCACACACCGCAAATCATTGAATGCTCTCCATATACTGCCATTTCTGTGTACTGTCTACAGTACTTTTGGGCAATGACCTCTATTTAGGCATTTATGCCTGCAAGAGACGCCTCAGACACACTGGGAATCTGTCAGATATGCAGTAATTGGGAATTTGCCGGAGAGGACTCCTGCTGCACCCAAGTGTCTGCTCCCCCATCTCTCAGTCTGCAGTGACGGGGGCTGGGGAAGTGTTTGACTCCCATGTACAGAATGGGATGGAAGTGTAGTGTGTGCAGATGATGATACAGTTTCCCCCATTCATGTTCCAACATATGTTTTATTAAGAAGCTTCTATGCTCTGGAATCACACCGTTGTACACAGCCATTAACTCACATTGACAGCATGGCGGCTGAGCCACCTAGTCTAGTAGAAAGCAATGCCAGACAGACTCCTTCTGTATACTGCAGGCAATGATGTTTGTTCTAGTAGGTCCACACTCTGATTGTGTTACAGGGCTGCATGTGACAGGGTAGTGACATGATGTGAGGAGGAGAATGGAGGCAGCAGGAAGCCACATACTGAGAGTTATATAGTGGGAGGAGCAGGGCAGAGGCGTCACTCACCTCTGTGACACCCGGTGCGGCAGCGAGGATAAAGGGGGTGGGGCTTCACGGGAATGGGCGTGGCTTAAATAGAGGGGCGGGGCGTCATGGGCGGAACCCGTTTTTAGACCATTGCAGGCACGCAAAGGGGGCGGGGCTTTCCGGAGGGGCGGGGCTTCACGTCCCGACACCCGTTTTTTTTTTCACTGGGGGGTGTGGGAGGTGAGGGCTGACTCCCGGGAGGTGCTGTCCCTGCAGTGCTGGCTCCTACACAGTGACAGGAGCCGAGTGCTGCACATAATATAACAGTGCAGCACTCGGCTTCTGTCACTCTGCAGGAGCCGGCATTTTGGTGTCACCCCTCGGCGGGTGACACCCGGGAGCGGGCCGCACCCCCCGCACCCCCCTTGTGACGCCACTGGAGCAGGGTCCCCCAGCAGCACAGAGTGTATCAGGAGATGAGTGATGTGTTAGTGAGGACAGGGCTGCATGTGACAGGGGCAGTGACATGATGTGAGGAGGGGAATGGAGGCAGCAGGAAGCCACAGACTGAGAGTTATATAGTGGGAGGAGCAGGGTCCCCCAGCAGCACAGAGTATATCAGGAGATGAGTGATGTGTCAGTGAGGACATGGCTGCATGTGACAGGGGCAGTGACATGATGTGAGGAGGGGAATGGAGGCAGCAGGAAGCTACCGACTGAGAGTTATATAGTGGGAGGAGCAGGGTCCCCAGCAGTACAGAGTGTATCAGGAGATGAGGGATGTGTCAGTGAGGACAGGGCTGCATGTGACAGGGGCAGTGACATGATGTGAGGAGGGGAATGGAGGCAGCAGGAAGTCACAGACTGAGAGTTATATAGTGGGAGGAGCAGGGTCCCCCAGCAGCACAGAGTATATCAGGAGGTGAGTGATGTGTCAGTGAGGACAGGGCTGCATGTGACAGGGCCAGTGACATGATGTGAGGAGGGGAATGGAGGCAGCAGGAAGCTACCGACTGAGAGTTATATAGTGGAAGGAGCAGGGTCCCCAGCAGCACAGATTATATCAGGAGATGAGTGATGTGTCAGTGAGGACATGGCTGTATGTGACAGGGGCAGTGACATGATCAGGGCAGTTTCTTGGGGCAGGCGAGCAGTGCAACCGCACTGGGAGCCCGCCGTGGCACTAACTGTGGCTCCCTGCTTCCCCCTCCCATTTCTCCCAGAGTAACCCGCTCTGTGCCCAGTCACTCCGCGAAACTCCCCCCCCCCCCCCCCCGAGCGGAGTACAGAGGGGGATCCAAGTTAGGAAGAGGGAAAGGCCGGCGCGAGGGGCGACTGGTGAGGCGGGCCGAAGAGCGGTAATCGCCTCTGTAAGTATTCTCTCTCTCTTTCTCTCAATGTGTGAAATGGGGACTCTTGCCTGCCGTAGTGTGGGGATTTAATGTATCAAGGGCATTGCGGTGTGTGGCATAATATGGTGCAGGGGGGGGGCTTAATATGGTAGAATTTTGTGTGGGGCTTAATATGGTAGAATTTTTTTTTCCTGTGGTGGTCGTGATCTGTTGGAGCAGGGTCAAAAACTGGATTGTGAGGTAGTCTTTTCAGACGAGGCCATGCCCATTTAAATGAGACCACACCCATTTAGATGAGGCCACGCCCCCTTGCCGGTTGCGCGCGCAAGTTTTTTTTTTTATCTAGGTGTGTGGGGGGGGCACATTTTTTTATGTCATGGGGGGGCGCATTTTTTAAATCTCGCACTGGGAGCCAAATTGGCTAGAAACAGCCCTGGACATGATGTGAGGAGAGGAATGGAGGCAGCAGGAAGCCACAGGCTGATAATTATAAAGTAGGAGGAGCAGGGTCCCCAGCAGCACAGAGTTTATCAGAAAATTAGTGATGCGATAATGAGGACAGGGCTGCATGTGACAGGGACCCTGTGTTATGACATCAGGAGGGTAATGGAGGCAAAAGGGGAAACACAGAGGGCAGCATGTATTATGTATTGCATATTCTATGTGATATATTCCGCCTCTGTTGCCGTATGCATTAGAGATGAGCGGGTTCGGTTTCTCTGAATCCGAACCCGCCAGAACTTCATGTTTTTTTTCACGGGTCCGAGCGACTCGGATCTTCCCGCCTTGCTCGGTTAACCCGAGCGCGCCCGAACGTCATCATGACGCTGTCGGATTCTCGCGAGGCTCGGATTCTATCGCGAGACTCGGATTCTATATAAGGAGCCGCGCGTCGCCGCCATTTTCACACGTGCATTGAGATTGATAGGGAGAGGACGTGGCTGGCGTCCTCTCCGTTTAGAATAGATTAGAGAGACACTTGATTTACTAATTTTGGGGAGCATTAGGAGTACTCAGTACAGTGCAGAGTTTTGCTGATAGTGACCACCAGTTTTATTTATAATCCGTTCTCTGCCTGAAAAAAGCGATACACAGCACACAGTGACTCAGTCACATACCATATCTGTGTGCACTGCTCAGGCTCAGGCCAGTGTGCTGCATCATCTATTATCTATATATAATATTATATATATCTGTCTGACTGCTCAGCTCACACAGCTTATAATTGTGGGGGAGACTGGGGAGCACTACTGCAGTGCCAGTTATAGGTTATAGCAGGAGCCAGGAGTACATAATATATTATATAGTGAGTGACCACCAGACACACAGTGCAGTTTATTTAATATATCCGTTCTCTGCCTGAAAAAAGCGATACACACAGTGACTCAGTCAGTCACATACCATATCTGTGTGCACTGCTCAGGCTCAGGCCAGTGTGCTGCATCATCTATATAATATATATTATATATCTGTCTGACTGCTCAGCTCACACAGCTTATAATTGTGGGGGAGACTGGGGAGCACTACTGCAGTGCCAGTTATAGGTTATAGCAGGAGCCAGGAGTACATAATATTATATTAAAACAGTGCACACTTTTGCTGCAGGAGTGCCACTGCCAGTGTGACTAGTGACCAGTGACCTGACCACCAGTATATATAATATTAGTAGTATACTATCTCTTTATCAACCAGTCTATATTAGCAGCAGACACAGTACAGTGCGGTAGTTCACGGCTGTGGCTACCTCTGTGTCGGCACTCGGCAGCCCGTCCATAATTGTATATACCACCTAACCGTGGTTTTTTTTTCTTTCTTTATACATACATACTAGTTACGAGTATACTATCTCTTTATCAACCAGTCTATATTAGCAGCAGACACAGTACAGTGCGGTAGTTCACGGCTGTGGCTACCTCTGTGTCGGCACTCGGCAGCCCGTCCATAATTGTATATACCACCTAACCGTGGTTTTTTTTTCTTTCTTTATACATACATACTAGTTACGAGTATACTATCTCTTTATCAACCAGTCTATATATTAGCAGCAGACACAGTACAGTGCGGTAGTTCACGGCTGTGGCTACCTCTGTGTCGGCACTCGGCAGCCCGTCCATAATTGTATATACCACCTAACCGTGGTTTTTTTTTCTTTCTTTATACATACATACTAGTTACGAGTATACTATCTCTTTATCAACCAGTCTATATATTAGCAGCAGACACAGTACAGTGCGGTAGTTCACGGCTGTGGCTACCTCTGTGTCGGCACTCGGCAGCCCGTCCATAATTGTATATACCACCTAACCGTGGTTTTTTTTTCTTTCTTTATACATACATACTAGTTACGAGTATACTATCTCTTTATCAACCAGTCTATATATTAGCAGCAGACACAGTACAGTGCGGTAGTTCACGGCTGTGGCTACCTCTGTGTCGGCACTCGGCAGCCCGTCCATAATTGTATATACCACCTAACCGTGGTTTTTTTTTCTTTCTTTATACATACATACTAGTTACGAGTATACTATCTCTTTATCAACCAGTCTATATATTAGCAGCAGACACAGTACAGTGCGGTAGTTCACGGCTGTGGCTACCTCTGTGTCGGCACTCGGCAGCCCGTCCATAATTGTATATACCACCTAACCGTGGTTTTTTTTTCTTTCTTTATACATACATACTAGTTACGAGTATACTATCTCTTTATCAACCAGTCTATATATTAGCAGCAGACACAGTACAGTGCGGTAGTTCACGGCTGTGGCTACCTCTGTGTCGGCACTCGGCAGCCCGTCCATAATTGTATATACCACCTAACCGTGGTTTTTTTTTCTTTCTTTATACATACATACTAGTTACGAGTATACTATCTCTTTATCAACCAGTCTATATATTAGCAGCAGACACAGTACAGTGCGGTAGTTCACGGCTGTGGCTACCTCTGTGTCGGCACTCGGCAGCCCGTCCATAATTGTATATACCACCTAACCGTGGTTTTTTTTTCTTTCTTTATACATACATACTAGTTACGAGTATACTATCTCTTTATCAACCAGTCTATATATTAGCAGCAGACACAGTACAGTGCGGTAGTTCACGGCTGTGGCTACCTCTGTGTCGGCACTCGGCAGCCCGTCCATAATTGTATATACCACCTAACCGTGGTTTTTTTTTCTTTCTTTATACATACATACTAGTTACGAGTATACTATCTCTTTATCAACCAGTCTATATATTAGCAGCAGACACAGTACAGTGCGGTAGTTCACGGCTGTGGCTACCTCTGTGTCGGCACTCGGCAGCCCGTCCATAATTGTATATACCACCTAACCGTGGTTTTTTTTTCTTTCTTTATACATACATACTAGTTACGAGTATACTATCTCTTTATCAACCAGTCTATATATTAGCAGCAGACACAGTACAGTGCGGTAGTTCACGGCTGTGGCTACCTCTGTGTCGGCACTCGGCAGCCCGTCCATAATTGTATATACCACCTAACCGTGGTTTTTTTTTCTTTCTTTATACATACATACTAGTTACGAGTATACTATCTCTTTATCAACCAGTCTATATATTAGCAGCAGACACAGTACAGTGCGGTAGTTCACGGCTGTGGCTACCTCTGTGTCGGCACTCGGCAGCCCGTCCATAATTGTATATACCACCTAACCATGGTTTTTTTTTCTTTCTTTATACATACATACTAGTTACGAGTATACTATCTCTTTATCAACCAGTCTATATATTAGCAGCAGACACAGTACAGTGCGGTAGTTCACGGCTGTGGCTACCTCTGTGTCGGCACTCGGCAGCCCGTCCATAATTGTATACTAGTATCCAATCCATCCATCTCCATTGTTTACCTGAGGTGCCTTTTAGTTGTGCCTATTAAAATATGGAGAACAAAAATGTTGAGGTTCCAAAATTAGGGAAAGATCAAGATCCACTTCCACCTCGTGCTGAAGCTGCTGCCACTAGTCATGGCCGAGACGATGAAATGCCAGCAACGTCGTCTGCCAAGGCCGATGCCCAATGGCATAGTACAGAGCATGTCAAAACCAAAACACCAAATATCAGTAAAAAAAGGACTCCAAAACCTAAAATAAAATTGTCGGAGGAGAAGCGTAAACTTGCCAATATGCCATTTACCACACGGAGTGGCAAGGAACGGCTGAGGCCCTGGCCTATGTTCATGGCTAGTGGTTCAGCTTCACATGAGGATGGAAGCACTCAGCCTCTCGCTAGAAAACTGAAAAGACTCAAGCTGGCAAAAGCACCGCAAAGAACTGTGCGTTCTTTGAAATCCCAAATCCACAAGGAGAGTCCAATTGTGTCGGTTGCGATGCCTGACCTTCCCAACACTGGACGTGAAGAGCATGCGCCTTCCACCATTTGCACGCCCCCTGCAAGTGCTGGAAGGAGCACCCGCAGTCCAGTTCCTGATAGTCAGATTGAAGATGTCAGTGTTGAAGTACACCAGGATGAGGAGGATATGGGTGTTGCTGGCGCTGGGGAGGAAATTGACCAGGAGGATTCTGATGGTGAGGTGGTTTGTTTAAGTCAGGCACCCGGGGAGACACCTGTTGTCCGTGGGAGGAATATGGCCGTTGACATGCCAGGTGAAAATACCAAAAAAATCAGCTCTTCGGTGTGGAGGTATTTCACCAGAAATGCGGACAACAGGTGTCAAGCCGTGTGTTCCCTTTGTCAAGCTGTAATAAGTAGGGGTAAGGACGTTAACCACCTCGGAACATCCTCCCTTATACGTCACCTGCAGCGCATTCATAATAAGTCAGTGACAAGTTCAAAAACTTTGGGTGACAGCGGAAGCAGTCCACTGACCAGTAAATCCCTTCCTCTTGTAACCAAGCTCACGCAAACCACCCCACCAACTCCCTCAGTGTCAATTTCCTCCTTCCCCAGGAATGCCAATAGTCCTGCAGGCCATGTCACTGGCAATTCTGACGAGTCCTCTCCTGCCTGGGATTCCTCCGATGCATCCTTGCGTGTAACGCCTACTGCTGCTGGCGCTGCTGTTGTTGCCGCTGGGAGTCGATGGTCATCCCAGAGGGGAAGTCGTAAGCCCACTTGTACTACTTCCAGTAAGCAATTGACTGTTCAACAGTCCTTTGCGAGGAAGATGAAATATCACAGCAGTCATCCTACTGCAAAGCGGATAACTGAGTCCTTGACAACTATGTTGGTGTTAGACGTGCGTCCGGTATCCGCCGTTAGTTCACAGGGAACTAGACAATTTATTGAGGCAGTGTGCCCCCGTTACCAAATACCATCTAGGTTCCACTTCTCTAGGCAGGCGATACCGAGAATGTACACGGACGTCAGAAAAAGACTCACCAGTGTCCTAAAAAATGCAGTTGTACCCAATGTCCACTTAACCACGGACATGTGGACAAGTGGAGCAGGGCAGGGTCAGGACTATATGACTGTGACAGCCCACTGGGTAGATGTATGGACTCCCGCCGCAAGAACAGCAGCGGCGGCACCAGTAGCAGCATCTCGCAAACGCCAACTCTTTCCTAGGCAGGCTACGCTTTGTATCACCGCTTTCCAGAATACGCACACAGCTGAAAACCTCTTACGGCAACTGAGGAAGATCATCGCGGAATGGCTTACCCCAATTGGACTCTCCTGTGGATTTGTGGCATCGGACAACGCCAGCAATATTGTGTGTGCATTAAATATGGGCAAATTCCAGCACGTCCCATGTTTTGCACATACCTTGAATTTGGTGGTGCAGAATTTTTTAAAAAACGACAGGGGCGTGCAAGAGATGCTGTCGGTGGCCAGAAAAATTGCGGGACACTTTCGGCGTACAGGCACCACGTACAGAAGACTGGAGCACCACCAAAAACTACTGAACCTGCCCTGCCATCATCTGAAGCAAGAAGTGGTAACGAGGTGGAATTCAACCCTCTATATGCTTCAGAGGTTGGAGGAGCAGCAAAAGGCCATTCAAGCCTATACAATTGAGCACGATATAGTAGGTGGAATGCACCTGTCTCAAGTGCAGTGGAGAATGATTTCAACGTTGTGCAAGGTTCTGATGCCCTTTGAACTTGCCACACGTGAAGTCAGTTCAGACACTGCCAGCCTGAGTCAGGTCATTCCCCTCATCAGGCTTTTGCAGAAGAAGCTGGAGGCATTGAAGAAGGAGCTAAAAGGGAGCGATTCCGCTAGGCATGTGGGACTTGTGGATGCAGCCCTTAATTCGCTTAACAAGGATTCACGGGTGGTCAATCTGTTGAAATCAGAGCACTACATTTTGGCCACCGTGCTCGATCCTAGATTTAAAGCCTACCTTGGATCTCTCTTTCCGGCAGACACAGGTCTGCTGGGGTTGAAAGACCTGCTGGTGACAAAATTGTCAAGTCAAGCGGAACGCGACCTGTCAACATCTCCTCCTTCACATTCTCCCGCAACTGGGGGTGCGAGGAAAAGGCTCAGAATTCCGAGCCCACCCGCTGGCGGTGATGCAGGGCAGTCTGGAGCGACTGCTGATGCTGACATCTGGTCCGGACTGAAGGACCTGACAACGATTACGGACATGTCGTCTACTGTCACTGCATATGATTCTCTCAACATTGATAGAATGGTGGAGGATTATATGAGTGACCGCATCCAAGTAGGCACGTCACACAGTCCGTACTTATACTGGCAGGAAAAAGAGGCAATTTGGAGGCCCTTGCACAAACTGGCTTTATTCTACCTAAGTTGCCCTCCCACAAGTGTGTACTCCGAAAGAGTGTTTAGTGCCGCCGCTCACCTTGTCAGCAATCGGCGTACGAGGTTACATCCAGAAAATGTGGAGAAGATGATGTTCATTAAAATGAATTATAATCAATTCCTCCGCGGAGACATTGACCAGCAGCAATTGCCTCCACAAAGTACACAGGGAGCTGAGATGGTGGATTCCAGTGGGGACGAATTGATAATCTGTGAGGAGGGGGATGTACACGGTGTTATATCGGAGGGTGAAGATGAGGTGGACATCTTGCCTCTGTAGAGCCAGTTTGTGCAAGGAGAGATTAATTGCTTCTTTTTTGGGGGGGGTCCAAACCAACCCGTCATATCAGTCACAGTCGTGTGGCAGACCCTGTCACTGAAATGATGGGTTGGTTAAAGTGTGCATGTCCTGTTTTGTTTATACAACATAAGGGTGGGTGGGAGGGCCCAAGGACAATTCCATCTTGCACCTCTTTTTTCTTTTCTTTTTCTTTGCATCATGTGCTGATTGGGGAGGGTTTTTTGGAAGGGACATCCTGCGTGACACTGCAGTGCCACTCCTAGATGGGCCCGGTGTTTGTGTCGGCCACTAGGGTCGCTAATCTTACTCACACAGTCAGCTACCTCATTGCGCCTCTTTTTTTCTTTGCGTCATGTGCTGTTTGGGGAGGGTTTTTTGGAAGGGACATCCTGCGTGACACTGCAGTGCCACTCCTAGATGGGCCCGGTGTTTGTGTCGGCCACTAGGGTCGCTAATCTTACTCACACAGCGACCTCGGTGCAAATTTTAGGACTAAAAATAATATTGTGAGGTGTGAGGTATTCAGAATAGACTGAAAATGAGTGTAAATTATGGTTTTTGAGGTTAATAATACTTTGGGATCAAAATGACCCCCAAATTCTATGATTTAAGCTGTTTTTTAGTGTTTTTTGAAAAAAACACCCGAATCCAAAACACACCCGAATCCGACAAAAAAAATTCGGTGAGGTTTTGCCAAAACGCGTTCGAACCCAAAACACGGCCGCGGAACCGAACCCAAAACCAAAACACAAAACCCGAAAAATTTCAGGCGCTCATCTCTAGTATGCATGAATAATTACGCTTGGGACACCTCTTCCGATAAAAGTTGTTATGTGTGACTGTGTTGTGAGGACTTCTGGGATTATGCGCAAGGTGCAGCAGACAAGGAGAGGGATCCGAAAGATAGTAAATATTGCTTTAGTCTGAATTACTCTCTCTGTGTACCGCAGCAAAGGGAGAACCTCAGGCATTAAATCCTTGCAAGAACATCCATCCCCTCAGAGACTACAGAATAAATTGGGTGATGTCATTTTTCACGGCAGTTGCCTTTTAACAAAGTTTCCTGCCGACTCTATTTAAAACGTCGGATGGTGAACTTCAGCTTTTCCATTTTCTCTCTTGCGAGTCACTTAAACTGCCGTTAAATTCCATCTGTAATGTAGTGCAATCCGTATTACGTCTTATTAAATGATTCATTTGTCTGGGGCTTTCCATTATGTTGTTTTTAAAGAAAGTCTTCCACTATAAGGCAGTACTTATACAAGTGCATTCAGTTGTAAATGTGAACATTAATCCATTATTCATATCGGCGCCTGTATCACGGGGAGGGGAATGTCGCAGGGGTGCTGCTGTGTATGTGGCAGAAGAGGTGGTGATAACACAGCAGCTTGCATCTCACGTCCCCGGTATCCCTATTAAAAATGGATTATGCACTGTAAGATATCCTATATCTATACACAGGAATACTGGTTCTTACTGTCAGTATTTAGCGCTTGCCGAAACCAGCTATTGTTCTGTTCTATTCTACTATTCCACACATGAGTAATAGGCCAACCCCATAATGTGTCACTACAGCCACTAAAGGAGGGTCACATACTGTAGTTGCCGGTTTTGCGGGACTACCCTCCGGAATAGAAGATGGTGGTCTCACCACACCTGAGGCGGCACCCCCTCTCCACTGGTGCACATGACGGCATGATGTCACATGACAAGTGTCAGGAGAGCCCGGAGAGGAGCAGGAAGATATTTTCCACTCATGTCGTGAGGAAACACCCAATGACCTTTCTTTATAGCAAGGCGGGAAAGCGTGGTGGAATGTCTTTCCAGAGCCCTGTCAGAACAGAGGCTGTCCTGAACTCTGGGCCTTATGTCTTGGGGATGACGGCAGGCCGCACAGCCTTTGTTATGGCACTGGGAAAAGCACAGTTCAAAGCAACGACAGTGTCGGACTAGGACATGAAGGGCCCAACGGGGAACACAGTGATAGGGGCCTATAATTAGGGGTGTGGCCAGCCTCCAGAAGGTGTGTGGCCAGCCTCCATAGAGGCTTGGGTAACCATTAGATTGTGTATGGTCTGGGCTTCTTTATAAATATACAGTATCTGTACATTAATAGCAGAAGGACGTCTCTTATAAGTGACATATTCCTATGATGCTGTTGTCTGAGCACGTCATACACGAAAGTAAAGGTCTTGGTCCATGGATTTGCAGAAAAGTATTTCCGTTGTAATTGGCTGGTTCGTTTCAGAGTTATGGGGCAAAACGACCGCCTGCCATTTACAATGCATCAACACTGTGCTCTGGAAAATGTGACAGTTGATGAACTCTCCCTGTGTACCTACCAGGTGACCTGGACCATGTGACCTGATGGGTGGTCTGTAAACTGTGACAGTTATTTGCAGCCACAAACTAAGCAATTTTTCAACTTCTAAAGGGGTGGAAAGGGGTAAAATGTTCCGCCCAGCAAACCTATGACTAGTACTTGAAACTGGTCACATCAGATGTTATATAATAAATACTGCTAATGCATGCATGAAAATATACCAAATTAATAACAGGAATGCAGTGTTGAGAATACAACTGTGCAGTAATGTATATTTCAAGTACACAGTCTGGAACCTGATTCCTATAAGAGGGAATGGACCATCAGGCAGTGGGGCCCACAGGGGGTTTCCTCTATACCCCTGTGGGCCAGTCCTACCCTGAAGCAGCCTCATCCATTCCAACATGGCGGGAGGGGTGTTTACTCTTAGGGGTTCCAGCGCGAATGACCCAAATGTTTGGGTATGATAAAGAATAAATAGAATAATATGTGCAGCACTAATGTAATAATATTACAATAGAAAACATACATAGTAACAAATAATTTAGCGAACCAGTGCAAATAGTACTGAAAATGTATTGCATTAAAAAAATCCTTCATTCAAAAACTCACACCCAGGAGTATAATAATACGGTATATATTGAATACACATACAACGAAAGCACAACAATAGCATTTAGTTATAGCTGAAAGTGTCCACAAACTTTTTCTCATGTCGACCTGGGCAAGTCGACCTTTTGGAGTTGACCTAGACAAAGTCAAACTTTTTACTGTCGACCTAATGAAATATACCCCCTTAACGTAATGTCACCAGATCTGCGAGGGTCATTGTATCAGAACCATAACCTCCCGATGCATTCTCCACCATATGTCTGGTTTTGGTTGCACGGTCCAAAATTCCAAGGATTATATGGAGAGTAACTTCATGATGTCGACGTGGGCCTTGTAATTTTGAGACCCGGTTTGGGTAGGTTGGTAGTGGCCTTACCCGGCCAGGCTGCGACCCGAAATGTCCGAGATTCAAAATCATGACTTTGGGGGATGTTGTTGTTTTCTGGTAAACGCGGGCTTGGGACATGACGTATGAACCCATTAGTACATACCCTTATAAGAGCCGTTTCATGTTATTATTTTATATAAATTGCAGGCATGATTGGTCACTTAATGACTCATGTAATTACCTCACAAACATCACCATTTGATTGGCTGGAAAGATCAATCGAACGAGCTGGCTACTTGTAACAGGTTTATTAATATCTGAGCAGGCTTTGTCAGGAGAATGTGAGCATTACAGGCTGGAGGTGAGGCGGTGACTGCGAGAAAAACATTTTATTTAATGCACTTCAGGGAGTCACTCAAGGAAAACAGCAGCTATTAGTTTGCATTAAATGCTCCCAATAAGGGCCATTTACTAACGTAAAGGCATTTAATTTTGTGCAAGTGCTTTGATTTGTCCAGCGAGCACATAACAAGGTGCATGTGGACTGAGCACTTTAGAGGGGGACCCGTGTGCACTGCAATCTCCCTCCGTCTGAGTATGGCGCACTGCGCGAGCGGTGGTGTTTCTATAGATGCAGCCGCTGTCAGCGACACCCCCTGCGGCACGCCCACATCTGCCTAGCCACACCCGTTACCTCCCAGGAACGTCCACTGAAATGCACACTGCCCCTGCATCCAAATTCGTTCTGCGTCTCCTTGTGGAAACAATCAGGACACTTGCGCAGTGCATCTTGGACGCATGCGCGGTACTGCAGACATCGGCCACCTGCGCTCATGTCGCCATCGCCGCAACTGAATCAGGCCAGTAATGTCACAGACAGTGGCACAATGGGGGGTAGTGATTACCTGGGCCCAGGCTTGTTGGAGCGGCTCGGTGGGGGCCTGGGTCTGCGCTACCCTCCACCCCCTTTCTTACCCGTCAGCCAGCCGCAGCCACTTCAATTCTCGCTGCCACTGGCTGGGGGGCCTACGGCACCCGCTTGCATAAGCAGTGCGTTTTTTCATGCCGTTTTTTTTTTTTTTTCTTTAAAGGGGGTTTGGCCACACCTCCACGATTAGGCCATTCCCTCTGCTTGACTGGGGCCCGGGCAAACTCTCTACGGCCCTGCAAACAGCACGGCCACATGTTTAAGCTGCTGCATGCAATATCCTTAAAGGGTGACACAAAAGAAAAATTCCCAAATATTTCCAAAAAAATAAATCTGGAGAACTAATGACTTCAATTAAACGATCACATTCCCACAGAGGATGATTTAAGCAGAATACCTACAATTGTTCTGTATGTATTAATACCTACGCACATCACAATACCTGTTATAATAATTCAGCGGCTACGGGAAGGTTTGTGATTTATCATTTTATTAATATGCGTAACTAAACTATGTGACTTAACTGCGAAATTCTCCAGCATTGCTGTCGCAGCCTATTATGCTCCATGCCTGTGGATTTTATACATAGGAAACTGAAATATATTATGCACACAAACAATTTCCATGACGTCGAGAAAAAAACAAAAAAGAGAAAAAAACAGAAAAAAGAGGTGAAAACTTTATTTTGCTTTAGGCTACTTGATAAATACCTAACTAGCCTCAATTTCAATAACTGGGGACTATTCTGGAAAATTCTGCATCTATGTTCTTACGGGATGCGGCAGCTGGAATACCGACGACACCCGGACCTGGTGAGCGTTCTGCAGCCATCGGGGCTGAGCTTGCGCCAATAAGGGCTGACGGAGAGGGATCTGCAGGATCCATCTCTGAAAAGAACTGTGTAAGAGTAGCTCATAGTCTTTTATAGGTCAATGCCATCTGAAGGGGAAGCAGTCAGAATTCCGGCTGTCGGTATCCCGGCAGTCAGAATAGAATACCGACGCCGGAATACCGACCACCTTCTGACTGTCGGCATCTAGAACAGTATAATATCCCCACGTCGGAATACCGACAGTCGGGATCCCGAATGAGTAGACACCGGGCTGCACGTCCGGTAAGCGGGGAGGAAGGGGGGCGGGGATAGGGAAGGTAAGGTTTAGGCTGCGGGGGAGGGTTAAGGTTAGGCTGCGTCCCAGGGGGTTAGGGTTAGGCAGCAGGGAGGGGTGGTTAGGGTTAGGCTGCAGGGAGGGGTGGTCAGGGTTAGGCACCCCCCTTGGAGGGTTAGGCTGTGTGGGGGGGAGGGTTAGGTTTAGGCAGTGGGGATGGGGGTTAGGTTTAGGCACCTAAGGGGATGGGTTAGGGTTAGGCACTTAGAGGAGAGGTTAGGGTTAGGCTGCGGGGAGAGAGGGTTTGGATTAGGGGGTTGGGGACAGGAGGGAACACCCTTTACTCACTCTTGTTGGCTTATTAACAATCGGGATCCCGGCGTCTGTATTACTGAGCGCCGGGATCCCAAACGCCGGCAAATCATACTGCTCCCCATCCGAAGACGGCGTTTGCTACCTGGACCAAGCTTTGCAATGCTTCCCATTCCAGAGTTTGGCAGTTTTGGAAATTTGACCATTTAGCATCCCCCGTAGAATTCTATGGGGCTGCTTTTGTGGTTATAAACAGGGGAATGCGGCAGACATCTCCAATATCTGTTGCAGTCCCCTGTACATACGTTCTGGGTAACGCTTAATAAATGCGGGTATCCTGCAAATTTCATTTTGATATAGCGTCACCCTCAGACTTGGCATTCCTGTACCGACCGTGTACATGATAGAAATGGGTCATCTTTAAACTACATTCATATGCACTTGGAGAGAGAGATAAAATACCAGCCAAACAGCTCCTAACTGTAATTTTTCTAACACAGCCTGCAACATGGCAGTTAGGAGCTGATTGGCTGGTATTTTACCTCTCTCCGCGTTATCACTCTTCAAGGCTTGGTACATATCCCCCAAAATGAAATGTCTATTATAAGATTTCTTCTGTAATAGTGCTGTTAAACTATCATTCCTATAATCCTATTGCCCAGCTCCCCTGACTTCTGTAGGATTGCAGTAACACAAAAGGATATCTGAAATTCTAATGAAACGCTGCAATTATTATTTGCTTGACTTATGCTTTGTATTTTATTTGTTGTGTTATTATAAATGCATTTCCATCCCTCATCCTCCTCTCTTTGATAAATGCGTATTGCCAGCAAGAAGTCCGATTGAAGGGGATAGAACGTAAGCGGTTATAGCGAGACACAAGAATAGATGAGCAGGAGCATAACTTGAAGATAGGCATTACCTCACCAAATTAATTATTCTTGAAATAAATTAACAGATTGCTAATTAGCCTGAGCAAAATACCATTAGAAAACCCTGAATAAAAGTTAGGATGCTTTTAAGTGCCGGATTTAAGCCATAAGGGATAAGCAAAAAGAGACAAGCCGTATTTGCAAATAGGGTGCAGATCGGCTCTTGAAAAGGGGGGGGGGGGGGGGGTTGAAAGAGGCGCCTGGTGCAACAAAGAGTAAAGATTTTTAATTAGAATTTTTTTTTTTTTTTGCAAAGGTTCCATTTTAAACCTGATGCCCCAGCAACATTCAAAAGCCAACGTGTATACAGATTCCTCGGGCGAAAACTTTAATTTATCACTGTCCGGATGTACGAGAGTTGCTGGACCTGCTATTGAATCTCTCAGTGACGAAGTAGAGAGTATTCCCCAAAATAATGAAAGTCTTCAAAATGGGGATAATGATACAAGTGACGGCACACTGGACAACCCATGCGGTAAGTAGACTTTACATTGGCAAATGTGGGGGAGATGGACTAAGCCATGGAATGTGCTAAAGTGTAAAGAGATAGAGTACCAGCCAATCAGCTCCTAACTGCCATGTTACAGGCTGTGCTTGAAAAATGACAGTTAGGAGCTGAATGGTTGGTAGCAGGGGCGGCTCCAGGGGTGGGGCTGCAGGTCAGTTCAAATTTCAAATAGGGGAGCCACACTCACTGCCACCAACTGCCATTTCAAACTGACTCACAGGCAGTTGGTGCGGCTCCCCTATTTGAATTTTGAACTAAGCTGAAGCCCCGCCTCTGGTGCTGCCCCTGATTGGTAGTTTATCTCATTCCCTATTATCGCTCTCCAAGGCTTAGTAAATCTGCCGCATTGTCCCGAAATGTCTTAGTATGCTCTGTTTATGTACCTACAGTACGTAGCAGACTGTTATAGGAGCTTATATAAAACAAGTTTATGCCTTTTTAAATTGCCCTGAATATTTGCTGACTCCCATCTCTAAAGGATATTATATAATAAGGTGATTCTGTGTGGCCGACCCAATTAGCCGCGAGGTTCTGTCGGAACTAGGAAGGGTGACACTTATGCTCACTCCCCAATTAGGTTTTGCGCAAAATGAAGCTTTTACCTACAGTCATACCCAGATATGCATGCAGCCTCACATTGCCAAGGATTCAAAGCAGGGGCGCTTTAAGAGAGGAGGGTTCAGCCTCCTCCGTCGGCCCCCTCCGTCGGTCCCCTCCTCTCTGCCGGCAGCGATGAGAGTCTGAGCACTAGAGGGCTCAGACTCTACTGCGCGTGCGCAGATCATACTTGCCAACCCTCCCGGAATGGCCGGGAGGCTCCCGAAAATCGGGTGACCCTCCCGGCCCCCCGGAAAGGTGGGCAAGCCTCCCGCTTTCCCCTTCGGCCGCCCGCAGCAGTGAACAAGTAGGCGGGCCGAGGGGGTCCGATGACGCGATTCGCGCTGAATCGCGTCATCGTAGCTCCGCCCCCCGCTATGCAGCGCCTCGTTTCTCGGCACAGCACAGCGGGGGGTGGTGTCACGATGACGCGACCCTGATGCAACGCCCCCGGACCGACGATCCTGCTGCCGGCCACGTCCCCGAACCATCCGTCCTGCTGCCGGCCACGCCCCCCATTCACCTACAACGCTGCCTCCCCCCGGAGGAGGAGGCAGCAAAGTAGGTAAGCCTGGCGCAGATCTCTGGGAAAATAGCACGGTGGCCATTTTCCCTGAGATTTCTCTACTGCTCATGTGCAGAACTTCGTGAAAATGGCCGCTGAGCCAAATTCACAGTGTTCTAACAGCGCTGCGGATGCCGGTTCTGGACTCCGTAGGGGTGAGTATTTTAAAAATGGGTGCAGCGTGTGAGGTGGGGGCCCCCTCTGGACTCAGGGGCCCGTGTGCACCACACACGCTGCACCATTATAGAAAGTTACGCCAGTGATTCAAAGGGAGCACTCAGCCGATGTAATCTGCCTCATTGGATGGGATGCGTCATAGCTAAATTTTGTCCAAACCTCAGAAAATGGCGTTTTCAGAGGTTTAACCACTTTTCTCATATGCACAAAGCTTTGGAATGCGATACATTTTCACAGTTTGGACCTGGCAGGCAACCAATCAGATTAAGAGCAGAGATGTTTCATATATCCAGTCTTGTATTATATATATAGTGCTCTTTCTCCAACAGGACTCAAGGGGCTAGGTAGTCTGACTACAATAGAATTGCAGTGACAGGTCATTGGTTGCTACGGGTTATATCATCGTTCATTTTTCATCACATCATTATAAAATATATATATTTGAGTTTGATTCCTTTAGCTCAGCTTTCCAGCATACACGTCTTTTACTGCTAGTTCCGCCGATTAAAATTAAGGCGTAAACACCACCGCCTTGTGACCTGAGCCAGACTGACAATGGGGGGGATGGAGCTACAATTCCAGGCCTCACCATAAAAATAGGCCCATTATTATGACAACATGTTGATGGTCAACCACCAGCTGGTCAAATGGTCGGCCATAAAAAATATGTTTTAAAATTGTATTTCTATTTTCCTCACAAAATTATGCTCTTTTTATAATTTTAAAGATAAGTGGGGAATAAACATCAAAGCTCGGAGAGAGAGGTAAAATGCCAACCAATCATCTCTCAACTGTCATTTTTCAAACACAGCCTGTACCGTGGCAGTTAGGATCTGATTGGCTGGTAATTTACCTCAGTCCACTTAATCTCTCTCTAAGTTTTGATACATATGCCCCTTATACCCCTTTCACATTGAAGATACTGAACATGGGACGGAGCCGGGATTTCAGATTTACTTTCCCTTTTACACCGTTGCCAGGCCCATGTTGTCGCCACTCACGCGGAACGCGTGGAAATTACGTTGTCTCCAAACGCTCCTGAGCCAGCAAGTCGGCAGCCTTTAAGGCATGATCCAGTTCATCAATGGCCCAGGTCTTCCTTTCACACTGCAGCCCATCCAGCCCGGACACGGGCCGCGGACCCACGTCAGTCCTGGGATGCAAGACCACGTTAGACCCTTTCACACAGAGCTGGGACTTGGGTTGGACTCGGGTCGCAAACACACATCGGACCCGAGATGCAAGATCCAGGTAGACCCATTCACACAGATGTAGGACACGGGCCTTGCTGGCTTGCCCCAGCCCCAGCAAATACCCAGGATTTCGGCTCTATGAAAGGGGTATTAGTGAGACATTGGGGCTGATAGTGTAAGGAGTGTGCATACTCCCAACATGGCACTGGCCACACCCACACATCACTGGTCAAAGCTCCTCTGCATCTTATAAAAGGCCCTTGTACATTTTTAGCCCCTGGCCCATGTCGCCCTTAAACCGCCCTGCTTGTGAGGCATGATTCAAAGATTATCGGTTATCCGTTGAACCGTGTTTTATCCTACATCCTGTAGGTGTCACCGTTTCAAGCGCCAAGTGCCCTCTGTACGCAGTCATTCCCAAAACGACATCTTCAGGCTAAAATGAAGCACTGAACGTCAATGGGGAGCGATAAATCAGCATTTGTTATACTCAACATGCTGCATTATTTTCTTATGAAATTAATTGCACAGCTTAATGCTTAAGTTCAATATTTAATTCTATACAACATTTCAAAAATGGTACTTTGATAATATTGCTCACTTAAGCAGATCAAACGTTATTATATATTTCCTGGAGAACCGCGCAGCCCGTGTTTAATTATAAATGTGTCTCTCGCGAGGCTGCGCTTCAATAATGCCATTTTTTTGTTTGTTTGTTATTAAAGCAAACACAAAAAGATGTTAAATGATTTATCAATAATTGTAAAAGGAGCAATCTATTTTCGCAGGAAGGTCGTACATTCATGTACATCCATGCGTACGTAGGTGCCATGGTTATTAAAACATCACATTCAGAATTATCTTGAACCCTTCAGTGTGAGAAAATAAAATGTTGAATTTTATTTTTTCCAATTATTGGCTTCAATGCACATATTCCCAGTGAGACGCCTTCTGATGCTGTGGATGCCTCATTACGCGCAGGGTTGCTCAGCAGATGCGCACAATGGAGCCCCGCCACGTTCCACTTGCCCTACTCCTCCAGTTGCGTGCCCCGCCATTTTGAATTTTTTTTATGCACCTGCAGTACACAGTATTAGAGAGAAAATGACTTGTCATTTGTAGTGTGGTGCTATTATTGTCAGCAGTCACACAGCATTTTGCAGTTTCTGGGGATGAGGTTCATTTGTGCTATGACAAGGACAAATGATGTCGTTTGTAGAGAAAAACGTGACACCGTGACCTCCCGTTCTACAGAGAAAAGTAGGGTTTTTGCCGGGAGCTAAGTGCTTGCCATCTACAGCAATATACAGAACGATGGGAGAGATGTATCAAAACTTGGAGAGAGATAAAGTGCCAACCAATCAGCTCCTGTCATTTTTCAAGCACAGTCTGTTGCATGACAGCTAGGAGCTGATTGGTTGGCACTTTATCTCTGTCCACTGTATGGCTCTCCAAGTACGTAGACCCTTTTATCTCTCACCTTATCTCCAGTGGCGTAGCAACAGTCCGCACACGCCTGGGGGTACTGTGGGGTCAGCTGTCCCAGGCCGCCACGTTGCTGTCAGTGCAGCAGAGAGGAGCCGCCGGCCTGAGGGGCAGCCCCATGGGAGAGATGTCCCTCCCAAAATTGTTAGTGTACAGTGCCTGTATCCTTCTATGCAGAAGCCTATGGGCGCATCCCATAGTGTTAATCCCCTTGTGCCAAGTGTCACTCGGAGGCGGAGCTATGTGATGCAATCCTCCATCTTAGAGAGAGAGAGAGACTGAGTCTAGGAGTGAGAGCAAGCGTGCAGAGCTGAGACTGGGAGCGGATATGAGCTACAGAGACTTACAGCGCTCCTTGCATGTATCGCGGCTCCGGAGCTGACGCTGAGCCGGGTGCCGCATCTTCACTACAGCGGGAGTCAGACTGCACGGCTGTGCAGTCCTCTGTCCCCTACCACCGGAGACATCTCCTGATAAGTACCGCTATCACTGCTGTTACCTTGTATGATATAAGGGGCCCAATTACCTATATCAATACTGCATCTGAGTCACCTGTGTTTACTGAATAAACCTGCATTACTGTTCAAGTTCATTAAGTGTGTGGACTGACGTCACTGCACCAGGCAATCCAATACACTCTGCCGACAAAAATGGCCACTGCCTCAGAGGAGACAGCTATTAGGGATGCTAGAGGAGGCGATGGACATTTTGGGAGGGTCATTTTCAATAACATGAAGGAGGCAGGTGCAAACAGTGCCCCCCTCCGGGACGTCAGACCAGGTACCATGGGAGAGGGAGAGAGGGCACCAGAACATTTTTTGCAGGAGGGGTGCAAAATATGTAGTTACGCCACTGTTTATCTCCCAATTTTATCTCTCTCCAAGCTTTGATACATCTTCCCCTATGTTACAGTTAAGCAAGTCATATACAAAAGACCCCTGTGCTAATGAGTGTAATTTCGCTCAGATCCCAGTGGCGCACCCAGGGGGGGTTTCCGAGCACCCAGAAACCCCCCTCCACTAAAAAAAAAAAGTAGCTGCATGAGTATTATTAATGGCTGTCTAGAGTCCTTTGCAGCCTGCTGTCTTCCTGGTGGCACTTGTAAGTGCAATAAAACTAAGTTTACTTTATTTTAATTATAGTACATATATATCCATGTGCATACATATATACACATGTATATACATACATACATACATACATACACACACACACACACACACACACACACACATATGATATATATATACATGTGTATATATATATATGTGTGTACTGTATGTGTGTGTACATATATATATATATATATATATGTATGTATGCATGTTTAATATGCTATGTGTATATGTATGTGTGTGTGTGTGTGTGTGTGTGTGTGTGTGTGTGTGTGTGTGTGTGTGTGTGTGTGTATATATATATATGTGTGTAGATATATGTATATATATATATATATATATATATATACAGACACACAAGTTTTACAGACCCAGCATATACTGGGTCACCTCAGTCCCCAGCCCCGTGATTGGCTCCGCTCAGTTCTGGTAATTCCCCAATGCAAATCCTGCGTTTGCCACTGGATCCTATGCTATACCTCCCAACTGTCTCGATTTGAGCGGGACAGTCCTGTTATTTTGGACACTGTCCCTCTGTTCCACTGGCGGGCCGCAGTGTCCCGTGGCTGGAGGGGAGAGGTTGGGAGAGCCTTTGATCACAGCTGCTCTGCTCTGCAAAGCTGCGAGTGATCACTGAATAAACGCCGTGCGCACGTACAAAGCAGGAGGTGAGCTGGGGGCTGCCCAGCTACCTGGTGAGCGCTGGTCACACCCCCAAAATAAAGAAAACACAACCAAGCCATGAGGCCACGCCCCCTCTCATTTGATGCCACACCCACTTTATGTCACTACACGCAGAAGTCCCGATCTTCTGGATCCAGAAGTTGGGAGGTACAACTATACAGCTGCTATTTATTGTGTACAGCTAAGCAAGTCACAGAAATGATTGGGGATATAAGCATGGCCGGGCAGATACAAAAGGTATGACAGAATCGCACCCATATGGCGCCTGAAGAATGTACAGTAGATAGAAGTGCGCCAGAGACTATGCTAGTATGCTATGTGCAAATGCACAATGGGCCTAATTCAGACCTGATCGCTCGCTAGCTATTTTTTGCAGTGCTGCGATCAGATAGTCGCCGCCCATAGAGGAGTGTATTTTAGCTTTGCAAGGGTGCGATCGTATGTGTGCAGCCGAGCGGTACAAAAAAGTTTTGTGCAGTTTCTGAGTAGCCCAGGACTTAATCAGCCGCTGTGATCATATCAGCCTGTCCGGGACCGGAATGGACGTCAGACACCCGCCCTGCAAACGCTTGGACACGCCTGCGTTTTTCCAACCACTCCCAGAAAACGGTCAGTTGCCACCCACAAACACCTTCTTCCTGTCAATCTCCTTGCGATCGGCTGTGTGAATGGATTCTTTGTTAAATCCATCGCTCAGCAATGATCCGCTTTGTACCCATGCGACGCGCCTGCACATTGCGGTGCATACATATGCGCAGTTCTGACCTGATAGCAGCGCAGCAAAAAAACCTAGTGTGCGATCAGGTCTGAATGACCCCCAATATGTCCTGCACGTCCTTATAATATCGCACAGGCGACATAGCTCCAGCGATTTCCTTAGAAGTATTACTGAAGATTGCGAGAGAATTTGGCACCGGCGGCAGCCGGTTGAATTGTGATAGAGATACACTATGGCACTTTTCAAGATCCAGCTTCTAATACTAGGGCTCATTTGTCAATGAGCGATAAAGTTTGTTGTGAATAATAAAACTCGTTGCATATGATAAATGGTGCTCCAGCCAATCAGCTTCTGTCATGTGTTTGAAAAACTACAGGAGCGGATTGGGTGTAGCACAGGGCCGGACTGCCCATCTGGCACTTCTGGCAAATGCTAGAAGGGCCGATGGGCCGGGGCGGTCACACAGACAGCCGGGAAGGTGAAGCGCAGTTTCAGGCTCTCTGGTTTGTGCCCCCCACTGCCTGAAGTACCCGTTTCTAAGAAATATGGGGGCGTGCCGCGAGTCCATGCCCCTCTGACTCTCGACATGCGTGCTGCCTTTCGCATGAGCGCGCACATATGCCAGGGCCCAAAAAGTGGCCACAGTCCGTCCCTGCTGGAGCACCATTTATCATACGCAGAGAGTTTTAGAATTCACAACGAGCTTTATCACTCGTTGATAGATGGGCCAAGCGGTTCTTATCTGTGTAAACCCAGATATAGACTGTCATCAATGTAGCCTTCGGATTTGATGCTAGTATTCAATTCTTCAATAAAATGCTTTAGCAAAGCCACTGATGTCGGGATGTGGGCGGCAGCCCTACTGAAAGCCAGCTATAAAGTGTTGGAGTAGGATAGGTTCCCCAGCTGATGGAGTAGGATAGGTTCCCCAGCTGGTGGAGTAGGATAGGTTCCCCAGCTGGTGAAGTAGGATAGGTTCCCCAGCTGGTGGAGTAGGATAGGATCCCCAGCTGATGGAGTAGGATAGGTTCCCCAGCTGATGGAGTAGGATAGGTTCCCCAGCTGATGGGAGTATGATAGGTTCCCCAGCTGATGGAGTAGGATAGGTTCCCCAGCTGATGGAGTAGGATAGGTTCCCCAGCTGTTGGAGTAGGATAGGTTCCCTAGCTGATGGATTAAGATAGGTTCCCCAGCTGTTGGAGTAGGATAGGATACCCAGCTGTTGGAGTAGGATAGGATCCCCAGCTGATGGAGTAGGATAGGTTCCCCAGCTGTTGGAGTAGGATAGGATCCCCGGCTGATGGAGTAGAATAGGTTCCCCAGCTGTTGGAGTAGGATAGGATCCCCAGCTGTTGGAGTAGGATAGGTTCCCCAGCTGGTGGAGTAGGATAGGATCCCCAGCTGATGGAGTAGGATAGGTTCCCCAGCTGTTGGAGTAGGATAGGATCCCCAGCTGATGGAGTAGGATAGGTTCCCCAGCTGTTGGAGTAGGATAGGATCCCCAGCTGATGGAGTAGGATAGGTTCCCCAGCTGTTGGAGTAGGATAGGTTCCCCAGCTGTTGTAGTAGGATAGGTTCTCCAGCTGATGGAGTAAGATAGGTTACCAAGCTGATGGAGTAGGATAGGTTCCCCAGCTGTTGGAGTAGGATAGGTTCCCCAGCTGTTGGAGTAGGATAGGTTCCCCAGCTGTTGGAGTAGGATAGGATCCCCAGCTGATGGAGTAGGATAGGTTCCCCAGCTGTTGGAGTATGATAGATCCCCCAACTATTGGAGTAGGATAGGTTCCCCAGCTGTTGGGAGTATGATAGGTTCCCCACCTATTGGAGTAGGATAGGTTCCCCAGCTGATGGAGTAGGATAGGTTCCCCAGCTGATGGAGTAGGATAGGTTCCCCAGCTGATGGAGTAGGATAGGTTCCCCAATGGAGTAGGATAGGATCCCCAACTTTTGGAGTAGGGTAGGTTCCCCAGCTGATGGAGTAGAATAGGATCCCCAGCTGTTGGAGTAGGATAGGATAGCTGTTGGAGTAGGATAGTTTCCACAGCTGTTGGAGTAGGATAGGATCCCCGGCTGATGGAGTAGAATAGGTTCCCCAGCTGATGGAGTAGGATAGGTTCCCCAGCTGTTGGAGTAGTATAGGATCCCCAGCTGATGGAGTAGGATAGGTTCCCTAGCTGATGGATTAAGATAGGTTACCCAGCTGATGGAGTAGGATAGGTTCCCCAGCTGTTGGAGTAGGATAGGTTCCCCAACTGTTGGAGTAGGATAGGTTCCCCAGCTAATGGAGAAGGATAGGTTCCCCAGCTGTTGGAGTAGGATAGGTTCCCAAGCTGTTGGAGTAGGATAGGTTCCCCAGCTGTTGGAGTAGGATAGGTTCCCCAGCTGTTGGAGTAGGATAGGTTCCCCAGCTAATGGAGAAGGATAGGTTCCCCAGCTGTTGGAGTAGGATAGGTTCCCC
This sequence comes from Pseudophryne corroboree, assembly GCF_028390025.1. Lineage (NCBI taxonomy): Eukaryota > Metazoa > Chordata > Amphibia > Anura > Myobatrachidae > Pseudophryne > Pseudophryne corroboree. The sequence continues at coordinate 809,800,408 of NC_086449.1, read as the reverse complement.
AGCTGTTGGAGTAGGATAGGTTCCCCAGCTGTTGTAGTAGGATAGGTTCCCCAGCTGATGGAGTAAGATAGGTTACCCAGCTGATGGAGTAGGATAGGTTCCCCAGCTGTTGGAGTAGGATAGGTTCCCCAGCTGTTGGAGTAGGATAGGTTCCCCAGCTGATGGGAGTAGGATATGATCCCCAGCTGATGGAGTAGGATAGGTTCCCCAGCTGTTGGAGTATGATAGGTCCCCCAACTATTGGAGTAGGATAGGTTCCCCAGCTGTTGGGAGTATGATAGGTTCCCCACCTATTGGAGTAGGATAGGTTCCCCAGCTGATGGAGTAGGATAGGTTCCCCAGCTGATGGAGTAGGATAGGTTCCCCAGCTGATGGAGTAGGATAGGTTCCCCAATGGAGTAGGATAGGATCCCCAACTTTTGGAGTAGGGTAGGTTCCCCAGCTGATGGAGTAGAATAGGATCCCCAGCTGTTGGAGTAGGATAGGATAGCTGTTGGAGTAGGATAGTTTCCACAGCTGTTGGAGTAGGATAGGATCCCCGGCTGATGGAGTAGAATAGGTTCCCCAGCTGATGGAGTAGGATAGGTTCCCCAGCTATTGGAGTAGATAGGATCCCCAGCTGATGGAGTAGGATAGGTTACCCAGCTGATGGATTAAGATAGGTTACCCAGCTGATGGAGTAGGATAGGTTCCCCAGCTGTTGGAGTAGGATAGGTTCCCCAACTGTTGGAGTAGGATAGGTTCCCCAGCTAATGGAGTAGGATAGGTTCCCCAGCTGATGGAGAAGGATAGGTTCCCCAGCTGTTGGAGTAGGATAGGTTCCCCAGCTGTTGGAGTAGGATAGGTTCCCCAGCTGTTGGAGTAGGATAGGTTCCCCAGCTAATGGAGAAGGATAGGTTCCCCAGCTGTTGGAGTAGGATAGGTTCCCCAGCTGTTGGAGTAGGATAGGTTCCCCAGCTGATGGAGAGGCTGCTGACAATCATCACCCTCTGCATAATAGTACAATTACGCCATATACCGCTCTGCTTGGTGTTCAGGAGCACACTTGTGTCAGGCAGGCTGAATTTTTTATCTTGTCATTAATCAGCGCTCAGGAACGATGTCAGTGCTGCTACTACGCTGATGATGATGACAATTATAGTTTTATGAGAAATGATGTCTTGTGATTTTATGAGTGTTTCTTAGATTAAAAGTATGTGCTCACATCTATAATAAGGTGCTTTGCTTTCATTTGTCAAGGGGTCTGTTATTTGGTTCATTGTCAGTGTTGCCGTGTTACAGTCAGCGCCAGTCAGAGGAACTTGAAATACACTTTGAAAATTAATGAGCAGAAAAAGATAGATGGCCTTACTTACAGCAAGTCAGAGGTATGAGCTGTGGATCATACAGAGGTGCACTCGCCAGCGTAATAAGCTCCCCAAATCTGTACTCTGGGTGCCACGAGACACCCAAATCAGCCCCAGCCTCTCCCACTACCACCTCCCACTCCACAATTTGTCATAATGACAAAAAAATAAAATTATAATAATCACTTGGCCTAATTAGCCTGGTGTGCGGTCACCTAGCAAGTGCTGCCCCTAGGCACATGCCTAATGGGAAATCCACCACAGACTCTGGGGCCTATTTATTAAATATCGGGTTTTAGCCTAGATAATTATAATTTCTTAGTAGCACTTATCATGGCTGCTTTCAGGGGATTTCCCTCAAACTACTTTAAATATTTATTAAATATATTACATATATATATACAGTATACGGTATATCCACCTGTGGCTTCCTGCTGCCTCCATTCCCCTCCTCACATCATGTCACTGCCCCTGTCACATGCAGCCCTGTCCTCACTGACACATCACTCATCTCCTGATATACTCTGTGCTGCTGTGTACCCTGCTCCTCCTACTATATAACTCTCAGTCTGTGGCTTCCTGCTGCCTCCATTCCCCTCCTCACATCATGTCACTGCCCCTGTCACATGCAGCCCTCTCCTCACTGACACATCACTCATCTCCTGATATACTCTGTGCTGCTGTGTACCCTGCTCCTCCCACTATATAACTCTCAGTCTGTGGCTTCCTGCTGCCTCCATTCCCCTACTCACATCATGTCACTGCCCCTGTCACATGCAGCCCTGTCCTCACTGACACATCACTCATCTCCTGATACACTCTGTGCTGCTGGGGGACACTGCTCCTCCCACTATATAACTCTCAGTCTGTGGCTTCCTGCTGCCCCCATTCCCCTCCTCACATCATGTAACTGCCCCTGTCACATGCAGCCCTGCCCTCGGTGACACATCACTCATCTCCTGATATACTCTGTGCTGCTGGGGACCCTGCTCCTCCCACTATATAACTCTCAGTCTGTGGCTTCCTGCTACCCCCATTCCCCTCCTCACATCATGTCACTGCCCCTGTCACATGCAGCCCTGTCCTCACTTACACATCTCTCATCTCCTGATATAATCTGTGCTGCTGGGGACCCTGCTCCTCCCACTATACATTTGCAATAATTGTGGTTTCATCACATCTGTTGAAAAATATAGAAATGACACCCAAAAAACTTAAAACAACTTGTGTTGACCTTTTATGTGTCAACCATTTCCATGTCGACCTTTTGACTCTATCAACTTAATGCATGTTGCCCATATGGGGTCAACCTAATGATTGTCTATCTAATTACTGTAGATCGTTAACACCACACACATCTGTGCATTCGGTGAATGTTAGCAGCTGGTTACAGAGGGTTGTATGCGGTGCTTAAAGTGGTCCTAGAGAGGTGGTGGAACTCACCCCCCGGCGCCCATGCAATAAAAGTATTGCGCGTGCCGTAGGCGCGCTCCCCAAAAAAGGGGCGTGGTCTCAAACCAAAAGGGGCATGGTCACACAATAGTAATAATCCATACAGTAGTAGCACCCCTAATACACATAATGTCCACAGTAGTAGCACCCCTAATACACATAATGCCCACGGTAGTAGCACCCCTTTTACAATGACCACAGTAGTAGTGCTTCTTATGCAATGTCCACTCTAAGGGTAGTGCCCCTTATATAGAGCCCATAGTAGTGGTGCCCCTTATGCAATGCCCCCAGTAGTAGTGCCCCTTATGTCCTCAGGAGTGATGCCCCTTATGAAGTGCCCCCTTTACAATGCCCTCATTAGTAGTGCCCCCATTAATAATGCCCTTAATGGTAATGTCCCTGTGTAGTATTGCCCCCAGTAGTAATGTCGCCTGTAGTAATGCCCCCAGTCGTTTAGCCCCCTGTAGTTTAGCCCCAGGAGTTATGCCCCCAGTAGTTTAGCCTCCCAGTGGTAATGCCCCCAGTAGTTTAGCCCCTGTAGTTTAGTACTCATGTTGTTTGCCCCCTGTAGTTTAGCCCCTGCAGTTATGCCCCCAGTAGTTTAGCCCCCCAGTAGTAATGCCCCCAGTAGTTTAGCCCCATGTAGTTTGCCCAAGTAGGAATGCCCCCAGTAGTTTAACCCCTGTAGTTATGCCCCCCTGTAGTTTGCCCCTTGTAGTTTAGCCCCCCTGTAGTTATGCCCCCAGTAGTAATGTGCCCCTGTAGTTTGCCCCCTTGTAGTTTGCCCCCCTGTAGCTTGCCCCAAGTAGTAATGCCCCTTGTAGTTTAGCCCCGCTGTAGTAATGCCACTGTAGTTTGCCCCCAGTAGTAATGCCCCTGTAGTTATGCCACCAGTAGTAATGCACCCCTGTAGATAGCCCCATGTAGCTTGCCCCAAGTAGTAATGCCCCCAGTAGTAATGTAGTTTGCCACCTTGTAGTTTATCCTCCCTGTAGTTTAGCCCCCCTGTAGTACTGCCCCCTTGTAGTTTAGTCCCCAAATAGTAATGCCCCCAGTAGTTTAGCTCCTGTAGTTATGCCCCCAGTAGTGTGCCCCAAGTAGTAATGCCCCAGTAAGTAATGCGCCCCTGTAGTTTGCCCCCAGTAGTTTACCCCTTGAAGTTTGCCCCCTGTAGCTTGCCCCCAGCAGATGTGCCTTAAAAAAAAAAAAGCACCATACTTACCAAGCCGAGCTCCCGCATCCGACTGCTGTGATCCTCCCAGCGTCCGGCTCCCTGCACTATGAGAGCAGCGCCGCAGGGAGATGCGGGCGTCCGGCATCTCCCTGCGGCGCCGACACACATCGGGTTAGGTGAGCCGGAGGTGGCAGAACTGCGTTTCACTCAAAACAGATTTCACTCAAAACAAGACCAGCACTAGACCTATTTATCCTGTGCGACGGATCCAGCAATGATGGGCCGGCTTTGACGTCACACCTACGCCCTCCGGTTGCCTGGACATGCCTGCGTTTTCCTTACCACTCCCCGAAAACGCCAGCAAATGGTAGGTTGACGCCTCGGAATGCCCACTTGCTGTCCTTCTTCTTGCAGTCGCCACTGCGACCGCTTTCTTCTCTGTTAGCGTCGTTGCTCGGCGACCTCTATCGCCGGGCAACAACGCGTGCATGCGCATACCAGACCCGTTCGCACTGCAGCGAAGAACCGGAATAGTTCCATGTGCGCAATGCAGGGGCAAGTATGGGTGACTTGCATTCACGTGTTTGGCCTAATGAGGAACGCATCTTATTCTGGGATTGTAACCAGGGGGGCATTTATCAAGGGGTCTGGATTCACATCAAAGCCGCAAGAACAGAGTTCAAGTACAAACAGCAAGACTGAATATAAATCTGCAGTTAGCCAATGTGACGGCTTGTCTGCAGTCCGTAACTGTGATTTCATCTCCTCTAAGGTGACCGCAAAAATAAGAGAAGGGTCCGGACCACTTTCACCATGGACCAGCTGCAGGAGCTGGAATGGATATTCAACGTGACGCACTACCCTGATGTACAGACCAGGGACAAGCTGGCCGCCAAGATCAAACTTCCAGAGACACGGGTCCAGGTAACGCAACGCTCAGGGGTGTACTGAGATTATGATTATAGTGGGGGGGGGGGGGGGGAAGTTGTTACTTGTTTGCTTGTTTTTTAATGTTGTTAATGGTTTTGGCAATATTCAACTTTGGTGGAATTGTTAGGGTTTGCCAAATGGAATCTGATTTCCCTTTTACGCTATCATACAGGACACGGTCAGATATATTCAATTAGACGCAGTGTTTACCGTGCGGGGAAGAGATCTGGCTTTCACGCCTGGAGCAATACAGTTATCTGCATTTACCCTGCGTGGGAGTTATGAAGGTAACGCGCGGTAATTCATAGATTCTTGGCCAACTGCTGGAGCCTATAGGCTTCCCTGTACGGTAAATGCAGAGGGTGCAGCCTCAGGAGCTGCAAGGAGAAATCCACTCTCTGGGTGTAGTGCGCAGGGTTCCCGCAGCCAATGGAATCGGGAGGAGCTGACAGTCTAATCCTAACACCGATCTTAACCTAAGATTCAGCAGAGATGCGTAAGACTCCTCTATAAGTTGCGTACGCTCGGCTCAGACGCATGCGCATTACAAAAAATAGTGATTTCCAGGCGCAAAACGCACCCATCAGCAGCCCAAAGAGTCATCTGCAAAGTGGTTTCCATGAGTAGCCGCCTTCGTCTGTTTCATCCTCTAGTTTACAGATACCCATAGTACTGCATCTGGCTTACTCACGCATTTCACTAGCGTACCTCTGCTTTCACATCCAGTGCTTAGCCATTTTGTCTGTTACTATGTACTAATATCTCTGTACATTTTATGAGACCTCTGTTCCTGCAAAAATTATGCAAGGTCTGTTCCTGCACACACACACAAGAAAAAAAAAAAAGATGCGGGAACGTTTTGTTCCCCGTTGTGGACACCGCGGCTCTTTATCTTAACGTGATATTGCATCAAAAGAAAATCAAAAGAGAGTCACTGTGTCCCCACTGTACGTAACTATTTAATTAAAAACAAACTATTGCAGCAATAAATTAATTTAACCAGTTATAATGAAAAGTTATATAGCCGGGTAAGATTACTCATTTACCTGCGCTGGTGGATATGATGTTTTACTGCGTATACCTGTTATCAGCAATACTTCTCTCCGTAGCAACAGAAAATTCCATATACTTCCTAATGTTTATTCCTGTAGGGGCCTATTCATCATCCTTTATGGGCCTGTTACATATGCAGAAACACTAGTGTCCGCATGTTTTTAAGTAATGGGCTTATACACAGGGGCGCTTTAAGAGAGGAGGAGGCCCGGGTGCAGCCTCCTCCGTTCTGGCCCCCTCCCCTCTGCCGGCTGCGCTGACAGTCTGAGCACTAGAGCGCTCAGACTCTACTGCGCATGCGCAGATCTCCGGGAAAATGGTGCAGCGGACATTTTTCCAGTGATTTTTGTACTGCACATGCACAGAAATCTGTGAAAATGGCCACTGCGCCATTTTCACAGAGTTTTAACACCGCCTGTTAGGCTCTGTCCTAAAGGTTTAGGTTTATGGTTAGGTTTAGCATTAGGGTTATACTGTAGATAGACTCAGCTGATATAACCACATTCTCACCAAATCATCTGTGTCGCCATGATAGATGCCGAACATATATACCGAATACCTTCTATAAAGTGTGTAGTAATGGTAATTCATGATTATACTGTAGGTACATTTTGAAAAACATATGCACACATAACACACAAACACACGCACGCATGCACACATACGCGTATTACCAGGGGCATAAAGAGCCACACCCTGGTAATGTAATGGGGGCATGGCCCCCCAAAAATAATAATAATTAAATGCGAGACCGCGAGCTTCACAGTGGGTGCATTGATTCAAAGAGGGCAGGTAGAGCGTGAGGGAGGACACCCAATTCCTACCTTGCTTGATCAGAAGCGGGTCCCTCCTCCTTGGCCAGCGGTGGTGTCATTTTCCCGGTGACATCTGGGAAGATGGCGCATGTGCACTAGAGAGTAAAGACTGGCACAGTGCCATAGTCTTTGCTTTCAATGTGGGGCGCCATCTTCCCGAAGCTGTCACTGGGAACATGGTGCCTCCCAGCACTGGCCAGCAGTAAGTATATTCAGGGAGGGGCGAGGTGAATCCGGGCCCCAGCCGGACCCCACCAGCAAACCGGGTCTGGGTAATTAGTTCCCCCCCCACACACCTCTTGCACCACTGTGTACTACATACACTCTTACATATATATCTACATACCTATTCATTGCACACAAATACACCTACAATATACTTGGAATATCCGGGAGATTCACAAATTTTGGCGAGGTCCCTCGCACACATTCGGGTAGAATCATGTTATTGTAGCCCCGCTTTCCGCAAAACCCACATACACCTGTATGCACGCGCACACATCAATTAATGCTTTGGTGGACCTGTTAGGTGGAGATTTATCAAACCTTCCAAAGAGGACGAGTGGAGTTCCATAGCAACCAAAAGCAACACAATATCAACCAATCAGGTTCTAGCTATCAATTATCTAGTACATTCTATAAAATGACAGCTAGAATCTGATTGGTTGCTATGGGAAACGCTCCCCCCACCCCTTCCTGTCCTCTTCAGAAGACCTGGAGGTTAAAGATGGCAGATTGTGACTCTAGGGAAACGGGGTCTTGTGGGAGAAACTACTGTAATGTCATCCCCTCAGTACAGTTGGAGGACTGGTGGCACAGTGTGGGCAGTCTGTTAAGACGAATCTATGTGTGAATCACATTTTAAAATCACTTGTACTAATAGTGATTTTTTTTTTCTCTTTCCACCCTAAATATTCAAGATTTGGTTTCAGAACCGTCGCGCAAAGTGGAGGAAATATGAAAAACTTGGTAATTTTGGAGGCCTCCAAAACCTCACGGCAATAGACGTGGTCCCAGCACCAAAGGCTGATTCCGCTGTAAGTTGGCATTACACAGGTTGCATGTCTGGTTCTGGGGCTGGAACGTGGTGCCAGACAGGTGTAAACTGACAGAGAAGCTCATGTAATAATAACTGGCGGATGGCTTTGTTGTTTGGCCGGGCGGCACCATTAAATACTACGTTTCTCATCTGTCAGTTTTTATGCTTTACAGCTGGGAGGGGGTGTAATAAAACTTTTACATGCAAGAGAAAGCAGAACAATGCAGGTGGAAATGAATGTCCTTATTCTGAAGTCTTTCAGGGGTTTATTAAGGGGTGTAAACAGGGCTGCGAACAGAAATTGTGGGGCCCGGGACTGACAAAATTGGCACCCCCCCTAAAAAAACAAAGATAGATAGATAGATAGATAGATAGATAGATAGATAGATAGATAGATAGATAGATAGATAGATAAATAGAATATAAAATTCCTGTGCACATACTCTGAGCAACACCATATTATGCCATTATTCCCCACTATGCACCTTGCAACATATTCAGCACCCACAGTAATGCCCCTGTCACCATATTAAGTCCCCTCAGTAATGCCCCAGACACCTTATTATGCCCTCACAGTAATGACCCTGTAACCATAATATGCCCTCACAGTTATGTCCCTGTAACCATAATATGCCCTCACAGTTATGTCCCTGTAACCATATTATGCCCACACAGTAATAATGCCCTGTATTACAGTACCTGCTTGTTGTCAGGGGTGCTGCTCATTGTCAGGGGATATCTACTCGAATCGCCGCCGTCGCCACGGGACTGCGGTCCTGACGGGGGCAGAGATTCATGCCTGTCCCCTTCAAACTATTAAAAATGTACCTCCTTAAATGGCCACCGCCTCCTCTGGCATCTTTAATAACTGTCTCCTCTTAGGCGGTGGCCATTTTGGGAGGAACTTTTCCAGTAGTATTCCATACGGAATACTGTCTGCAGCACTGATGTGGCGTGATGTCATGACGTCACACTTCAGTGTAAAATGAACTTTATTGTACAGTCGGGGCCCTCTCATTAGTAAATATCTACTAATGATGCAGCGGGCAGCAGGTGGTGGCAATAGCGGTGGGCGCTACAAGCGACCCGGGCCCTCTCCTCTCTGTCAGAGAAGCCGGGCCAGGGACAATTGTCCCCACAGTACCCCCTTGATGGCAGCCCTGGGTGTAAAAACTGCAACAATGCAACTGTTGGGGACAAGTTACAGTCCAAAATATTGAAACTAGTACCGTTCCCCCTGCATTCCATTCACGGAAACTCCTGGAACCAACAAAAGTCACAGTGGGGATAATAGAATTTTATTTTTTCTATGTACATGATTGCGCTAGTAAAATATACATTTTCCATAAACATGTCACAAAGGTGCAAGTTTCCTCTCTGATAATTATTTTACTCCTGCAGGACTTCGGTTTGCAGATGAGGAAATCGCCAGATAATGAAGTGCCGCACAGCTATTACCTGCCCTTCCACAGCCACCTCACCTCGGTGCTAATACCCAGCCTGGTAACCTCACACCAACTGCTGCCAATCCCACTGAGGCCACCACCGTACTACGTCCCCTTTCCTCAGAGAGCCCACAGCATCAGAGTCCCCGCATTCCTACATAACTCAAGGACGTCGCCGCTACTAGCAAAGGTTGCTGTCAACTGAGGTGACATCGTTGAGCCACGTTGTTGCCTAGCAGCCGGCGCAGTGGAGACCTGCGCCTAATCTGCACCAGAAAATGACCTGTAACTAACAGCAAGCCTTTCACCACTCCTTGCTCCTGCAGATGAGGACGAGAAGCTGGTCTGGCTGAAAAAGCTCTTCATCTGTTGTTTGAAAATTGCAGGGTAGCCAGCGGTGCCACAACCAATAACACAGACACAATTAAAGTACCTCATCATTTATTTATACACGTACATACGGTATGCAGAGGGAAGAAGAGGAGAAGTGAGAGCAGATGTTCCTAAAGTCTATTTAACATGAGTCCATGGGACCACTTTAGAAGAGAGATGGAGCTCTTGGTGCTGAGGATTTACAGGCCGAGGAGCAGAAAATGAAGCAGAGGACTCAAGTCATGGAAGCGCCGTGGGTTGCAAAGCTTGTAGAAGAGCTGCCCGGAGACAAATTACCAGGATGGAAACAGTACGAGCCACGAGAACCCCATCTGCCGGAGGGCTTCAAACTTTAACTCGGTGAGCTAGAAGCTCTCAATGTTTTTGTTCTTCAGATGAGAAGATACTTTTGTCATGAAGCGGGTAAGGGACACAATGACCTGAAAAAGGTATTTAGGGCATCAAATGAACACGAAGGCGTTGACCTTTATAATGACTGATAAAGATGAACTGGATATTACAGATCGCTCGGTTATTTCTTATCCTTCGCAATAAAGCACTTTTATTAATAGTTTTATTATTGTTTTGTTTACTAAAATGCAGTCGATTACCTAGTAATCCAGGCACTCGGTACTTCCAGGCTACAACATCATGGCGGAACACTGCACTAATGGGCGACAACCTCATGTAGGCACCCTGCATTAATGGGCCACAACATCATGGAGGCACCCTGCATTAATGGGCCACAACATCATGGAGGCACCCTGCATTAATGGGCCACAGCATCATGGAGCCACCCTGCATTAACGGGCCACAAAATTAGCATCGGGTGGCTGTACGGCCCCAGAGGTTAAAATTTATGTGCGGCTCAGCCAGGTGGCGCCGCACCTCCTTGACAGGCGCTCCTGTCATGTGCGATCCCGGCCAACCGATAGTTACGGCCCTGCCCAAAGGCACCTTCACCTCGCCTCCCAGCTGCATAGCCCACTGTGAATATTAGAGGATAAGGTAATGATACACTGTGAGGAATAAAAATTTAAAAGTGTGGGACAGTCATATGTTATTTGTGACGTTATACGTTATGAGATTGTGTCACTAGTGTTTTCACAATCTTTGGAAGATAATTGTAGGCTTCAGGATGTGTTTGCCAGTATGAAAATCATGAACTGGAACACAATGCACATTGGGTGGGTAAGGATGCGTATTAGGTCACAGCTGTCCGATAATAACTTATTGCATGACAAGAATACCAGGGCCTAGCAACGTATAATATAAGGCATTGAAACCTGGAGGAGAATAGTAAGGCCGGTTGACGTGTGTGGGGTGGTCTTCAGTATGCCGGCTGTCGAGATCCCGGCGCACAGTATACCTGCGCCGGAATCTCGACAGCCGGCATACCGACACTTATTCTCCCTCGTGGGGGTCCACGACCACCCTGGAGGGAGAATAAAATAGCGTGGCGCGCGAGCCCGCAAGGGGCTCATTTGTGCTCGCCACACTGTCGGTATGCCGGCGGTCGGGCTCCCGGCGCCGGTATGCTGGTCGCCGGGAGCCCGACCGCTGGCATACCATACTACACCCACGTGTGTGAGATAGCAGAGGGAAGAAAGTGAGATGTATGTACCGGAAAATAAAAAAATAAATATAAAGTAAAAGTGGATATAACCAGTAAAAGAGAGTAGATGAAAGGAGAGGAGATAGGGGTGCAACTTCAGAAATAATTAGGCTTACCGTTACTAGCCCTTTTAACCGGGACGCTCATGGATTACACAGGTTCTGTGGTTAAATATAACCAGGTAAATGCAGGCTTGACGTCAGCCAGACCCAGAGCCTGTGTAATTCATTAGTGTCCCGGTTTAAAGGGATAGGGCGGGATATACTATAGAAATGCGATAAAAACTCAGAAAATTAGGCATCTGTTGAGTTAAAAAGCAAGCTGTCAGTAAATTCACTTTTGTACAGGGTGTATGCTGAATATTTCATTTTCCTTGAAATTGCTTTTGCCTTTCACCTTGCTGTGTAATATAAACTGCTAATAAGACACAGAGTAATATTAACCCTGAACTATAGGCTGCAACATTTTAGAAACACTTAGGGGGTAATTCTGAGTTGATCGCAGCAGCAAATTTGTTAGCATTTGGGCAAAACCATGCTGCACTGCAGGGGGGCAGATGTAACATGTGCAGAGAGAGTTAGATTTGGGTGGGTTATTTTGTTTCTGTGCAGGGTAAATACTGGCTGCTTTATTTTTACACTGCAATTTAGATTTCAGTTTGAACGCACCCCACCCAAATCTAACTGTCTCTGCACATGTTACATCTGCCGCCCTGCAGTGCAGCATGGTTTTGCCCAACTGCTAACAAATTTGCTGCTGCAATCAACTCTGAATTAGGCCCTTAGCCCAGTGGTTCCCACACTGCGTGCTGTGGCACCCTGGGGTGCCTTGGGACACTTGCAGGGGTGCCTTATATTGGTGGTCCAGGACCAATTCAAATTATTTATGGTCAATGTAATAGGCAAAACCAGTGCTGGTGGCTGCCTCCTCTGGCTCACCTCACCCAATGTGTCCCGGCGCTGCACAGGGAGATACTGGGTGCCCGCTGAGATTGTGTTATCAGCGGCGCCCGGCTCTCCCTGCATAGTGGAAGCCGGCGGCAGGAGCTCAGTACTGAGCTCCGGGTGGCTTCCGGCTTCCGGCCCAGTGCGCGCTATGAGAGAGACGTCATGACGTCTTTCTCATAGTGCTGGGGAGCCGGACGCCAGGAGATCACAGCGGTCGGACGCGGGAGCGGGGCTTGGTAAGTATAGTGGCTTTTTTTTTATTTTTAAACATGTGTGACTGTACAGCGCATCTACTGGGGCAAGCTACAGGGGGCCAAACTACTGGGGGCAATCTACTGAGGGCAAACTACTGGGGGCAAGCTACAGGGGGCTAACCACTGGGGGAAAGTTACAGGGGGCAAGCTACAGGGGGCTAACTACAGGGGCGCATTAATACTGGGGTCATAACTACAGGGGCTATACTACTGGGGGCATTACTACAGGGGGGCTAAACTACAAGGGGGTATTACTACTGCGGACATAACTACATGGGGCTAAACTACTGAGGCATTACTACTGGGGGGCTAAACTACATGAGGACTAAACTACAGGGGCTAAACTACTGGGGGCATTACCACTGGGAGGCTAAACTACTGGGGGCATAACTAGTGGGGCTAAACTACAGGGGCTAAATGACTGGGGGCATTACTACAGGCTACATTACTATTGGGGGCATTACTAATGGGGGCACTACTAATGAGGGCATTGTAAAGGGGGCACTTCATAAGGGGCATCACTCATGGGGACATAAGGGGCACAACTACTGGGGGCATTGCATAAGGGGCACCACTACTATGGGCTTTATATAAGGGGCACTACCAGTACAGTGGACATTGCATAAGGGGCACTACAACTGTAATCATTGTAAAAGGGGCGCTACTGCTGTCGGCATTATTACGATTGTGTTCCCACGCCCCTGGCACGCGCAATACCTTTATTGCATGGGGGACGGGGGGTGAGTTCCACCACCTCTCTAGGACCACTTTAAGCACTGACTGTATGCAAAGCTGCTGTCTCCTGAGTGATATTTCTTTAAGACCACCTGAGTGCCTTTGTTAGATTTGCTTTATTATTACTTTATGGCACTGTGGCATGAATGCTGAGAGAGGAGGGAGGGTGCCGGTCTACTGGATTTTGGTATATATATATATATATATATTTTTTTTTTTATATATATATATATATATATATACACACACACACACACACACACACACACAAAGTGGAGTAAAAAAGTATTTGGCCAGCCACCGATTGTGCAAGGTGAGCCACTTAAAAAGACGAGAGAGGTCTGTAATTTCCATCATAGGTACACTTCAACTGTGAGAGACAGAATCTGAAAAAAAAAAACCAGGAAATCACATTGTATGATTTTTAAACAATTTATTTGTTTATTCTTGCGGAAAATAAATATTTGGACAATCAAAAAGTTTAACTCAATACTTTGTAATATAACCTCGGTTGGCAATTATAGAGGTCAAACGTTTCCTGTAGTTCTTGACCAGGTTTGCACACACTGTAGCAGGTATTTTTGGCCCACTCTTCCATGCAGATCTTCTCTAGATCTGTCATGTTTTGGGGCTGTCCCTGGGCAACACGGACTTTCAACTCCCTCCACAGATTTTCTATTGGGTTGAGGTCTGGAGACTGGCTAGGCCACTACAGGACCTTGAAATGCTTCTTACAGAGCCACTCCTTAGTTGCCCGGGCGGTGTGTTTGGGGTCATTGTCATGCTGGAAGACCCAGCCACGTTCCATCTTCAATGCTCTTACTGAGGGTAGGAGGTTTTTGCCCAAAATCTCACGATACATGGCCCCATTCATCCTCTCCTTAATACGGATCAGTCGTCCTGTCCCCTTTGCAAAAAAGCAGCCCCAAAGCATGATGTTTCCACCCCCATGCTTCACAGTGGATATGGTGTTCTTGGGATGCCATTCATCATTCTTCTCCCTCCAAACACGGCAAGTGGAGTTTATACCAAAAAGTTCGATTTTGCTCTCATCTGACCACATTACATTCTCTCAATCCTCCTCTGGATCATCCGGATGGTCACTGGCAAACTTTAGACGGGCCTAGACATGTGCTGGCTTAAGCATGGGGACCTTTCGGGCACTACAGGATTTCAATCCATGACGATGTAGTGTGTTACTAATAATAACCTTTGTGACTGTGGTCCCAGCTCTCTTGAGGTCATTGACCCAGGGCCGGATTAACAATGGGGCGGATGGAGCTGCAGCTCCAGGCCTCCCATTGAAAATAGGCCCACAACACCCCAAACCAGCTGGCCAAAGTTCCGACCACAGAGGTCTGAAACTCTGCCGGCCCGAGTCAGTCCTGAATACCTCGCTCTGAGGCTCTGCCCCCGAATCCGTCCATAGCCCCGCCCACTGGCCTATCCTCACAATCAGAGTCGGCCTGGGCTGTTGGCTAATCCCAGGTGTGCCCCCTGCTCTGTAACTCCTCCCACTATCATCGGGGGCGTGGCCAAGGCAGGGTCGGGCTGGTGACAAGCTGTATACAGTAGAAACTCACTATCAGCTGCTGAAGCTGTGGTGCGCCCTGCTGTAACGCTGAGGAGAATCCTAATCAGTGCAGGAACTCCTCAGCAGCATCTGCTGTGCTCCGATTGGATGAGTGACATATCACACACAGTCACTCAGCCAATCAGAGCACAGACACCCCCCACCCACACACAGACCAGCAACTACCCGGGCAGCAGGCTGAAGAATGAATGATATTGCAGCCAGGAACTCAACACAGGAGAGATGGTTAGTCACCTGTCAGTGTGTCACACACAGTGCCAGATTAAGGTCCTGATGGGCCTGGAGCTGAAATTTATAGAGGGCCTATTGTGCACCACCGCAGGGGGTGTGAGTAGTGATATGGGGGTGTGGTCTGTGGCTAGCACCATGGAGGGCATAGCTACCCACCTTTCTTTACCCACCTCAATATCACTCCCCACTTTGTTTATATGAAGCATACATCACCTGTTCTGTTATTAACCACTGAATTAAAAAAAAAACAAAAAAAAAAACACAAACTATGGTTTTTAAATAAATCAGGCAGAAGTAAAAACGGACACAGCAACGTTTCAGGGACCTAGTCCATTTTATCAAGACATGTCTCTCTCACCATGGCATATACCTGACCTGTCCCCGAAGACGCAGACTGGTGGGAAGGGTCTCACAGTATGGCCCATTTTCTAGGACTCCACCACACCACCCCATTCTCCAAAATTTGGGCCTTGAGGTCCTTGCAAGGACAGCAATGCCATTTGGACTTTGTTGGATATGGCCTAGTTGCAAAGGGGCCCCATAACAGTTTAAGCTTTAGGGCCCCAAAAATGTAGGCCCCCCATTGGTTATGTTCTCTGATGCAGAAATGTTTATATACCATGTCCTACATTGTCTTATTCTGTAAGTCGCTGTTTTCCACTTTTGTTTTCCTAATTTGCTCTCTATGTACTTTGTTAGGAATCCTTGTGCTGCCATATAAATACACAATAAAAGTAATAAAATATATATATTATTATTATCCTTTATTTATATGGCGCCACAAGGGTTCCGCAGCGCCCAATTACAGGGTACAAATGCACATAAAAAATAGGAAAACAGTGACTTACAGTTGAATACAATATAGGACAAGTACAGGGCAACTAAGCATAACTACACCAGTAAACATAGAGATAAGTTCCAGGTGGTCAAAAAACTGTGGGATCTGGGCAGTTGAGGATTATTAAAGTAAGAAAAGTATAAGCACATGAGGGAAGAGGGCCCTACTCGTGAGAGCTTACATTCTAAGGGGAGGGGTAGACAGACAGGGATGACACAGATGGGGTACATAGAGAGGGTGGAACAGAGGGTTATGTTGAGATTTGGCTAGGTTTGGTAAAGAAATGGGTCTTAAGAGCCCGTTTGAAGTTTTGTAGAGAGGTGGAGAGTCTGAGGGGGGGAGGTAAAGAATTCCAGAGAAAGGGAGCAGCATGTGAAAAATCTTGGAGATAGGAGTGGGAGGAAGTAATCAGAAGACAGGAGAGTCGGCGTGCATTAGCAGAGCGAAGAGGATGGGTGGGAGAGTAAAGGGAGATAAGGTCAGAGATGTAGATGGGAGAGGAGTGGGTGAGGGCTTTGTAAGTGAGTGTGAGAAGTTTGAATTGGATTCTGAAAGGGAAGGGAAGCCAGTGGAGGGCCTGTAGGAGAGGGGAGGTAGACGTAATGCGTTTGGTGAGGAAGATGAGCCGGGCAGCAGCATTGAGGATAGATTGGAGTGGAGAGAGGTAATTGTCAGGGAGGCCAGTTAAGAGGAGATTACAGTAGTCCAGTCTGGAAATAATCAGTGAGTGAATAATGATCTTAGTGGCATCCTGGGTGAGAAAAGGTCTGATTCTAGAAATGTTTTTGAGATAAAAATGACAGGTTTGTGAGAGGTGCTGAATGTGCGGTTTGAAGGAGAGGGAGGAGTCAAGGATTACGCCAAGACAGCATACTTGGGGGCTAGAGGAGATAGTCGTGCCATCAATGGATAATGAGATTGTGGGAGGTGAGGCTGTGCGGGAGGGTGGGAAGATGATCAGCTCAGTCTTAGACATGTTGAGTTTAAGAAAGCGCTGAGACATCCAGGAAGAGATAGCAGAAAGACAGTTTGAGGTACGAGTGAGGAGAGCCGTGGAGAGATCAGGGGAGGAGAGGTAGATTTGAGTGTCATCAGCATAGAGGTGGTATTGGAAGTTAAAAGAACTAATGAGTTCACCTAAAGAGGACGTATAGAGAGAGAAAAGGAGAGGACCAAGAACAGAGCCTTGGGGGACACAGTTAGTGGAAGTGGGGGGGAGGTAGCATCATGAGAGGAGACAGAGAAGGAACGATCAGAGAGGTAGGAGGACAGCCAGGAGAGGGCAGTATCACGCAGACCAAGAGAGTGAAGGATTTGCAGAAGGAGAGGATGGTCCACAGTGCCAAAAGCAGCAGAGAGGTCAAGAAGAATAAGCAGAGAGTAGTGGCCCTTAGATTTGGCTGCATGGAGGTCATTGCAGACTTTTGTGAGGGCAGTTTCAGTGGAGTGGAGAGAACGGAAACCAGACTGGAATGGGTCAAGCAGTGAGTGAGAGGAAAGAAAGGCAGTGAGGCGATTATAGACAATACGCTCAAGAAGTTTGGAGGCAAAGGGGAGGAGAGAGATGAGTCGATAGTTGGAGAGAGTGTTAGGATCAAGGGTAGGTTTTTTAAGAATAGGGGAGACAAGTATACATACATACAGTGACCGAAGTGGACATTTTGAAGTGGGGGTATGCAAAAGTCAAGGACGCAATTATGCGCGTGCCAAAGGCACGCATGCTCCAGAAAAGGGGCGTGGTCACAAAAAGGGGGCGTGTCCAGTGTAGTAGAACCCCTTATAGTACTATCTAGTACTGGTGCCCCTTTCACATTATAGCACACGGTACAAGATGAAATTCACATTACAGCACACTGAATGAGCCGAAATTCACATTGTAGCACACTGAATGAGCCGAAATTCACATTGTAGCACACTGAATGAGCCGAAATTCACATTGTAGCACACTTAATGAGCCGAAATTCACATTGTAGCACACTGAATGAGCCGAAATTCACATTGTAGCACACTGAATGAGCCGACATTCACATTGTAGCACACAGAATGAGCCGACATTCACATTGTAGCACACTGAATGAGCCGAAATTCACATTCTAGCACACTGAATGAGCCGACATTCACATTGTAGCACACAGAATGAGCCGACATTCACATTGTAGCACACTGAATGAGCTGAAATTCACCTTGTAGAACACTGAATGAGCTGAAATTCACATTATAGCACACTGAATGAGCCGAAATTCACATTGTAGCACACTGAATGAGCCGAAATTCACATTGTAGCACACTGAATGAGCTGAAATTCACCTTGTAGAACACTGAATGAGCCGAAATTCACATTATAGCACACTGAATGAGCCGAAATTCACATTCTAGCACACTGAATGAGCCGAAATTCACATTCTAGCACACTGAATGAGCCGAAATTCACATTGTAGCACACTGAATGAGCCGACATTCACATTCTAGCACACTGAATGAGCCGAAATTCACATTGTAGCACACTGAATGAGCCGAAATTCACATTGTAGCACACTGAATGAGCCGAAATTCACATTGTAGCACACTGAATGAGCCGAAATTCACATTCTAGCACACTGAATGAGCCGAAATTCACATTCTAGCACACTGAATGAGCCGACATTCACATTCTAGCACACTGAATGAGCCGAAATTCACATTGTAGCACACTGAATGAGCCGAAATTCACATTGTAGCACACTGAATGAGCCGAAATTCACATTGTAGCACACTGAATGAGCCGACATTCACATTGTAGCACACTGAATGAGCCGACATTCACATTGTAGCACACTGAATGAGCCGACATTCACATTGTAGCACACTGAATGAGCCGAAATTCACATTGTAGCACACTGAATGAGCCGAAATTCACATTGTAGCACACTGAATGAGCTGAAATTCACCTTGTAGAACACTGAATGAGCTGAAATTCACATTATAGCACACTGAATGAGCCGAAATTCACATTGCAGCACACTGAATGAGCCGAAATTCACATTGTAGCACACTGAATGAGCCGAAATTCACATTCTAGCACACTGAAAGAGCCGAAATTCACATTGTAGCACACTGAATGAGCTGAAATTCACCTTGTAGAACACTGAATGAGCCGAAATTCACATTATAGCACACTGAATGAGCCGAAATTCACATTGTAGCACACTGAATGAGCCGAAATTCACATTGTAGCACACTGAATGAGCCGACATTCACATTCTAGCACACTGAATGAGCCGAAATTCACATTGTAGCACACTGAATGAGCCGAAATTCACATTGTAGCACACTGAATGAGCCGAAATTCACATTGTAGCACACTGAATGAGCCGAAATTCACATTGTAGCACACTGAATGAGCCGAAATTCACATTGTAGCACACTGAATGAGCCGACATTCACATTGTAGCACACTGAATGAGCCGACATTCACATTGTAGCACACTGAATGAGCCGACATTCACATTGTAGCACACTGAATGAGCCGAAATTCACATTGTAGCACACTGAATGAGCCGAAATTCACATTCTAGCACACTAAATGAGCCGAAATTCACATTGTAGCACACTGAATGAGCTGAAATTCACCTTGTAGAACACTGAATGAGTTGAAATTCACATTCTAGCACACTGAATGAGCCGAAATTCACATTGTAGCACACTGAATGAGCCGAAATTCACATTGTAGCACACTGAATGAGCCGAAATTCACATTGTAGCACACTGAATGAGCCGAAATTCACATTCTAGCACACTGAATGAGCCGAAATTCACATTGTAGCACACTGAATGAGCCGAAATTCACATTGTAGCACACTGAATGAGCCGAAATTCACATTATAGCACACAGAATGAGCTGAAATTGTGAAAGCAGGGACAGCCAGAATGACGACAGGGAGAGACAGAGTGACGACAGGGAGAGAGAGTGACGACAGGGAGAGAGAGTGACGACAGGGAGAGAGAGTGACGACAGTGCCAGCAGGGAGAGAGAGAGTGACGACAGGGAGAGAGAGTGATGACAGGGAGAGAGAGTGACGACAGTGACAGCAGGGAGAGAGAGAGTGACGACAGTGACAGCAGGGAGAGAGAGTGACGACAGTGACAGCAGGGCGAGAGTGACAGTAGGGACAGGGACAGTAATGAAAGGGAGAGAGGGTGACAGCAGGCAGGGCCGGCTCCAGGCCTACTAGCACCCTGAGCGAGAAAATGTAAAAGCGCCCCCCCCCCCACCCCATGCGCGCGCCGAAGGCGCACGCGCTCCCGGAAAAGTGGGTGTGGCCTCTGGAAAAGTGGGCGTGGCCTCATAACTTCATATCATCAAACTATAAACATATTTTCACACAATTAGCAGCCTTACACATAGCCACAGTAGTGTTCCTTACACACAATGTCTCCAGTATAGTGCCAGATACACGACATGCCCCGCAGCAGTGCCAGCTACACATGACATGCCCCGCAGCAGTGCCAGCTACACATGACATGCCCCGCAGCAGTGCCAGCTACACATGATAGTGTTCACTTTTTAGGGCATGGTGCTGATCACAGGGAGGGCACATTTTTAAGTTAGGAGGGCAAAATGATGTACATACTGCTTGTTGTTCCCATACCTATATGTCAAAGAATGGACAGTGCGCGCCGAAGGCGCGCAGCAAAAATTAAGGGGAGTTACTTCGTGGGGAAGGTACGTGGCCACATAATAGTGGCAATTTGCATTACACCACACAGTAGTGCAGCTAATACACACTGCACCAGGTAGAACCTCCTATACACTTTGCGCCAGGCACAGCACTGAGACACATTGCCTAGCCACAGACGCCTAGCGGGAACACTACATGACACGCCCCCAGCAGTGCCAGCTACACGCGACAAGCCCCCCAGCAGTGCCAGCTACACGCGACAAGCCCCCCAGCAGTGCCAGCTACACGCGACATGCCCCCCAGCAGTGCCAGCTACACGCGACATGCCCCCCAGCAGTGCCAGCTACACGCGACATGCCCCCCAGCAGTGCCAGCTACACGCGACAAGCCCCCCAGCAGTGCCAGCTACACGCGACAAGCCCCCCAGCAGTGCCAGCTACACGCGACAAGCCCCCCAGCAGTGCCAGCTACACGCGACATGCCCCCCAGCAGTGCCAGCTACACGCGACATGCCCCCCAGCAGTGCCAGCTACACGCGACATGCTCCCCAGCAGTGCCAGCTACACGCGACATGCCCCCCCCAGCAGTGCCAGCTACATAAATGGCCACAGAGTGCCAGATACATAAGTGCCCACACAGTGCCAGATATAAAAATGCCCACACAGTGCCAGATATGTCCCCACAGTGCCATATATAAAATTGCCCCCACAGTGCCAGATATGCCCCCACAGGGCCAGATACATAAATGCCCCCAGTGCCAGATACATAAATGCCCACACATTGCCAGATGCATAAATGCCCCCAGTGCCAGATGCATTATTGCCCCCCACAGTGTCAGATACATTAATGCCCCCAGTGCCAGATATGCCCCCACAGTGCCAGATATGCCCCCACAGTGCCAGATATGCCCCCACAGTGCCAGATATGCCCCAGTGCCAGATATGCCCCCACAGTGCCAGATAAATAAATGCCCCCCACAGTGCCAGATAAATAAGTGCCCCCACAGTGCAGATATACCCCCACAGTGCCAGATACATAAATACCCCCACAGTGCCAGATACATACATGCCCCCACAGTGCCAGATACATACATGCCCCCACAGTGCAGATACATAAATGCCCCCACAGCGCAGATATGCCCCCACAGTGCCAGAAATGCCCCCACAGTGCCAGATACATTAATGCCCCCTCACAGTGCACAGATAAATGCCCCCCCCCCCCGCAGTGCCAGATAAATGAATGCCCCCCACAGTGCCAGATAAATGCCCCCACAGTGCCAGATACATAAATGCCCCCACAGTGCAAGATTCATAAATGCCCCCACAGTGCAGATATGACCCCACAGCGACAGATATGCCCCCACACTGTGCCAGTGCCCCCACAGTGCAGATATGCCCCCACACAGTGCCAGTGCCCCCACAGTGCAGATATGCCCCCACACAGTGCCAATGCCCCCACATAGTGCCAATGCCCCCACAGTGCAAGATTCATAAATGCCCCCACAGTGCAGATATGACCCCACAGCGACAGATATGCCCCCACACTGTGCCAGTGCCCCCACAGTGCAGATATGCCCCCACACAGTGCCAGTGCCCCCACAGTGCAGATATGCCCCCACACAGTGCCAATGCCCCCACATAGTGCCAGTGCCCCCACAGTGCCAGTGCCCCCACACAGTGCCAGTGCCCCCACACACAGTGCCAGTGCCCGGCCCCGACGATCCCAACATACCTGCGGCGACGCTGGGAGGGGACGTGCTGCTGTTGAGCCTGAGGGCCACCGACTGTTCCCGGCCGCTTGGTGCGCGCTGCGCGGCGTCTGACGTCAGACGCCGGCGCCGCGCAGCGCACAGTTTTGAAAGGCCGGGGACGGCGGGGAGAGCTGCCTGCAGTGTACAGGGCCGGCTCCAGGTAAGACTATGGCGGCGCCAGCGCGCGGCGCCCATTAAGGGTGGCGCCCCGCGCGGCCGCTCTAGTCGAACGTGCCTAGAGCCGGCCCTGACAGCAGGGGAACATTACCTGACTCATTTGTTGCGGGTGAGCGGCTGATGGCGGTGGGCGGCTGGCGGCAGTGAGCGGTGGGCGACAGTGGTGAGCGGCTGTGAGCTGGTACAGCACTCTACACAGCCGCCGGCCCCGAGCAGGGACGGGGGCAACATGTGCAGCAGGATGGCCACTTCCCTCGCCTCCTGCTGCACTTTAATTTCCTCATTTCCGGGTTAGTGGAAGAAGTGGCGGTATACCATACCGCCGTATGCCGCCCCACTTCGACCACTGTGTATATATATATATATATATATATATATATATAGTCCATGAAGACAGCCCGGCACTCCGTTGTCCCCATAGGGGTATCGCTCCGGTGCCCTCCTAGGGGTATGGTAGCCCCAATATGCAGGATGGAGGGGGACGGCGGCACTCAGAGTCTTTCACAACCAGGTAAATCAAAGCAGAAAGTGCATATATAGTATTTGAGTCTACGGTAACCCAACTTGAAAAACGCTAGCAAACCAACACACCACCTTTTTAAGCAATGAAAAACATTCTTTAATACTTAAAAAGCTTCAGACTTTCATATACAAAAATGCAGCATATATACTCATCCGAACTTCATGGATGTAGTCAGCTAATAGACACATGGCCATCCCTACGGCCCGTTTCGGCTATTGCACCTTCCTCATGGGGTCGGCCTGACTGTTTAAATAATAGGGTGTGACCGCTTGACCGAGGTCTACTAGGTGGGATCAGTATATGTGGTCACATTCAGATTTGGTGGCCTCTTGTGACCAATAGCTCCAGTTCACCTGGTGCTGGCTGTGGAAGGTCTCAGTCCATTTGTGTTATTGTAGCCTCAGCGGCTCCAAGTCAGGACTCTGTGGTTTTAAATAAAAGAAATAAGAGTGTGTTGTCCTGTGCTTCATTCATGATGCCGGCAATCAAAATCCCGGCACAGTAATCCTGAAACGCAGCCACAAGACCGATGCCGGAATCCAGACATCAGTTGAAATGCAGAAGCTGGAATCCTAACAGCCATCACCTTGATTGTAAGTATGCCGGGGACAGTTAGGGTTAGTCTACGGATGGGGGGTGGGGGAGAGTTAGGGTTAGACTGGGACTGGGGGTTATGTTCAGGCACCACTGAGGAGGGTTAGACTGCGGGGAAGGGAGGGTTAGGCTTAGGCGGCGGGGGGATTAGGTGCCACTGAGTAGGGTTAAGCTGTGGGGAAGGGAGGGTTAGCCTTGGGCTGCAGGGAGGGGGGTTAGAGTTAGGTGCCACCAGGGAAGGTTAGGCTGCAGGGGGAGGGTTAGGGATGAGGGTAAGTATACTTACCAAACCCCTTGTCAGGATTGTTACCATAGGGATGCCGCTGTCGGTCTTCTGACTGTTGGCATCTTGAATGCCGGTCAAGCGTATGACACCATGGGGTGCGTGTAGATAGATTTATGTGGGATGAATGTCCTGTAGCATCAGACACTAGTGGTCCTTACCTGGCCACTGAGTAAAATAATATGTTCAAAGATAGCGGTTACTGCCTAAATGGTAGATGCTAGAATCAAGTGGGCTAAAGGACCTTTTCCGTAAGGGGGAGGAGTTACGACGCAAGGGGGAGGAGCTAGTGCACAGATATGTGTGCCTCAGTTCCTTTGAAGTGCTGCCCGATGAATTTCCTGTCTGCTGTCAAGACTTTTGCTGGGAAGCCTGCTGCAGATGAATCTCCATCTCCCTTCTCAGCATTGGGGTTCCTGCAGCAAAGTCATCTGCAGATGCAGTTGGCCTATTTTGGAGGCTGGGCCTGGAGCTGCAGCTCCATCAGCCCCATTGTTAATCCGGCCCTGGTCACACACACACACATACATGTGTATAGTACTGTACAGGATAATTACTTTTATAAGCTTCATTTCCCCTCACCAAAACCTACAAGTTCCATCTCTATCCAGCACCTCCTGTAACACCCTCCCTGCTCTTTTGCAGTATGTATAGTTATCTATACTATGTATACAACATGTACTCTGCATATATATGTATATTATGTACGTGTATTGTATGTGTGTGCTTTATGCATGTGTATTGTATGTGTGTGCTTTATATATATATATAATATACTATACGCTATGTATGCATGTGTATTGTATGTGTGTGCTTATATATATATATATATATATATATATATACTATACGCTATATATGCATGCAGGTATGGTATCAGGATCTTTGTGATGGCAGCGGTCAGAATACAGACATCACCCTTACATGCCAAATCCTGACACCTGGAAGGTAAGTATACTAACCCTCATCTACTGCCCCACCTAACCCTCCCTTCCTGCAGCCTGACCCTAACTTTACTCGGTGATGCCTAAACCTAACCCCCCCCCCCCCCACACACACACACACACACACACACACACCTGTAGCCTAAAGCTAACCTTTCCACCCCCGCAGCCTAACCCTTCCAGGTGGTGCCTAATCCCCCCTACCCAGAACTAACCCTCTTCCCGCAGCCTAATACTAACCCTCCCGCAGCCTAAACCTTTCCCCTTCATCTCCTACCACAGCACACTTACGTTCGGGAGCCAGCAGTCGGGATTCCAGTGCCGGCATTTTTATCCATGTGGGGATCCCGCACCAGCATTCTGACCAATGTTGGTATTCCGGCATCAGCATTCCAAATGCCGATATCCTGAACGCCGGTATGTATAGTGTGTGTGTATATATATATATATATATATATATATATATATACACACACAGTATATGTATGTATGTATGTATGTGTATATATATATATATATATATACATTTTTTTCTATGTATACTATGTGTATGCATTACTGTTCTATGGCCCTCATTCCGAGTTGATCGCTCGCTAGCTACTTTTTGCAGCCGTGCAAACGCATAGTCGCCGCCCACTGGGGAGTGTATTTTCGCTTTGCAAGTGTGCGATCGCATGTGCAGCCGAGCAGTACAAAAACATTTTTTGCCGTTTCAGAGTAGGTCTTCAGCCTGTCCAGTCCCGGAATTCACGTCAGACACCCGCCCTGCAAACGCCGGGACACGACTGCGTTTTCCCTACCACTCCCAGAAAACGGTCAGTTTACACCCATAAACGCCCTCTTTCTGTCAATCTCCTTGCAATCACCCGTGCAAATGGATTCGTCGCTAGAAGCATTGCCCAGCAATGATGTTGTTTGTACCCGTACGACGCACATGCGCATTGCGGTGCATATGCATGCGCAGTAGTACCCTGATCAGCAGCGTGCGATCAACTCGGAATGACCCCATACATACAGATGCGTCCGTCTACACTGATGCTCGCAGCACAGCTACAGTGTGTACAGGGTGCCAGCCAGTGTTGGATTAATAATGGGGCAGATGTAGCTTCAACCCCTGCTGGAGACAGGAGGAAAAAAAATCCAGCTGCCAGCGGGCACTTGAGGTCCCGCTCACTAATCTCTCCCCCTGCCATCCAGCAAAAATTAACCTCGCACGGGGTTCTTCAAATGCCGGCAACACTGTTAAAATTGGTGGTTGCAGTAGAAGGCTTCATACGCCCTCCATGCGCCTCACAGCCTCCTGGCTCCTCCTCATGAAGTGTGATTCCACACCAAGCGCTGCCAAACCACCAGTGCACCAGGGGCAGTTGAGCTGTGCTTACCCTCAGCTCTGTGAAGGCGGCCCGCGTGATTGTGACAGGGCTGCTTGTTATCAGGCGAGAGCCTGAGCTATGCAGTCAAACTAAAAGTCTCAGCCCTGGTGCAGTGGGAAGGAGCGCTGACGTCTCAGGCCCCAAAGAGTTTTGGGAGAGCACAGAGCCACTGCTTTGGCCCCTGTCTCAACTACCTGCCCCTCCCAGGTGAGAAGGCAATCTCTGCGATTGCAAGCTCTGTGGGCAAGGAACCTGCACACTTAAATCTGAATTTTGAATCATATTATTTGATTTTGGGGATGTGTGATACGTACTAGGTGGCAAGTTGTAGGTGAGGTCTCTCTGATGGTACCTGTGTAGTGGAATAACAAGCTCTAGTTGGGGAGAGAGCAACATATGATTGTCAGCTCTTAAAACAAGATACAAATATTAGTGAGACCTTGGATTATGCTGCTGTTAGATGAGATTGTAAACCGATGGACAAAAGTTTTGAAGGTTTATGGCACATGTGTTAGATTGTAAACCCTGGGTAATATTACTAGGTATGTGTGATGTATTTGTACAGTATGTACAGTATTTGATTGTAAGCTCTGGGGATGTTGAAGGCTCAGTATATGTGAGATATGTGTGTAAGATTGTGAGATCTGCGGACAAGCGCCCAGTATCTGTGTGATACATGTGTTAGGTAGTGAGCTCTGTAGGTGGAGAGGTATCTGTGTATAATATGTGGGAATGAAAGCTTAGTATAATGCATGCCGCCTCTCCTACTTGCTGGTTACTTCCTCCCACTCCTACCTCCAAGATTTCTCACATGCTGCTCCCTTTCTTTGGAATTCCCTACCTCTCCCCCTCAGACTCTCCACCTCTCTACAAAACTTCAAACGGGCTCTCAAGACCCACTTCTTCACCAAACCCAGCCAAATCTCATCCTAACCCTCTGTTTAACGCTCACTGTTTACTCCATCTGTGACACCCCTGTCTGTCTTCCCTTCCCCTTAGGGCTGTAACACACTAACCGGTTTTCCCCGGATGGCAAAAAGCCAGACAAACTTTGTCCGGCTTTTTGCCATCCGGGAGAAACCGGCAGAGTCTCGCACACAGGGAGGCTTTGAGCCGTGTGTAATGCTGTGTGCATGCGCAGCATCAGACACGGCTTGGAAAAAAAATGTTGTGTGTGAAAGCTCCCCTTCACACACACGGTTCACTGGCTGCAAAGACGGCCTGGCGGCCTGGCGGCCGCCGGACCTTCCAGTGGTGAGACCCGGCTGCCGGGTTGCAGCCGGGTCTCACCACTGGAAGGTCCGGCGGCCGGGCGGCCGCCAGGCCGTGCAGTGCGGGGCCGTGCAGTGTGAAGGGACCCTAGCCCTCACACTGTTAACTACAATGCCAGCACGGGAAAAAGCCGTCCGGCTTTTTCCCGGCCGGCAAAAGCCGGGTAGTGTGTTTTAGCCCAGAGTCTGTCACACAGGACGGCTTTGAGCCGTGGGTGATGCAGTGCGCATGCGCAGCATTAGACACGGCTTGGGAAAAAAACGTTGTGTGTGAAAGATCCCCTTCACACACACGGTTTACTGGCTTCAAAGCCGGCCCTGCAGCCGGACCTTCCAGTGAATAGTTCCGGCTGCAACCCGGCAGCCGTGCCGGGACTTTGCCGTGTTTAAGGACACATTGTGCTCAATGTGTCTTTGCATCACGGCAGCGGTTAAAAGCCGGCCGGGTTTTTGCCGGGCGGCGCCAGCCGGCTAGTGTGTTACAACCCTTAGAATGTAAGCTCTCACGATGTGCTTTTTCCTCTCTAACTTAAACCACCTTCTACTTCATACTCCCTTCGACGGCACTAAATCCCCCAGTTCTCTGCCACCCTGATATTTATTTCAGTGTCGTCTGCTGATAAAGCTATGTTTATATACCCTGTACTTGTCCTACAGTATATTGTCTTCAGCTGTAAGTTGCTGTTTTTCTGTTTTGATTATTTGTTTATGTACTCTGTAATTGGGCGCTGCGGAACCCTTGTGGCGCCATATAAATAAAGGATAATAATAATAATCAGGGACGACCTGCTGGCCGCTGCTATTCAGGGATAGGCAGTCTGTGTCTTGTAGCCAGAGAAATGAGACTGAGGTTTTCGAGGTAGGCGCTAGTCACACTCCATGGCCTCCCCCCCACATAACTAGTCACACCCCCATGGCAATAGTCACATCATCTGCTGCGGCACACAATAGGCCCTTCACAAATGTCAGCTCCAGGCCCATGTGGACCTTAATCTGGCACTGCATTGACCAGGTCCCCCCATGTAGTTTTGGGCTGATTCCTCACCGTTCTCAAGATCATTGATACCCCACAAGGTAAGATCTTGCATGGAGCCCCAGGTTGAGGGAGATTGTCAGTGATTTTGTATTTCTTCAATTTTTTAATAACTGCGCCAACTGTTGATCTTTTCTCTCCAAGCTGCTTGCCTATTGTCGAGTAGCTCATCCCAGCCTTGTGCAGCTCTACAATTTTGTCCCTAGGTGTCCTTAGACAACTCTCTGGTCTTGGCCATGGTGGAGAGGTAGCAGTCAGTTTGAGGGTGTGGACAGGTGTCTTTTATACAGATAACTAGCTCAAACAGATACCATTAATACAGGTAACGAGTGGAGGATAGAAGAGCTTCTCAAAGAAGAAGTAACAGGTCTGTGAAAGACAGAAATCTTGCTGCTTGGTAGGTGTCCAAATATTTATTTTCCTTAAGAATATACAAGTAAATAGTTTAAAAATTATACAATGTGATTTCCTGTTTGTTTGTTTTTCAGATTCTGTCTCTCACAGTTGAAGTGTACCTATGATGGAAATTACAGACCTCTCTCATCTTTTTAAGTGGGTCAACTTGTACAATCGGTGGCTGTCCAAATACTTTTTTGCCCCACTGTATATATACACACACACACACACACACACACACACACACACACACACTCTCCACACAAGTTACTTTACAAAAAAAGTAACTTAAAACTAATTGCGTCCGCTCTGTCTTGAATATGGAGCTTGTTGTGTAGCAGAGGGTGAGAGGTGGAGGATACGTGGGCTCATTAATCACACACAGTCACTTCCAGAGAGCAGATTTCGCAGCACGCCAGTGAGTTTAGTGACTGCAAGTGTTATCGTACTGAGCACAAGAGCAAATTAGGGTCACCCTGTGCTTCAAGTCCTGTCACCTCCTGCATACTGCATGGCTGGTTCGGAATATGTCTTACTGGAGCCCAAGCGTTTGAAAACTCAGGGCAGAGGTCACAAACTTGAATCGTGATTGCAGTTTTAAGGCAGAATAGCAAAAGAAAAGAGAAGAAGAAAAAAAGATTCCATTAAACCAGTGTACAGTATGGGAAACCTGTATGAACCTTATTTATATTCAGCTTAGTTCTGTAAAGCTGAAACGCGGCATGAATGTGTCACAACAGTATAAAAGACTGAGACATGCATCGCTTGTAAAATAGGTTCCCATGTGTTGATTGTTGCCATAGTGTAAACCTTCATGGCGACAAATCGTCACCAGGCATTTAATCAAGGAGAATCCACGCTTCTCTATTCACGGACGGCTGAGCGATGTCTCCCAGACATCGATGCCTGACAGTTCCTCGCCCATGCAGAGAAATGAGTGTTTATGTAATCACAGCCTCTCACTGGGGGATGTATCAAACCTCCTGGCGGTGTTGCCCATAGCAACTAATCAGCTTTGAGATATTATTTATATAGTAGAGTTTAATGGCTTTTGAACAGAACTTAGGGGACAGTATTACTCCATTCACAGCGAAACGCGTCAGGAAGCCACCAGACAGCAAACTTCCCCAACCCAGGAGGCTGGTCTTCTCAACCAGTTGCCCAGAAAAGCTGGCCAAAATTTGTGGGACATTGTGAGCGAGTAAGGAAGTTTGTAATGACCTTACTATTTCTAGAGAGAGTGGCGCAGAAATAACACCGACCCCAACCGAGAAAAACAAAATATAACACATTTCTAGTACTTATAAATCATGTTTATTGGAAAAAACATTACTCCTAATCCACCTTTCTTATGAGCTGCTCCCTAGTGCCGGTGGCATCCCAGGCAACCGGATAGGGGGGTGGGTACAAAGTCTCGGGCACAGACACACCTCCAACATGTAGTCACCACGTCCCCTTTACAGTTTTGTTCTGGTCGTAACTCACGACGATATTTATTTTACAGATGCCAATGCAGTGTAAAGTATGGGAAGGGCATTTTAAGTACTGATCCTCATATGTTCCTGACCAGTGTATGGATATGACGGCAGATTTATAACCCTACAAGGGGCTTTTCATGGACGCAGTACTTTGCTATTTTCTTTTGCAAGACCTTACCACTGTTAGGAAGGACAGGATTACAGATGGAATATGTAGACTCTCCTGCGGCATCTGCAGGTTCTGGCTTTTCGGGCTGGGTGGAAATGTTTCAGCTCCTAATTAACAAGATTACATCTGAAATCAGGCACATTACCGCTACTTCATAAATATCAGATAGGGCAATGCATAATGCAGGAGGCAAAGAGCTGATGCCTGGAACATTAGGTGCTCTAAGAGTTATTTAACGTGGACCTGTCACCTACACACATAACGGAAGCAGCCACCTTATAGACTAAACCGGTGTGCGTGGGGGGGAGGGGGGGGGGACAGTCAGCTGACTCCTGACAGGATTGTGGCATCCAGCACTGGAAATGGACTGTAATACACCTCTCTAATGCAGAGCTGTCCAACCTTTTACCACCCACCCGGGGAGCCAGCTTGGCTTTAGCTGAAGAAAGGCAGACACAGGATAATAACCCCCCACCCTTCCCTCCCCCATCCCACCCCGCTCCCTAACTTTTTCAACATCTTATGAAAAGTAACAAAAACTTTCACAACTATTCTCAAACAAGTTCCTGGAAATAGTTTTTCCCAATTCTCCAGTACACTTTTTGTATCTGCAACTTGTTTTAAACACGGTCGAGTCACATTATTATAACCACCTCCAACATGTGACGTCGGCAGCGCGTAGACCATGAAGTACGTCACGTGTCGTGCGCTGGCTTGGTGGCAGTAGCGGATCTTGACACGGGCAAGCAGGACTTTTGCCCGGGGCGCCGCCTTCCGGAGGGCGCTGGCGCCATCCGGAGGGCGCCGCACCATGGCAAGATCCGCCACTGCTGTGCCCTCCGCTGCCCGCTGTGTCCCCCGGCTCTGCGTCTGTGGTCCCGGCTGTGGTCCCCTGTGAAGGGAACTAGACGCGTAGCGTCTAGTTTCCCTTCGCGGAGAGGACCTTTGCTGAGCGGTGCGCGATGACGTCATCGCGCACCGCACAGCAAAAGGTCCTCTCCGCGAAGGGAAACTAGACGCTACGCGTCTAGTTCCCTTCACGGAGAGGACCTTTGCTGTGCGGTGCGCGATGACGTCATCGCGCACCGCTCAGCATTTAAGCAGCGCTTCTACTATACAGGGGGCGTAACTGGCCATGCCCCCTGTGTTAAGCCACACCCCCATCCCCTGCCCGGGGCGCCGAGGGCGCTCGAACCGGCCCTGCTTGGTGGGTATATAAGGCGTGCGATAGGCCGTCTGCACACATATCACTCGTTGCTGTCATGGGTAAAAGGGGCGATTTATCCGAGTTGCTAAAAGGGATGATTATCGGCTTTTGGGCCACGGGCGGCAGTATCTCTGACACAGCGCAGCTTGTGAGATGTCTGCGTGCTGCTGCAGTGAAGGTGTATCGTGACTGGACAAACGGCACCATTGCGAATAACCGACGTGGAAACTGCGGCGCATCACGTTCCATTGATGTAGGAGGTGAATGTCGGCTACGGAGGTGCGTGAGGGCCGACCGACGTGCTACAGTGGAACCGCTCACCATCACAATGAACCTGGGGCTACCAGACGTGTGTCTAACATGACAGTTCAGCCGTCTAGCTGCTGTCCGTGCTGCACACCATGGTTACTCTGGCTATTAGCTGGTGCTCATAATAATATGACTCAACTGTGTATGATAAGGGGGGAAGTGTATCAAGCGTGTTTATTTTTGTACTCTGTAACAAAATAGATCTCACTCCATTTTCTCATACACTAATCAAGAAGAGTAGTGCGCTGCGTAACGCGGTCACCTGACTGCACCAAGGTGTCAAATTGTTCAATTATGTCGACATCTGACAACTTTTAAAAAATATATATATTTTTTTTGTCCTTATTCCTATCGTGGGTCACATGTAATGTGGTCATGCTAGGTCTAGCCCGGACCATGAATGAAAGACATAATAATTAATAAACTCAGCACCAGGCAAGCAAGGGTGTTACATGGGATTTGTATTTTTGCTTTGCAAGTGTGCGAATGCGTGTGCAGCCGAGCTCTACAAAATACATTTTGTGCAGTTTCAGAGTAGGTCTATACTTACTCAGCCCTTGCGATCACTTCAGTCTTTTTGGTGCTGGATTTGACGTCAGACACTCGTCCTGAAAATGCCCGGACACGCCTGCGTTTCCCCTACCACTCCCAGAAAACGGTCAGTTGACACCCATAAACGCCCTCTTTCTGTCAATCTTCTTGCGATCGGCTGTGCATATGATTCTTCATTAAATCCATAGCTCAGCAATGATCCGCATTGTACCCGTACGATGCACGTGCGCATTGTGGTGCATATGCATGCTCAGTAGAGACCTGTTCGCAGCGCAGCAAAAATCGGCAGCGTGCGATCAACTCGGAATGACCCCGATAGAGTGTAAGCTTCACTAGGGCAGGGACTGATGTGAATGGCCAAATACGGCCATTCGCATCGGTACTCTGTAAAGCGCTGCGGAATATATGTGTTCTATGGGGGTCATTCCGAGTTGTTCGCTCGTTGCCGATTTTCGCAACGGAGCGATTAAGGCAAAAATGCGCATGCGCATGATTCGCAGTGCGCATGCGGTTAGTATTTTAGCTCAAAACTTAGTAGATTTACTCACGCCCGAACGAAGATTTTTCATCGTTGAAGTGATCGGAGTGTGATTGACAGGAAGTGGGTGTTTCTGGGCGGAAACTGGCCGTTTTCTGGGAGTGTGCGGAAAAACGCAGGCGTGCCAGGGAAAAACGTGGGAGTGTCTGGAGAAACGGGGGAGTGGCTGGCCGGACGCTGGGCGTGTGTGTGACGTCAAACCAGGAACGAAACGGCCTGAGCTGATCGCTATTTGTGAGTAGGTCTGGAGCTACTCAGAAACTGCTAAGAAATTTATTTTCACTATTCTGCGAATCTTTCGTTCGCAATTCTGCTAAGCTAAGATACACTCCCAGAGGGCGGCGGCTTAGCGTGTGCAATGCTGCTAAAAGCAGCTAGCAAGCGAACAACTCGAAATCACCCTGTGACAGGACGGTCCCGTACGAAAGCACTCACCGCTTTCGCGTCCCGTCTCCTGTGCACAGAATGGAGGGTTAGGTCACACGGGACCTGGCCACATAGGGGATTCCCGCTTACCGTCAGTAACCGCCTGTTACTGACTCCACCCACTGCGCTGTGGGCGGGTTTATGCTGCCACCACCAAACTCCTAACCTGCCATGGCGTTTGGAACCACGGTTCTGCTCTGTATGTGCCGACGCACTGCCTTACCACACCTGTGTGGTGTTGACGAATCCCCACTAGCCACTTGCTAGGCCTCTACCGGTAGCTGGCGGAAGGCGGAACTTAGAGACGTTAGGTGCTTCCCTGGACAGCCGGAGGACGGGGCTATGTTTGGCATAACCCTGTAGGTCACAAGATGAAGCAATCTTCTTGAGGCAGATGATGTTTATTTGCTCAATAATAGCCTTAAAAAAGACTCTTCCCTATTACTAGGGGCAACAGCATACAGCAAGATGTTCCAGCAGAATAAAGATGGTACAATACAATACACTCTGGAGGCACGCAGGCATCCTTTTTATGTCAATTTTCCACACAGTACAACAGGGGGTTATGTCCTCCCTGAGCCCTTTCTATCCAATCAGGATATTTTACAAAATACCAATAAATAAATTACATTTCAAAAGGAGATAAGTGCAATAATACAATATCCTCCTTCCTGTCACCCAGACAACGTTTGGTATCAGATTAACATTCACTATTGATAAATTTATCACATAGCTTCAAAATACAAATGTTTCTGTCTCATTCACGTCTCCAGGCAAACCCAGTGTTTGAGATTACAACAGGAAAGGCTACAATACAAACAAACAGTCTTCCTTCCTGCATCTGCCATTCAGGGTTCGTATATCAATTAAATCAGGTACATGAAACAGGTTCCAAGCCCATAGACCCCGTGATAAGCATCTTTGCTCTAAGGAACTTACACATCAAAAGGTTTTGTCATTCACACCTCTCTGCTAGGACAGGGCCATTAGCATGCCACTTCCTACTGACAGGAGATGATTATTCAGACAGCTATAGTAACTGCATTTTTCCTTTAAATACATTTCATTTAAACACGTGTTTCCCTTTAAATATACACTGAGCCTGTGCCCTGCACAGGCTCCACATACCCAGGCACTGTAGTGCCTCATAGCACAATATATATATTAAATTTGTAAACATTTTAAACACCTGGCGCCTAGCACCCTATACATTTAAAATTGGCGCCAAGCACCCATTGTCCCCATAATGGCGCCGGGCACTAGGGGTTAACCCCTTCAGTGCCATGGCCGCCATTACACGTGTGGCTGGTTAGTCTCTCCGGTCACACACCCCCCAATATAAATAACTGGAAATAAATAATAATAAAAATTCTACATATGTTTCTTTATTTTGTGATTAGATAGCAGTGGTTTATGTATTACATACAGTAAATATATCCATGTTTTACTATTCATTTGATCTTGATTTTATCATGAATGACAGACAGGTGTGACCTGACAGAGGATGACTGAACAGAACTATAATACATATAACTCTAAAGCTATATATATTTGTAATCTGTACTCTTTACTCTGAAAAATTATTGGGGGTCATTCCGAGTTGTTCGCTCGCTAGCTGCTTTTAGCAGCATTGCACACGCTAGGCCGCCGCCCTCTGGGAGTGTATCTTAGCTTAGCAGAATTGCGAACGAAAGAGTAGCAAAACTGCTATTAAATAATTTGTTGCAGTTTCTGAGTAGCTCCAGACCTACTCCTAGATTCCCATCAGCTCAGTCCGTTTAGTTCCTGGTTTGACGTCACAAACACGCCCTGCGTCCGGCCAGCCACTCCCCCATTTCTCCAGCCACTCCTGCGTTTTTCCCTGGCACGCCTGCGTTTTTTTGCAAACGCCGTGAAAACGCTGAGTTGCCGCCCAGAAACACCCACTTCCTGTCAATCACTCACCGATCAGCAGAGCGATAGAAAAGCGCTGCACGAACACCAGCAAATCTACTAAGTTTTGTGTTAAATAACTAAGTGCATGCGCGCTGCGTACCATGCGCATGCGCATTTAGCAACAAATCACAGCATAGCGAAAATCGGCAACGAGTGAACAACTCGGAATGACCCCCATTGTCTTAAAGTTTGGGCAAATTAGCAGGGTCCGGCGCAATCTTGAAAAGGCATTTAATTTTTTGATTTGGGCCTGTGCCTCCCTGTATATTTTAATTAATAAAAAATATATATATTTTTATACGATACTGAAAGATTGTTTGGCCTGACAGAAACAAAATATATAATAAATATTTGGATGGGTAGAACAAAAACACAGCCAAAATATCCAAATTTATGAAAATGAGTCTCTGGATGCAAAATATGTCAGGTCATTAAGGGTTAAACTGGGTGGTAATATTATTTAATGTTTTTATAGATCGAGACAAAAACAGCAGATTATTGTCTTTTTGCTTTGTTTCAGATATCTGCATTTGAGGGATAGCCATAGAAAGCCCGCCATACTGAACATACAAAACTGTCCTTCATAACATACAGTACAGCAGTGCTGGACAGCAAGTGGCTCTAGGGCCCCATGTGACCCTCCAAGCATTTACTTGCAGTCCAAAGCTCCCTCCTGCTTTGTTCCTGTAAGGAGGGATATAGTTAATGAACGTTTAAAGTGCCTGCTGATACTGTATGTTATTACAGACAAGTGTCTCTTTCATTGATTAATTTATGAAATGCAGATTAACCATTTGAAGGCTAGAGGGCCCTGCAACGTGGCCCCTGCAGGTCTGCTATGTTGGCAGCACTTCTGCAGGACCTATTATAGCTCTAAACCTGTATATGATCAATACATAGGATTATACCCTGTAGTTGAGAGTATTTAATCTCTCTGAAGACAGGCACTGTGACCAAAGGACCTCCTGTTATCAACAAACCAAGCCTCGACCGCTGCCTGACCTCGGCTGCTGTGTGAACAGGAGGGAGAATAATCCTTGTTATCTCTGGCAGGCTATAAAGTCATCATGCAGTAATTAGAATCTCAACAAATTCAAAGCCATTTACAGCCTGGCCCATGCAGTTTCACCTGCCTTATCTCCCACGCAGTTGCCCATAGATTTCTGAGGCGCCATAAAGCGGTCCATGTGAATCCAGTCACGTCTCAGACTGCGGAGGATGAAACAGGACCGGTCACACGGTGACGGTAGCCATTTAAAACTTACCGTGTTGGAACAAGCGTCGCAATGCAGCAGCACTGGAGGAAACTACATGCACTGATTGGACTCAGCTTTAAAAATCAGGACAGTTTAAGGGTAGGGTAAAGGAAGAAGCAATATTTCTAATTAAACATGTTCTTAAACTCGCGGACATCCATGTTTCCATGAACAACACACAGTCCCGACTGTTTTTGTATAAAATGATTATAGGATCCAATTAAAAAGTGCAGTAAACCAACGCGTTTCATTGTTAAGGCAACTTCATCTGCTACAGATGCTTAGCAATAAATAATTCAAATACGGAGCCACACCAACTGCTACCCCAAACACCGACAAACATTGCCGGCCGGGACTCACCGGCAGTTGGTGCGACTCCCCAATTTGAATTGTGGACTGTGCTGCAGCCTCAGCTCTGGAGCCGCCACTGGTTAGAACTGTCCTTATATTGGACCCTAACATCATCTTACTTAATAACTGAGAGGTCTATTTATTAAGCCTTGGGGGCAGATGTATTAAGCCTGGAAAAGTGATAAATCAGTGATAAGTGCAAGGTGATAACGCACCAGCCAAACAGCTCCTAACTGTAAATTTACATATTGGACCTGATTGGCTGGTGCGTTATGCTTTATCACTTCTCCAGGCTTAATACATTTGCCCCTTGGTGAGAGATAAAGTGGACGGAGATAAAGTACCAGTCAATCAGCTCCTAACTGTCATGTTACATGCTGTGTTTGAAAAATGACAGATAGGAGCTGATTGGCTGGTACTTTATCACCGTCCGCTGTATCTCTCTCCAAGGCTTAGTACATAGACCCCAAAGTGATATAAGTTCATGGAGATGTCTTGCATCGTACCTACCAGAAAGAATTAAAAAGTTTTGTAGGGCACAACATTTGGATGAGCAAAATAAGGTGGAGGTTACGCATTTTTGAGAGTACTGGCAAAAAAAGCTCTGTCGACAGTGTAACATCGGCCAGAGACTGACAGCGCAGTAGTAATGTTATTTAAGCATTTATCTTTGGGCATGATGGTAAAGAATCTTATGTAAGGCTATAATGCCGACACGTTTAAAATGCTTTAAGTAACATTACTACAGCGTCTGCATTCTCTGATCAACATTAAATTTTTACTGCCGACGGCATCACTGTCAACAGATCATACCAAACTAAAAGTAAGGATAATAATAGCAATATAGGGGGTCATTCCGAGTTGATTGCTAGCTGAAAATGTTCGCTGTACAGCGATGATGCAAAAAAATGGCACTTCTGCGCATGCGTATGTGGCGCAATGCACACGCGTGACGTACTTTCATAACGGCTGATGTAGTTTCACACAAGGCCAAAGCTTTTCAGTCGCGCTGCTGGCCGCAGAGTGATGAACATGAAGTGGGCGTTTCTGGGTGTCAACTGACCGTTTTCAGGGAGTGTTCGGAAAAACGCAGTCGTGCCAGGAAAAACGCAGGCGTGGCTGGGCGAACGCAGGGCGTGTTTGTGACGTCAAAACAAGAACTGAACAGTCTGAAGTGATCACAAGCGCTGAGTAGGTATTGAGCTACTCTGAAACTGCACAAAAAAACTTTGTATCCGCTCTGCGATCCTTTCGTTCGCACTTCTGCTAAGCTAAAATACACTCCCAGTGGGAGGCGGCATAGCGTTTGCACGGCTGCTAAAAACAGCTAGCGAGCGATCAACTCGGAATGACCCCCATAGTGCAATAGCAAAAGATCTTTGTGCATGGCTTGTTGTATTCTATATGTATAAGCAGATATATTGAGTCTGTGCCTTGTTTTTTAGTTTCTATAACATGACATAAACAACAGTTACTATTTGGCAAATGTAAAATGATCGACTGTATCTTTAGAC
Source organism: Pseudophryne corroboree (assembly GCF_028390025.1). Lineage (NCBI taxonomy): Eukaryota > Metazoa > Chordata > Amphibia > Anura > Myobatrachidae > Pseudophryne > Pseudophryne corroboree. The sequence goes on along the minus strand of NC_086449.1, from coordinate 809,761,831 downwards.
TTTACCTATTTTTAGATTGAAGTCGCACACCTCATTGGTTCCCAGCAGGTCACTACGCTGCGAGACAATGATGGCTATTTCACGTTACCCGCTGTTTGCTTATTCTAGTTAAACAGTTTAAACCCAGTAGACAACAAGCTAAAGGGAGCATATAGCCAGTTACAGGTGCCCACCCATGCTGCGCTATACATATATATATATATATATATATATATATATATATATAGACACGCATACTGTGCAAAAGTTTTAGGCAGTAGTGTTAAAAATAATGCAAAGTAAGAATGATTTGAAAAAAAAAAGTGCTAATAGTTTAGCTTTAGCAATTAATAAAATGCAAAGTGAATGAACAAAACAGCTTTCAAAACAGCATCAATTTTTCTAGGTACACTTGCGCACAGTTTTTGAAGGAACTCCGCAGGGAGGTTCTTCCAAACATCTTGGAGAACTAACCACAGATCTTCTGTGGATGTAGGCTTGCTCAAATCCTTCTGTCTCTTCATGTAATCCCAGACAGACTCGATGAAGTTGAGATCAGGGCTCTGTGGGGACCATGGCCCTCATTCCGAGTTGTTCGCTCGCTAGCTGCTTTTAGCAGCATTGCACACACTAAGCCGCCGCCTACTGGGAGTGAATCTTAGCTTAGCAGAATTGCGAACAAAAGATTAGCAGAATTGCGAATAGAAATTTCTAAGCAGTTTCTGAGTAGCTCGAGACTTACTCCTACACTGCGATCAGTTCAGTCAGTTTCGTTCCTGGTTTGACGTCACAAACACACCCAGCGTTCGCCCAGACACTCCCCCGTTTCTTCAGACACTCCCGCGTTTTTTCCAGAAACGCCAGCGTTTTTTCGCACACGCCCATAAAACGGCTAGTTTCCGCCCAGAAACACCCACTTCCTGTCAATCACACTCCGGTCACCAGAACGAAGAGATTTCTTCATTAAGCCGTGAGTAAAATACCAAACTTTTTAGCAAATTTACTTGGCGCAGGCGCACTGCGAACGTTGCGCATGCGCAGTTTGCGACTAATCGCACCAATGCGAAGAAAAATAACGAGCGAACAACTCGGAATGAGGGCCCATATCCTCACTTACAGGATTCCTCGTTCTTCTTTACGCTGAATATAGTTTTTAGTGACATTGGCTGCATGTTTGGGGTCGTTGTCCTGCTGCAGACTAAACATGGAGCCAATCAGATGCCTCCCTGATGGTATTAAATGATGAATAAGTGCCTGAAAATGAGCTGCTGTGGCCAAGCTTTGTAAATTTGACAATTTAGCAGGTCTCTATGTGAAGTTGTCTTTGCGGTTGTAAATGGAGAGCCACACCAGACAACTCTGTTACCTGCTGCAGAGCCCCCTTCATACATCCTAAGTATGCTTCATTTTTGCTAGTATTTCCTGCAAAATTGGTTTAATAAATATGCCACAAGAATTTAGGATAAAAGCCAATTATCCCCTAAGTATGCATTTGGACTGAAGAAGGGAAGGTCAGACAATTATTTTCTGCAAATAACACCTGGAACCCGGAATCCACCCAAAGGTGCAGCAATTCGAGCCAGCAGTGCTTCCCACTGTGCAACCAGGCTTCCATTTTGCTGAATATTGATCGTTTCTGCTTATCAGACTAGCTTCCCTAATTATTATACAGTGTTTTTATTACAATTCAGATACAAATCCCGATGGGCCCACACACAGGCAGAGCCGCAGTATAGTAGCAAGTATGTCACTGTCACGTTGCCCCCAGCAACGGCAACTACAGTCAGCGAATGAGAGACTTTTAGCTCTATACTGAAGTCTTATCATTCCTTGTGATGCGTTGTATGTAATCTACTAAGGGGAGATAAGGTATAATAGGATTATGATATACAGTATAAAGTATCAACACACACCAACATAACAATGTAAAGTGCAACTGAACAGCCAACCTAGCAAAACAAAAACCCAGCACACAAGGTAACATTTTATTATCTACACTGTCGGGTGAAGGAGAGGTCACTGTGTGATCTGTATACCTGGTAACCTAAAAGTGTGTGTGTGACTTTAACAACGGCTCTTCCTAGATCAACAGGGTGCAAATGCAGAATTATTACACAAATGTGTGTGTGTATATATATATATATATACATACACACAATTATATAGCGATCAGTCAGATCTTAACTGCCATGTTACAGGCTGTGTTTGAAAAATGACAGTTAGGAGCTGATTGGTTGGTACTTTATCCCCGTCCGCTTTAGCTCTCTCCAAGGCTTAGTACCAATGCCGTTTCTAGTGGCGGACCAGCCGTGCAATCGGCATGGGGCGCCTGCGGCGGCACTTTTTTGTGTCCAGTAACGCTCTCCCTCCTCCCTGTCATTAGTACTCCGCTCGGGGGTGGAGTTTCATGGAATGACGCGTTGCATCGCCTCCTCCCCGATGCATTGCGTCGGGGAGGAGAGGAGCGGATGGTGGCTGGCGGCTCTCTTGGATCCCAGAGCATGAAACCCCTGGCAGCGAGCATGACACCCAGCACATGAAACCCTTGGCAATGAGCAGGTAATTTAAAAGTAATTAGAAGATTTACTGTATGGCATAATGCAGTGGTGGCCAACCTGTGGCTCTTGAGCCTCATGCAGCTCTTTCTTTATTCAAATGTGGCTCCCCACACTCAAAGTCAAGTGATCACAACAGATTCGGAAACTGCTGCACTCCAGCTAGACAGTCAGCAGCAGCACTACGGGGACTGAGAACTGAGAGAGCTAGATATTAGAGGTGAGACACCCACTGTCAAATAGAGGACACATAAGGGTCTGCTGCAATGGCACGAGGTATGTTTTCAGGGAGGCTGTAGTGACACATGATGGTCCTGGCAGGAGTGACACAGGAGAGTGCTAGCAGGAGTGACTCATGGGGGAGCTGGCTGGAGTGACATACTGTAGGAGTGTGCTAGCAGGAGTGACACATGAGGTAGCTGGCTGAAGTGACACAGCAGGGTACTGGCTGGAGTGACACATGGGGGAGCTGGAGTGTATTATGTGAATCTGGCTTTTTCAATATATTTTATGTGGGTCTTTCTCAATTATTTTATGTGGAAGTGGCTTTTTAAATGTATTTTATGTTGGATCCGGCTTTAAAAATGTATTTTATGTGGATCTGTTTTTTTAAATGTATTTTACACCAGAGGCGTGGCCTAGCAGGCATAAGGCCACACCCCATTTTTGCATGTGTGCCTGCGGGTCGATGTCGGCTCTTTGACGTGCCTAACAAAATGTTTGGCTCTTTGTTTCTGACTGGTCGGCCACCCCTGGCATAATGTATCACGGGCATTGCAGTGTGTGACATAATATGGTGCAAGGGGCATTATTGTGTGAGGATTCATATGATGAAATTTTTTATTTGTTCCCTGTGGTGGCTGAGGTCTGTTGGTGCAGGGTCAAAATCTGGGGTGCAAGGTCGTTTTTTCCTGTGAGGCCACACCCATTTCTAGCCAGACCACGCCCATTTTAGCAAGGACATGCCCCTTCACTGGGGGCGCATTTCGTTGAGTGCAAATTTATGTTTTTGTTTTTTTATATCTTGGGGAGGGGGCGGGTGCATTTTTTTATGTTGATTGGGGAAGGGGGGGCATTTTTAAATCTCGCACTGGGAGCCAAATTGTCTAGAAACAGCCCTGCTTAGTACATAGACCTCCAAAATGTATCTCTTTCCACTTGATGACTTTCCGAAGCTTAGTACTGTACATTTGCCCCATAGCGTAAATATTCAATTAGGAATATGACTGAACAGTCACCAGTCTGGCCAGTTGTAACTGGGATCTTCCCTCTTAAAAGCACTGGTTCTATTGAGCTGTATACTTATATAATACTATCCTTATATTCAATGGTAGCTCCTACCTAAATGGAAGGGGGGGGGCTGCCATTGGCCGTGCTGCCAGGTCCCCGCAGCACTGGCCTTTCTAGAATGGGTGCAGTGTGTGCGGTGCACACGGGCCCCTGAGTCCAGCGGGGGCCCCGACCGCACACGCTGCACCCATTTTTAAAATACTCACCTCTCCGAAGTCCAGCGCCGGCATCTGCAGCGCTGTTAGAACACAGTGAAAATGGCTCAGCGGCCACTTTCACGGAGTTCTGAGCATACGCAGTTTAGAAATCTCAGGGAAAATGGCCGCCGAGCCATTTTCCCGGAGATCTGCGCATGCGCAGTAGAGTCTGAGCCCTCTAGGGCTCAGACTCTACAGCGCTCCGGGCAGGGAGGAGGGGGCTCGAACGGAGGAGGCTGAACACAGGCCTCCTCCTCTCTTAAAACGCCCCTGCCCCGCAGCCAAGTACCCGGCATCTGTGCAATGCGACTGACAGTCGGGACTTCCAGTAGGTAGGTATTGCCTGTCACAGTGTAGCCAGACTGCATCACTGAGCTGAGGTGACAGAATTTACTGGTTGGGGGCAGGATTTGTCATGTTTTACCACTTGCTGAGATCCCCTTTTTACTGATTGCAGGTGCTAGAGGTCATTACCTAACAAGGGGCCAAAATCACACCTGAACACATGCACCGGCGCTGATTGACAGGCAGAAGCGGTCGCTGGGCGGGAGGGGGCAGGCCGGCGGCGTTTGGCCGCGTTTTAGGGGGCATGGTCCAGGCTACGCAGGCGTACCCAGACCATTGGGGGAAGACGCGGCGGCTGCGTGACGTCACACGCAGCCGCTGCGACCCTCACAGCGACCGCTGGGAGCTACTCAAGTACAGAAGCATCGCCGCTGTGCGATGCTTTTGCACTTGTGCAACGTGGTAGGGCCTGACATGCGGGGCGGACTAGCTCTGTGCTGGGCGTCCCCCCGCATGTCAGGGAAGCTGATCGTAGATGTGCTAAATTTAGCACAGCTACGATCAGGTCTGAATCCCCCCTCATTAAATCAGAGAACACTGGGGGTAATTCCAAGTTGATCGCAGCAGGAATTTTGTTAGCAATTGGGCAAAACCATGTGCACTGCAGCAGGGGCAGATATAACATGTGCAGAGAGAGTTAGATTTGGGTGGGTTATTTTGTTTCTGTGCAGGGTAAATACTGTCTGCTTCATTTTTTCACTGCAATTTAGATTTCAGATTGAACTCACCACACTCAAATCTATCTCTCTCTGCACATGTTAAATCTGCCCCCCTGCAGTGCACATGGTTTTGCCCAACTGCTAAAAGATTTCCTGCTGCGATCAACTTGGAATTACCCCCACAGTGCGTTTCAGTAAGACTGACTGTAGATATATCTGGCCTCTTTTGTGGGCCTGCGTGTCCAGGTGGGCAATGCACATGATTCAAAGTCCCTTTTATGTCCTGATCACTTTAGCGCTGAAACCCTTCATTATTTATACCTGTTTCATCCTGAAAGACTGCTCCTTCCAGCCTCAATTAAGGGGGACATTTACTAAGCAGTGATAAGAGCGGAGAAGTGAGCCAGTGGAGAAGTGCCCATGGCAACCAATCAGCTTTGAAGTAACATCTATAATTTGCATACTATAAAATGATACAGAGCTGCTGATTGGTTGATGGGGCAACTTCTCCACTGGCTTACTTCTCCGCTCTTATCATTGCTTAGTAAATGTCCCCCTAAGTCTTAAATCCACCATGAGAGTGTGTGAACACTGGAACCCTAATCTGCTGTCTGCTTATTGGTATACACACAGTATATTATGGTCTGACACCATTTTGCCCAAGAACTACGGACACGTTCCAACATATTCCCGCCACGCAATTAGTAGGCACAGAAACGGCTGAACTAACCTGCAGGTGAACCCGGCTAAATTGCTTTACGACTGTTATCTGTTTTATTACCCTGGTTATAAATACTTCAGATATTATATTTTAAGTTTACGATACAGAAAAAAAATAAAGTATAACTATGTCAGCGATGTAAACATCTTACCACGCCACTCGCTCCAATTACCTCGCGCACAGCAATAAAATGTGGATACATTTAATAAGTGCATCATATTTAGTAAATACACCACATTTTATTTACAAATGTATAAAAAAAAAAAAAAGATCCATTGGTAAAAAGAAAAATAGGTTTGTGCATAGTACATACGATCAGTTTGCGGGAACAATTCATAGGATTAATCCCTACCAGCAAAGTGGACTGATAGGCGGGAGCACAATACCTCTAGTCAGTGTTGTGGCTCTTCCAGCAGGACATATTATTTATTTATTACCAGTTATTTATATAGCGCACACATATTCCGCAGCGCTTTACAGAGAGTATTTTGGCCATTCACATGCCCCAGTGGAGCTTACAATCTATATTCCCTATCACATGTACACGCACACACATTTGTTGGGAGCAAATTAACCTACCAGTATATTTTTGGTGTGGGAGGAAACCAGAGTAACCGAAGAAAACCCACACAAGTACGGGGAGAATATACAAACTCCACACAGTTAGGGCCATGGTGGGAATTGAACCCATGACCTCAGTGCTGTGAGGTAGTAATGCTAATCATTACACTGTCTGTGCTGCCCAACAAATCGTGACATGAGGCTGAGGGGCGCTACAGTATAAAGGGGAGAAAGATAAAGTACCAATCAATCAGCTCCTAGCTGACATGTTACTGGTGAAAAATGAATCTGTCATCTGAGCCGAAAAAGTTCAGGTTGAGGTTGAGGCTTCGAAAACACCACAGTACTTGGACCTTCCATCAATATATAGCAAGGCTGGAACACAACCGTCCAGGCTTCACATTTGCACTTTCAGAAATTGTTCTAAATTGGGTTTTGCAATGAGTTAAAAAATGTTTGCCTTTCTCACCCCTCATTCAGCGCCTGTCTTTCATTTGTGCTATACAGTATGGGGGTAATTCCAAGTTGATCGCAGCAGGAATTCTGTTAGCAATTGGGCAAAACCATGTGCACTGCAGGGGAGGCAGATATAACATGTGCAGAGAGAGTTAGATTTGGGTGTGGTGTGTTCAATCTGCAATCTAATTTGCAGTGTAAAAATAAAGCAGCCAGTATTTACCCTGCACAGAAATAAAATAACCCACCCAAATCTAACTCTCTCTGCAAATGTTATATCTGCCTCCCCTGCAGTGCACATGGTTTTGCCCAACTGCAAAAAAATTTCCTGCTGCGATCAACTTGGAATTACCCCCCATATTTCATTGAAAGTGGAGTGCACTGCTGCGCAGACGCCATGTTGTTACTACTCCAGGGAAGCTTCATTCCTTCTACCAAGATGGCTGCCAAGGTCACTATTGAGCAAGTGCAAGGCCATCATGAGCCTGTGTTAGAGTGCCACAGAGGAAGACAGTACCTTCCCGTGAGACCCGCTGTTCGCAGTTGTAAGGCATCCGCTGGTGTGTACAGATGGGTTCAGTATGGTATGCCGGCGGTCGGGCTCCCGGCGACCAGCATACCGGCGCCGGGAGCCCGACCGCCGGCTTACCAACAGTGTGGCGAGCGCAAATGAGCCCCTTGCGGGCTCGCTGCACTCGCCACGCAACGGGCACGGTGGCGCGCTACGTGCACCACGTTATTTTATTCTCCCTCCAGGGGGGTCGTGGACCCCCACGAGGGAGAATAAGTGTCGGTATGCCGGCTGTCGGGATTCCGGCGCCGGTATACTGTGCGCCGGGATCCCGTCAGTCGGCATACTGAAGACCACCCTGTACAGATAACTCTGCTACATCCTCAAGCCTATACACACAATTTCCCAACACTTGGGTTCTAACGACGTGTCACCACGTTCACTATTTTCTTGCTATTCATATTAAGATATGTACTGCATGCATGTAGCCACATCTAGCGATTTTTAGCAAATTGCGCACGCGTCCCTCACTGCAGCCATCCGGAATTGAACTTCCATTACGAAGAACTCAGAATTATGCCCTTAATATGTTCTTTTCAAAGCCTTAAATAAAGTTACAGTATACAAAAAAAAAAAAGTTTGCATTTCAGTCGGTTGACCTGCTGTGACATCACTGTCATGCCCCCTAAATATCAAGCCACCAATCTGCACAGTGCTGAGTAAACCTGCCGGGCTTTAGTAAAAGGTCGTTTTCTTACTGTTGGGATTGACGGCAGGAGGTGATGGTCAGTCATATTGTCAAACTAATTTTTAATTAGGGTTTTTAGCACAGTCCTTGAGCTTCGTGCTTATTATAATCTGAAAATGTCACTAATTGGTTTCTGTTGTCCAGTGATTTCCATTGTCTGGTGATCTCTGCACTATAGGAATGAATGGCAAGACAGGTGACCCCAGACATTGTTCTACAAGTTTTCCCGAATCAATGGACTTTTCTTACTGCCTGTTCCCCTTCACTGAACAGCAGTTACCTGAGTATCTGACATTTCATTTTCCTATGCCAGTGCTGTCGCAGTCATCACTTCTCCTGAACGGAGCCTCCAATTATGGGAGTATAACATCTGTTCCCGGTGCTGCCAGCGGAAGTGTACCAGCTGCTTGAACTGCTACGCGTAGGACAATTAAACTGTAACAAAGCAGGGAAAGGTTGGGCGCTGCTCCTTATATAACCATAAAGACAGCTTGTATACGGAGGCGACTCGCGCAGACATTTGTGCAGTCTCTGAGCTGTTTGTGTGGGACTGTCGTCTAGATCTCCCCTTCGCAAGCATCAGCTCAAGGGGGAGATTTATCAAAGCTTGGAAGGAGATAAAGGGGGACATTTACTAAGCAGTGATAAGAGCAGAGAAGTGAGCCAGCAGAGAAGTGCCCATGGCAACCAATCAGCACTGAAGTAACATCTATAATTTGCATACTATAAAATGATACAGAGATGCTGATTGGTTGATGGGGAAATTTCTCCACTGGCTCACTTCTCCACTCTTATCACTGCTTAGTAAATGTCCCCCTAAGTGCCAACCAATCCTGTCATTTTTTCAAACACAACCTGTAACATGACCCGGGCTGATTGGCTGGTACTTTAGCTCTCTCTACGTTATTTCTCTCTATGCTTTGATAAATCTCCCTTCATGTCTTTTCCTTTAAAATGCAGGAAAATCCTTATAAAGAGCTTCCTCTAGCTGGGACAAGAATGAGCTCATATATTTCTGGATAGATACCGTTGCTCTTTAAGGGTTTACGGTCAATCCAACGAAAACAGTCATTTTCGAAGGATTGACAAAATTTACAGTATTGGGGGCAATTTAAGAATGGGGTATACAGTATCAGCCAGGTCTGAGACGAAAATGAAAGGGATAGGGGTATATGTAATAGCCTGCAATAGGGGTAAATGTAATAGCCTGCAACTTACAGGCATCGACAAGTTTTGCTTTTTAAATGATCGCCCCTTTAAAATATCAGTCAGACTCGCCGGGACACGCCAATGACTCCTAGTGTTAGATATCGCTTTAGATTATTTTTCTGAGCCTGTGTACTGCGGCCTTGTGTTTTTTTTTTTTTTTTTTGTGTTTACTATTTTTAATATTTTTATTCCTGTTATGGTATTTATTACCATTACACTTTTACCTGTTAGACATTTGTGTACCAATAACTGTATTTCATTCATAGTAACTTTTTTGTTAATATAGTATACATAAACGTTCAGATATTTTGCATCCAACATCCAGAAAGAGAGCAGGGTGATGGGTAACCTGGGCCTGCTTTTGTTGTACGGCACGCAGCTTTTGTAGAGGGCCACCAACAGATCATATGGGCCCCAGGATTAGGGCACTGCCATACCCCCACACACTTGCTGCATCTCCAAGTACCGTGGGCCAACAGATCTCTTGGTGGTATTGCCACTATCTGCTCTCTACTCATTCACCCTACATCAGTGATGGGCAACAGGTGGCCCTCGGAGTCTTCAACTGCACCCCAGCTCCTGCCTGCTTTATTGTCAGATTATTGTTTGTAACACTTGTATTAAATGCCCCCCCCCCCCAATATGTCATCACCGATAGGATTCTGTTTCTTTAATGTATTGTATTGTTTCAACTTATTACTGAGATTAAAGGCAGTGGGCGGCCATTTTGAAGGTTAGAGTGCCACCCATGCTGCCCCTAAAATTTCTCAAGTTGCCTTTCACACACATGCATAGCATCTCTACCATCTGGAAAACATCAACAGTACAAAATGTCGGCCAGTGCTAGATTTTACTCCCCCCTCCCCCCAGCAAATCCGCCACCCGCAGGGACAGTCGAGCAGTGGCAGTGGCTTCCCATTGGGAGTGCTCCCTACTAATCACAGCCGCACAGGCGGTCTCTGGGATGAGGTGTTTTCTGCCCCTGGGACTGCCAGTCCGGACTACGATAGTAGAGAACTTCCACGGGATGCCACTCTCGTGCTATTACTGCAGCCCTACCTGGCTTCTATGGGCTGCAGCCAATGCAGTCCCTAGAAGCTGTCCGACTTGCTAATTTGTGCACAAGATTGCAATCTGGCACAATGACAGACCCGTTGGCTATCCAAAGCAGCAGCCGCTGATGTCGGCATTTTTTTCTGTTATATTACCTCATAGATTTAAGGCTTTTCAATTTACCATTTACCGTTCTCTTCATAATCATTGTACTCACTCCAGAACAACAGCAGGCTTAGGGTAAGATGTATCAAGTCTTCCAGATAGGACAAGTGAAGGCGTTACCCATCAGCTAACTAGTAGCGTTCATTTTATAAATGATGTGCATGATAAGTGTGCATGATAAATAATAGTAGGGTGAAGCTAATTTGTTGCTATCGGCAACTACCGTACTCCACTTGCCCTTTTTAGAAGGTTTGATACATCTCCCCCTTTAAGTATTATCTTTTTACTAGTTTGACAAATAAACTAGCAGTTTGATACTGTGGGGTCTATTCATATAGCAGGGACAAGAGTGGAGAAGTGAGCCTGTGGAGAAGTTGCCCATGGCAACCAATCAGCTGCTCCGTACAATTGTATAGTATTCAAATTATAAATATTACTTCCATGCTGATTGGCTGCCATGGGCAACTTCTCCAGTGGCTCACTTCTCCACTCTTATCACTGCTTCATGAATAGACCCCTTTGTTTGCAGCACAATCCGCGGTTCGCATAAACTTAGCGCATTATTGAATTGTGTTATTATCGCAAATACATCTTTTCTTACACCTAGAACGGTCTGTAAAATGCCACCGTTACCAGTGCAGCTAATAGGAGCGGGTCACGAATTGGATAAGGCTTACAAACAAACACATTTAATAGCTTGTGTCAGACTTCATCATGAAAACTGTTTATCTTACAATCAATAAATTCACAGATAGGGCAGGAAAAAAAAAACTCCCGGGGTTAAACAGTCGGAGGTGAAAAGTTTACGGTTTAAGGAAAATGATGACATCGAATCGCTTTCAAGGTGGCGTGAGTGTATAGAGAATCAGCAACCTGGGCTGCTGTATCTCATGGAAAATCTATTTTCATAACTGCTCGTTAAGGTGATAACCTCATTAGCTTGTTTGAATCAGGAACTAAATGAGCGCCATAAATCCCCTGGAGAGGTTGTAAAAGCTGATACAGCACATATCACTGAAGGTACTATGGAACGCTGAATAAAACGCAGTGGAGAGCTGTAATATGATGTTGTACTCTCACTGGGGCTGCATTGCAATACAGTCCACTGCCAGGTTCCAGTCCGCAGGCACCGAGAGGGAGGAGTGTTCATTTGATCCATTGGTCTGTACTTGGATCACAAGTTAATTTACTTATTGTATTAATATCTTTTCAAATGGTCACAGATTATATTGTGAACAGACTTTACCTCTATAGAGGCTGACAGTCATATTAATATACGGTAGGTAGATAACACCTGCCAATTATATTAATATAGATAATGCATGACGATGATCAGTAAGTGGAGGACATTTCCCTGATAAATAGAGACCTTTGACAATCAGTGTAACGTGTGCTGGGCCACTGTATGTGTGTATCTATGTGTGTGTGTGTGTGTGTGTGTGTGTGTGTGTGTGTGTGTGTGTGTGTGTGTGTGTGTGTGTGTGTGTGTGTGTGTGTGTGTGTGTGTGAGAGGGGGGGCATAATTTGTAAAAAAATGGCACTTCTGAGTAGAGATGAGCGGGTTCGGTTCCTCGGAATCCGAACCCGCCCGAACTTCAGCCTTTTTTGCACGGGTCTGAGCAGACTCGGATCCTCCCGCCTTGCTCGGTTAACCCGAGCACGCCCGAACGTCATCATCCCGCTGTCGGATTCTCGCGAGACTCGGATTCTATATAAGGAGCCGCGCGTCGCCGCCATTTTCACACGTGCATTGAGATTGATAGGGAGAGGACGTGGCTGGCGTCCTCTCCGTTTAGAATAGATTAGAGAGACACTTGATTTACTAATTTTGGGGAGCATTAGGAGTACTCAGTACAGTGCAGAGTTTTGCAGATAGTGACCACCAGTTTTATTTATAATCCGTTCTCTGTCTGAAAAAAACGATACACAGTCACATACCATATCTGTGCTCAGCCTCAGTGTGCTGCATGATATATCATCTATGTATATCTGACTGTGCTGAGTGCTCACTGCTCACACAGCTGAATTGTGGGGAAGACTGGGGTGCAGTTATAGCAGGAGTACAGTGCACACTTTTGCTGCCAGTGACCACCAGTATATTGTCTGCCTGAAAAAGTTAAACACTCCTGTGGTGTTTTTTTTTTCTTATTCTATAGTATAAACGCATTCTCCTGACAGTGTCCAGCAGGTCCGTCATTCATTATATTATATAAATATTTACCTACAGTAGTGTTATATATATTTTTTTCATCTCTATCATCTTTATCATCTCTATATTAGCAGACGCAGTACGGTAGTCCACGGCTGTGGCTATCTCTGTGTCGTCAGTGCTCGTCCATAATTGTATACCTACCTACCTGTGGTGGGGTTTTTTTTTCTATCTTCTTCATACTAGTAGTTTAGGAGTCTGCTGACAGTGTCCACCAGGTCCGTCATTATAATCCTACAGTAGTAATATATTTAGTATATTATCTATACTAGCAGACGCAGTACAGTAGTCCACGGCTGTGGCTATCTCTGTGTCGTCAGTGCTCGTCCATAATTGTATACCTACCTACCTGTGGTGGGGTTTTTTTTTCTATCTTCTTCATACTAGTAGTTTAGGAGTCTGCTGACAGTGTCCACCAGGTCCGACCATTATATTATATACCTACAGTAGTAATATATTTAGTATATTATCTATACTAGCAGACGCAGTACGGTAGTCCACGGCTGTGGCTATCTCTGTGTCGTCAGTGCTCGTCCATAATTGTATACCTACCTACCTGTGGTGGGGTTTTTTTTTTCTATCTTCTTCATACTAGTAGTTTAGGAGTCTGGTGACAGTGTCCACCAGGTCCGTCATTATATTATATACCTACAGTAGTAATATATTTAGTATATTATCTATACTAGCAGATGCAGTACGGTAGGCCACAGCTGTACCTACCTCTGTGTCGTCACTCGTCCATAATTGTATACCTACCTACCTGTGGTGGGGGTTTTTTTTTCTATCTTCTTCATACTAGTAGTTTAGCAGTCTGCTGACAGTGTCCACCAGGTCCATCATTATATTATATATACCTACAGTAGTTATATATATTTTTTTTTTATATCATTAATTATCATCTCTATACTAGCAGACGCAGTACGGTAGTCCACGGCTGTAGCTACCTCTGTGTCGTCAGTCACTCGTCATCCATAAGTATACTAGTATCCATCCATCTCCATTGTTTACCTGAGGTGCCTTTTAGTTGTGCCTATTAAAATATGGAGAACAAAAATGTTGAGGTTCCAAAAATAGGGAAAGATCAAGATCCACTTCCACCTCGTGCTGAAGCTGCTGCCACTAGTCATGGCCGAGACGATGAAATTCCATCAACGTCGTCTGCCAAGGCCGATGCCCAATGTCATAGTACAGAGCATGTAAAATCCAAAACACAAAAGATCAGTAAAAAAAGGACTCAAAAATCTAAATTAAAATCGTCGTCGGAGAAGCGTAAACTTGCCAATATGCCATTTACCACACGGAGTGGCAAGGAACGGCTGAGGCCCTGGCCTATGTTCATGGCTAGTGGTTCAGCTTCACATGAGGATGGAAGCACTCAGCCTCTCGCTAGAAAAATGAAAAGACTTAAGCTGGCAAAAGCACAGCAAAGAACTGTGCGTTCTTTGAAATCACAAATCCACAAGGAGAGTCCAATTGTGTCGGTTGCGATGCCTGACCTTCCCAACACTGGACGTGAAGAGCATGCGCCTTCCACCATTTGCACGCCCCCTGCAAGTGCTGGAAGGAGCACCCGCAGTCCAGTTCCTGATAGTCAGATTGAAGATGTCAGTGTTGAAGTACACCAGGATGAGGAGGATATGGGTGTTGCTGGCGCTGGGGAGGAAATTGACAAGGAGGATTCTGATGGTGAGGTGGTTTGTTTAAGTCAGGCACCCGGGGAGACACCTGTTGTCCGTGGGAGGAATATGGCCATTGACATGCCTGGTGAAAATACCAAAAAAATCAGCTCTTCGGTGTGGAAGTATTTCAACAGAAATGCGGACAACAGGTGTCAAGCCGTGTGTTGCCTTTGTCAAGCTGTAATAAGTAGGGGTAAGGACGTTAACCACCTCGGAACATCCTCGCTTATACGTCACCTGCAGCGCATTCATCATAAGTCAGTGACAAGTTCAAAAACTTTGGGCGACAGTGGAAGCAGTCCACTGACCAGTAAATCCCTTCCTCTTGTAACCAAGCCCACGCAAACCACCCCACCAACTCCCTCAGTGTCAATTTCCTCCTTCCCCAGGAATGCCAATAGTCCTGCAGGCCATGTCACTGGCAATTCTGACGAGTCCTCTCCTGCCTGGGATTCCTCCGATGCATCCTTGAGTGTAACGCCTACTGCTGCTGGCGCTGCTGTTGTTGCTGCTGGGAGTCGATGGTCATCCCAGAGGGGAAGTCGTAAGACCACTTTTACTACTTCCACCAAGCAACTGACTGTCCAACAGTCCTTTGCGAGGAAGATGAAATATCACAGCAGTCATCCTGCTGCAAAGCGGATAACTGAGGCCTTGGCATCCTGGGCGGTGAGAAACGTGGTTCCGGTATCCATCATTACTTCAGAGCCAACTATAGACTTGATTGAGGTACTGTGTCCCAGGTACCAAATACCATCTAGGTTCCATTTCTCTAGGCAGGCGATACCGAAAATGTACACAGACCTCAGAAAAATACTCACCAGTGTCCTAAAAAATGCAGTTGTACCCAATGTCCACTTAACCACGGACATGTGGACAAGTGGAGCAGGGCAGACTCAGGACTATATGACTGTGACAGCCCACTGGGTAGATGTATTGACTCCAGCCGCAAGAACAGCAGCGGCGGCACCAGTAGCAGCATCTCGCAAACGCCAACTCTTTCCTAGGCAGGCTACGCTTTGTATCACCGCTTTCCAGAATACGCACACAGCTGAAAACCTCTCACGGCAACTGAGGAAGATCATCGCAGAATGGCTTACCCCAATTGGACTCTCCTGTGGATTTGTGGCATCGGACAACGCCAGCAATATTGTGCGTGCATTATATCTGGGCAAATTCCAACACGTCCCATGTTTTGCACATACCTTGAATTTGGTGGTGCAGAATTATTTAAAAAACGAGAGGGGCGTGCAAGAGATGCTGTCGGTGGCCAGAAGAATTGCGGGACACTTTCGGCGTACAGGCACCACGTACAGAAGACTGGAGCAACACCAAAAACGCCTGAACCTGCCCTGCCATCATCTGAAGCAAGAAGTGGTAACGAGGTGGAATTCAACCCTTTATATGCTTCAGAGGATGGAGGAGCAGCAAAAGGCCATTCAAGCCTATACATCTGGCCACGATATAGGCAAAGGAGGTGGAATGCACCTGTCTCAAGCGCAGTGGAGAATGATTTCAACGTTGTGCAAGGTTCTGCAACCTTTTGAACTTGCCACACGTGAAGTCAGTTCAGACACTGCCAGCCTGAGTCAGGTCATTCCCCTCATCAGGCTTTTGCAGAAGAAGCTGGAGACATTGAAGGAGGAGCTAAGACATAGCGATTCCGCTAGGCATGTGGGACTTGTGGATGGAGCCCTTCATTCGCTTAACCAGGATTCACGGGTGGTCAATCTGTTAAAATCAGAGCACTACATTTTGGCCACCGTGCTCGATCCTAGATTTAAAACCTACGTTGGATCTCTCTTTCCGGCAGACACAAGTCTGCAGGGGTTCAAAGACCTGCTGGTGGAAAAATTATCAAGTCAAGTGGAACTTGATCGGTCAACAGCTCCTCCTTCACATTCTCCCGCAATTGGGGGTGCGAGGAAAAGGCTCAGAATTCCGAGCCCACCTGCTGGCGGTGATGCAGGGCAGTCTGGAGCGACTGCTGATGCTGACATCTGGTCCGGACTGAAGGACCTGCCAACGATTACGGACATGTCGTCTACTGGCACTGCATATGATTCTCTCTCCATTGAAAGAATGGTGGAGGATTATATGAGTGACCGCATCCAAGTAGGCACGTCAGACAGTCCGTACGTATACTGGCAGGAAAAAGAGGCAATTTGGAGGCCCTTGCAGAAACTGGCTTTATTCTACCTAAGTTGCCCTCCCACAAGTGTGTACTCCGAAAGAGTGTTTAGTGCCGCCGCTCACCTTGTCAGCAATCGGCGTACGAGGTTACTTCCAGAAAATGTGGAGAAGATGATGTTCATTAAAATGAATTATAATCAATTCCTCCATGGAGACATTGACCAGCAGCAATTGCCTCCACAAAGTACACAGGGAGCTGAGATGGTGGATTCCAGTGGGGACGAATTGATAATCTGTGAGGAGGGGGATGTACACGGTGATGAATCGGAGGATGATGATGAGGTGGACATCTTGCCTCTGTAGAGCCAGTTTGTGCAAGGAGAGATTAATTGCTTCTTTTTTGGTGGGGGTCCAAACCAACCCGTCATTTCAGTCACAGTCGTGTGGCAGACCCTGTCACTGAAATGATGGGTTGGTTAAAGTGTGCATGTCCTGTTTATACAACATAAGGGTGGGTGGGAGGGCCCAAGGACAATTCCATCTTGCACCTCTTTTTTCTTTCATTTTTCTTTGCGTCATGTGCTGTTTGGGGAGTGTTTTTTGGAAGGGCCATCCTGCGTGACACTGCAGTGCCACTCCTAGATGGGCCAGGTGTTTGTGTCGGCCACTAGGGTCGCTTAGCTTACTCACACAGCTACCTCATTGCGCCTCTTTTTTTCTTCTTTGCGTCATGTGCTGTTTGGGGAGTATTTTTTGGAAGGGCCATCCAGCGTGACACTGCAGTGCCACTCCTAGATGGGCCAGGTGTTTGTGTCGGCCACTTGGGTCGCTGAGCTTAGTCACACAGCTACCTCATTGCGCCTCTTTTTTTTCTTCTTTGCGTCATGTGCTGTTTGGGGAGTGTTTTTTGGAAGGGCCATCCTGTGTGACACTGCAGTGCCACTCCTAGATGGGCCAGGTGTTTGTGTCGGCCACTAGGGTCGCTTAGCTTACTCACACAGCTACCTCATTGCGCCTCTTTTTTTTCTTCTTTGCGTCATGTGCTGTTTGGGGAGTATTTTTTGGAAGGGCCATCCTGCGTGACACTGCAGTGCCACTCCTAGATGGGCCAGGTGTTTGTGTCGGCCACTTGGGTCGCTTAGCTTAGCCATCCAGCGGCCTCGGTGCAAATTTTAGGACTAAAAATAATATTGTGAGGTGTGAGGTGTTCAGAATAGACTGAAAATGAGTGGAAATTATGGTTATTGAGGTTAATAATACTTTGGGATCAAAATGACCCCCAAATTCTATGAATTAAGCTGTTTTTTAGGGTTTTTTGAAAAAAACACCCGAATCCAAAACACACCCGAATCCGACAAAAAAAATTCGGTGAGGTTTTGCCAAAACGCGTTCGAACCCAAAACACGGCCGCGGAACCGAACACAAAACCAAAACACAAATCCCGAAAAATTTCCGGTGCACATCTCTACTTCTGAGGGCATTACAGAGGCGTGCGCACGGGAGGTTTCCGTCCTCCCTGAGTTCCCCTAATCATGTCCAGCCCCCACCTCATGGTGCCGATCGATTCTCCCTGTGCCCAAGCCCGCACCTGTCTATTCTAAATATGGTGTCGGCCGCCAGCCATTTAGAGTTCGTGGACCGGCGGCGGCTCTTGATTGGCTGTCGACCCACAAGCTTTGATAGGCTGACGGCTGGCGCAATGTTTCAAATGGCCGCCGCCGCAGGAGGGTTTCTGTCAGTGAGGAGTGGGATTTAGGAGAGACGCTCACTGCGCTCTCCTCCCCTCACACAGCACAAGAAGCAGCAGCAAGCCAGCAACCGCAGCGGCGGTGAGCACTGCTAGGGGGATTACCTGTATCTGGCACCTCGGGGGGGGGGGGGGGGGGTATTACCTGTATCTGGCACCTGGGGGGGGTATTACCTGTATCTGGCACCTCGGGGGGAAGGGGGGATTATCAGTATCTGTATCTGGAACCTCGGGGGGAAGGGGAGATTATCTGTACCTGGCACCACTGGGTGGGGGGGGGGATTACCTGTATCTGGCACCTGGGGGGGGGGGTATTACCTGTATCTGGCACCTGGGGGGGGTATTACCTGTATCTGGCACCTCGGGGGGAAGGGGGGATTATCAGTATCTGTATCTGGAACTTCGGGGGGAAGGGGAGATTATCTGTACCTGGCACCACTGGGGGGGGGGGGGATTACCTGTATCTGGCACCTCGGGGGGAAGGGGGGATTATCAGTATCTGTATCTGGCACCTCTGGGGGGGGGGGGAGTGTATCTGTATCTGGCACCTCGGGGTGGGGGGGGAGTGTATCTGTATCCGGCAGCTCTGGGGGGGGGGGGTGTATCTGTATCTGGCACCTCTGGGGGGGGATTTTTATCTGACACTGCTGGGGCCATACTGTGTGGCGTAATGTGAATTTCTGTTCATACCGTGTGGCATAATGTGAATTTGGCTCATACTGGGGGTGATTCCGAGTTGTTCGCTCGCTAGCTGATTTTAGCAGCATTGCACACGCTAAGCCGCCGCCCTCTGGGAGTGTATCTTAGCTTAGCAGAATTGCGAACAAAAGATTAGCAGAATTGTGAATAGAAATTTCTTAGCAGTTTCTGAGTAGCTCCAGACCTACTCACAAATAGCGATCAGTTCAGTCAGTTTCGTTCCTGGTATGACGTCACAAACACACCCAGCGTTCGCCCAGCTAGTCCCCCGTTTCTCCAGACACTCCCGCGTTTTTCCCTGAATGCCTGCGTTTTTCCGCACATTCCCAGAAAACGGTCAGTTTCCACCCAGAAACACCCACTTCCTGTCAATCACACTCCTATCACTTCAACGATGAAAATTCTTCGTTCGGACGTGAGTAAATCTACTAAGTTTTGTGCTAAAATACTTACCGCATACCGCATACCATGCGCATGCGCATTTTTGCCTTAATCGCTCCGTTGCGAAAATCGGCAACGAGCTAACAACTCGGAATGACCCCTATAATGTGAATTTCTGTTCATATCGTGTGGCGTAATGTGAATTTCTGGTCATACCGTGTTGCTTAATGTGAATTTCAGTTCATACCGTGTGGCGTAATGTGAATTTCTGCTCATACAGTGTGGCGTAATGTGAATAAGGGGCACTACTGTCAGTAGCTGGTGAGCATGGTGACATGTATGACAAATGCTGGTGTCCTGAGTAGGAGTCTGATGACATAGAAAGAGCCCAATGTGCCTCTGACGATAGATATTTAAATTTAAAACATTACTTCTGTTGTATTAAAACTGAAATTTTCGGCCCCCTAAATCTCCCGTACTTTACAGATTGGCCCACTCTAACACAGGGTGTAGATGATAGGGGGGGGGGGGGGGGGGTGCAAGGGGGGGGGGGTGTATGTGTATGGTGGGAATGCATATGCACCTCGGCCTACCACTCTCTAGTTCCGCCACTGGGTCAGGGATAGGTAGGGTGCAGCGGCAGCTAGGGCTCAGGGTTATGCTGTAGCAGACAGACAGTACCAGCTGGCTTCATCTTATTTCTCTGGGTGTATTATATCTACATTATCATTAGGAACTAGAGAGAAATTAGATTAAGCTATGTAATTTTACTGAATGTAAAATACTGCTAGACACGCCCCTCCTGCGGTGCACCCCCTAATAAAATTAGCTGCGCACATCTATGGGGCATTATATAACCTGCGCTACTACAGCGGCTATTATGCATATAACCGACACTACTACAGGAGATATTATGTGTATAACTGGTGCTACCACAGAGGCTATTATGCATATAACCGGCGCTACTACAGGGGCTATTATGCATATAACCGGCGCTACTACAGGGGCTATTATGTGTATAACCGACACTACTACAGGGGCTATTATGTGTATAACTGGTGCTACCACAGAGGCTATTATGCATATAACCGGTGCTACTACAGGGCTATTATGCATATAACCGGCGCTACTACAGGGGCTATTATGTGTATATCCGGCACTACTATAGAGGATATTATGTGTATAACCGGCGCTACTACAGGGGCTATTTTGCATATAACCGGTGCTACTACAGGGGCTATTATGTGTATAACTGGCACTACTACAGGGGCTATTATGTGTATAACTGGTGCTACCACAGAGGCTATTATGCATATAACCGGCGCTACTACGGGGGCTATTATGCATATAACCGGCGCTACTACAGGGGCTATTATGTGTATAACCGACACTACTACAGGGGCTATTATGTGTATAACTGGTGCTACCAGAGGCTACTATGCATATAACCGGTGCTACTACAGGGCTATTATGCATATAACCGGCGCTACTACAGGGGCTATTATGTGTATAACCGGCACTACTACAGAGGATATTATGTGTATAACCGGCGCTACTACAGGGGCTATTTTGCATATAACCGGTGCTACTACACGGGCTATTATGTGTATAACTGGCACTACTACAGGGGCTATTATGTGTATAACTGGTGCTACCACAGAGGCTATTATGCATATAACCGGCGCTACTACAGGGGCTATTATGCATATAACCGGCGCTACTACATGGGCTATTATGTATATAACCGGCACTACTACAGAGGATATTATGTGTATAACCGGCGCTACTACAGGGGCTATTATGTGTATAACCGGCACTACTACAGGGGCTATTATGTGTATAACTGGTGCTACCACAGAGGCTATTATGCATATAACCGGCGCTACTACAGGTGCTATTATGCATATAACCGGCGCTACTACAGGGGCTATTATGTGTATAACCGGCGCTACTATTGGGGACATTATGTGTATAAACAGCACTACTATGCGCAGGGTAATGTGAATAAGATTGTGCTGCTGTGTGGCGTAATTTGAAATGGGAGTACTATTGTGTGGCCACTCCCCTTCCTTGTGAGACCACACCCCTTTTGCAGCACGCTGTCCCTTTGTGAAATGTGGGAGGGCGCAAATTTATAGTTTGCAGGGGGGAGCCGAACACCCTAGCATCGGCCCTGCCTATAATGGTCATTATGTGTTTGGAGAAAAAGGTTTGCGTTGGATTCCCATGTCCCTAAAATTAAAATCACTCCAGTAAAGTGGAACTCACACCAGCCACTGGCACGCACGGGGCTAAATGTAATAGGGAGCGATTTCGGAAAACGTGCAATTTTTACCGCAAATTTGCACGTTTTCCGAAAATCGCAAATGTAATAGCTTGCGATTTTGTTAAAAATCGCAAGCTATTAACATATACCAAAAATTGCACATGAAAAATCGCATCCAGATGTTTTTCCACTGAAAACAATGAAAATCGCAAATGTAATACAGGTTGAGTATCCCTTATCCAAAATGCTTGGGACCAGAGGTATTTTGGATATCGGATATTTCCGTATTTTGGAATAATTGCATACTATAAGGAGATATCATGGTGATGGGACCTAAATCTAAGCATAGAATGCATTTATGTTTCGTATACACCTTATACACACAGCCTGAAGGTAATTTTAGCCAATATTTTTTATAACTTTGTGCATTAAACAAAGTGTGTGTACATTCACACAATTCATTTATGTTTCATATACACCTTGTACACACAGCCAGAAGGTCATTTAATACAATATTTTTTATAACTTTGTGTATTATACAAAGTTTGTGTACATTGAGCCATCAAAAAACAAAGGTTTCACTATCTCACTCTCACTCAAAAAAGTCCGTATTTCGGAATATTCCGTATTTCGGAATATTTGGATATGGGATACTCAACCTGTACTGTAGGATGTGATTTTTTTCACTTGCACACAAAAACCTTACCAAAAATCGCCAGAATAATAGACCAGGTTCAGATTGGCAATTTTTGGTGAAGCATGCGCAGATCAGTGAGATCCGATAGTGAAAAAAAGTTTTTAAAAAATGACGTGCAGGTCCCCCCCAAAAAATTTAAAAAAAATAAATAAATAAAAGTATAACCAGCCCCCGGCTTTTTGAGCCGGACCTGGTTGCAATAATACGGGGGGGGGGGGGGAGAGGGGGGGGAATGAATAGCGCTTCCCCGTATTTAAACAACCAGCACCGAGCTCTTGGACCAGCCCTGGTTCCAAAAATACGGGGGACGTCAACTTCTTTTGTCCCTCGTATTTTTGGAACCAGGACCGGCTCAAAGAGCCCGGGGCTGGTTATCCTTTTTTTTTGGAGGGGGGGACCTGCACGTCATTTTTTTTTTTTACTTTTAACACTTTCTTAACATCTACACACAGAAGCATGCACGGATCTCACTGATCTGTGCATGCTTCTAAGTAATAAAAACATGACCTAAAAACCGCATGTTTCCTTTACTAAAAATCACCAATAATCGCATGCAAATTCCGTTTTAAGCTTAAAAAAATCGCACCCTATTACATTTGCGACTTTTAGCAAAAAATTGCAAACGTGAGATTTGATGCGATTTTTTAGACACCTATTATGTGTTGCCCATGGTGTCTAAAGGTTCAGAGGAGAGGGGGATGGCACCAGGCAAGGGAAGGCTAGTATTTTTCTACACATGGCACAACTCTGGGGGTGTGGCTAAGCCCCCTCAGTGATGCACCCACCATGCCCCTTGTCCCAAGATGCCAGCTTCCGATGTCGGGTTCTATGAGATAATAAAAGATAAAACTGTCCATCCTGCATTTCAGCAGCCATTGCCCAGTCAATCCATTGTATCTCTCATTCAGTGTTTTAGGTGCCCCCTACACCCTGGCACCCTAGGCACCTGCCTAGGTTCAGTTAGTGCTAGTGCCGGCCTGCCCCCCCCCCTCCCCCTCCACCACCACCACCAAACATGTGCCAAAGGGGCTGAGCTGTTGCACTGGGAAGTACAGCACTGCTTGGAGTGTCCTTTGGAGGGATCCGTTCAATATGCCGCCAGCCGGAATCCCGGCAAAACAGGACTATTCCCACTTACGGGTGTCCACGACACCCATACAGTGGGAATAGATCCCGTGGCAAGCGCAGTGAGCCACTGAGCATGCAAGGGGACTCTTTGCGCTCACCCGGCTGCTGGCATTCTGGCAGGCGGGATGCCGCTATCGGGATATGGACAACCAGCAACCCGCCCGCCGGTAAACCGTACGTATTCCCCTTAGGATGCTTCGGGCTGCTGTACAGACTGCAGGGTGGGTGCTTGGAGCGACCGCATGCTGCGGGGCGCCGGAATCACGCCAGTGCCCGCATCTCGCGGGCTACTACATAAGCTCCACTGACTCAGTCTTATACGGAGATCTCTATGTAATTTTTTTTTTCCTCCCCACTCTATGAAACGATTCACAGTGACAAGAATGGGTGGCCTATTATTAAAGACTTGTAAGTCAGAGTATTTCTACAGTGAAAACATGTTTCATTACACTAATTTATGGAAATACGCTGAGAGCACGCTTTGTTCCTAAAGCGAAGGCAAACCACCTGAAACCCCAGGGTGAATTTATAGGTAATACATCTCTCTTTAAACAGGGAAGAGCATTACTAAAACACACTGTAATTAATGCATAGTGTGTATATACAATATACTATATGGATCCATTCTTCTCTGGGTCCTTGTGCTTTGAAGTATTCATCTATCAATCTATTCCTGCAGCTTCATAATGGTCCTTTCCGCGCTGGTGAGGAGCGATGAAGTCATGGTTGTTTTATACCAGGAATTACATAACACAGCGCGCCAAAGACTGCTTCCAATGAAAGACACCTAAAGAAAATTATAAAGTTACGCAATTACAGATATAATAGCCGTGCATGTAAAAAATTGGAGGCGTTTGGAGATTTAATGCAAAATTCAATTCAGTCTACTTTATAATCCATCATTAAACTTCGTTGGTTTTCAAATGTGACTCAAAACCAATTTTACCTAACAAAGAAACATTAATAGAAAACTAAAGCTAAAATATGAAAAATGTGTTTTGTTCTTGGGACAAATGGAAGGCTATAAATAATGTAACATTGAATAGAAATTCATTTTATCCGCAATCATGCGTTCGTTTTGAAGGTCTTATTTTGTTCAACACATAGCTGTGAATTATGGGGAGATAAGGAATGCGTTGATGGGCTCATTTTTCTCTTTTATTCCTTACAATCAAAATTTGTTACAAAGAATCAATATTTTTAAAGGGGTTTTCCACCTCCATATTTATTTATGGTTTGGTGCATGTCCTCCTTCAAC
The DNA here is from genome assembly GCF_028390025.1 of Pseudophryne corroboree. Taxonomy (NCBI): domain Eukaryota; kingdom Metazoa; phylum Chordata; class Amphibia; order Anura; family Myobatrachidae; genus Pseudophryne; species Pseudophryne corroboree. The sequence continues at coordinate 809,737,185 of NC_086449.1, read as the reverse complement.
TTGAACTCAATTCATTGCTTCATTTTTCTGTATTCCCCTATGTATCATTTATTCATGTTCAAGTGATGACGTTCCGGCCGCTGCTCTATTCCTTTGCTCTCTGCAGGAACGTTATTAGGTTTTATTAGCGACAGGGACTGGTACCCGCAACCAGGTTGACCACACTCCTAGCTTACCTCCAGACTAGATGGTTTGCCACCGATGGTCAATGGGTTTTGCCATCTATGGTGGATATCCAATTGTTCACCCCTGTCAAAAGCTGCCTTTTAACAATGCCCCCCCCCCCCCCAACCCGATGCAGGGGATTGAGCTTAAGTTATTCCCACCCACACCTCACTAAGCTCCGCCCATGGACCTGATTGGCCACTGAACCACTGTGCTTCCTAGCAGCAATGACTGTCAACAGTTACCCACCGACGGCTATGCCTACACCAGACATATTATTATTGTTATAAGGGGGAGTGGCCAAACATGGGGTTGGTATGAAGAATATGGGACATGCACTGGTGGCAGAGGGGCATTCTTCCTCCTCATTGGCGGGCCTGTACCCCCTAACAGGTCCACCAGACAATTACAGGATGGGGAAACTAGTAATTCCCCTTCCCCCATTGCCCCTGCATAACTTCCAACTTTCACAGTTTTGAGGGATTGGTCAGGTAGTTTTGCCTGGGAATTTTGGGTCACATTCACAGCTGCTCTGAACAGCATGACCAAGATGAGGTGGCCACATCCCAGTCATGAAATGATCACACCACCACTGCGATGACTATGTCCCATCCCAATACCACAAGTAGGATTGTTGGGAGGTTTTTCATAACTGGGGAGTGGTCGAGTAGAGGTTGTGGCCATAGTAACCAATCATGTTCTGTCACTTTATAGAGTGTTCTAAATCACAGGTTCTCAAACTCGGTCCTCAGGACCCCACACGGTTCATGTTTTGCAGGTCACCTGTAGATTTTTAAAATGTGACAGTTGGTGATACACAGTGCAGCTGCTGGGTGACATGGAAAACATAAACCGTGTGGGGTCCTGAGGACCGAGTTTGAGAACCACTGTTCTAGATAAATGACAACTAGAAGCTTTGGAAGATTTGATAAGTTTCTCCTACTGTACCATTTATCTGAGTAAGGATGGCCATCGGTGGGTTAATATCGATGTACTATACAGATGAATGGTTTTGTACCCATCAATGAACATCCATGCCGTGCGGCATGTCCGGCAATGGGGCAATCACTGAAAGGGGTGGGGGTTAGCAGTAGATCACTGCTGCTCAGCTATCGATAGCAAAGAGCCATCTGATCTCCACCATTGATGGCAAACTCACTGACTATTGGTTGTAATCTATTGATGGTCGATGATCATTGCTACATCTGAGACACTCATGGCAAAGACCCTTGGAAACAAAAGACTAAGGGTCTGATTCTGAGTCAAGCTCAGTATCGATGGTGGCGTAAATTGTCAATTGTTTTTAACTGCGCATGCATATAAATCTCTAAAAATGTTTCCCACGGTGTGTCAGCACAGAGTCGCAAGACCCACTCTCCCGCACTGACTCCAGTATGTATTGGGTGTCCCAGGGCGGTGACTGGGAGGTGGCTAAACAGGCGCACAAAGATATTTTGTCTGATGGGCGAGTCATAGGAGTGGTTGTGAACTCAGAAGCTTAATCGTGTACATCGATAATCACGTACATTGAAGGCCATAGGGGGTCATTCCGAGTTGATGGCTCGCTAGTAATTTTTAGCAGCCGTGCAAACGCTTTGCCGCCGCCCACTGGGAGTGTATCTTAGCTTAGCAGAAGTGCGAACGAATGCATCGCAGAACGGCTACAACAAAATATTGTGCAGTTTCTGTAGCTTCAGACCTACTCAGCGCTTGCGATCACTTCAGACCATTCAGTTCTGGATTTGACGTCACAAACATGCCCTGCGTTCTCTCAGCCACGCCTGCGTTTTTCCTGGCACGTCTGCGTTTTTCCGAACACTCCCTGAAAACGGTCAGTTGACACCCAGAAACGACCACTTCCTGTCAATCACTCTGCGGCCAGCAGTGCGACTGAAAAGCTTCGCTAGACCCAGTGTGAAACTACATCAGCCGTTGAGAAAGTATGTCGCGCGTGTGCATTGCACCGCATACGCATGCGCAGAAGTGCCTTTTTTTGCTACATCGCTGCGCAGCGAACATTTTCAGCTAGCAATCAACTCGGAATGACCCCCATAGTCTGATGGAAATTCTATGTTCAGACGCACGCTTTTACACCAGGGGATGGACTTTTACTAGCATTAGCAAAGAGTCGCAGACTATGGCAAAAGGTGATAAAGATCTCGCAGCAGCCTGCCACTCAGAACAAAGGGGACGATTTATCAACGAGTTTTATCATACGGAACGGGTTTTAAAACTTATTGTGTATGATAAATGGTGCTCCAGCCAATCAGCTCCCAACTGTCATGTGTTTGAAAAATGATAGTTGGGAGCTGACTGGCTGGAGCACCATTTATCATGGCTGCCATGCGTTTGAAAAATGACAGTTGGGAGCTGATTGGCCGGAGCATCCTTTAACATACGCAACGAGTTAAAAACTCGTTGTGTACGATAAAACTCGTTGATAAATGGGCCCCTTAGGCTATTAAAGAAAAACATAAAGAAGGAAGAACAAGCAATGGATTTAGTAAATGTGTACAGAGCATAAACAAGTGTATAAATAAAAGTGATCCAAAGGTTTATTGGTAAAAGTGACAATGAAGTCATGAACAAACCAATAACTTAGTCGTATGAAGGTGATAACCCAAACATTTCTTTTAGAAAAATGCACCAAAATACAGCAATATTATGTATTATTATAGCAAACTATAATAAATACATTTTTGTTTATTTATATTGAAAATAGCTAAATGATCTAGGGCACAGGTTCTCAAACTCGGTCCTCAGGACCCCACACGGTCCATGTTTTGCAGGTCACCTGTAGATTTTTAAAATGTGACAGTTAGTGATACACAGTGCACCTGCTGGGTGACTTGGAAAACATGAACCATGTGGGGTCCTGAGGACCGAGTTTGAGAACCACTGATCTAGGGTAATGGTGGCCAGGTATGTTTTGTAAAATTTCGGTAAGGTGATAATTTCCTTTTTGTTGAAGTAAAATCTAACTGAATAGGAACTTTCTGCCCAATTAGCCTCCAGAACATATAATTGCCAGCAAGCTATACTGTAAGTCAATCATTTAAACTGTGTTAACAATAACACAAGCATTTTTTTCAAAATGTATTATGTTTTGCTGCCTACTAAATTTAGAATCTTGAGAGAGTAATCATTCTTTTTTTTTTTTTAAACATAATTTTTATTCATGGGATCACAAAAAGCAAACAGGAACCAACAGATGGCAATTATAGCATAATACATTACAAATACAACCTAACCGTTGGTACGTATAAAGAGAATCAAGAAAAAATGATCCATTTTTGACCCAAAGAGCGGGTATAATCAAACAGAGAGAATAGCAGTCGGCCGAAAGTCCAACCGACTAATATTGAGAAATAGTATAGGAGAAGGTATGAAAAGGGAGCGAGAAAGAGAAGAGAGAAAGGAAGATACAGAAGGATAGAATATGGTAGGGTTCCATCAAATATAACACAGGGCCAGTGTCGGACTGGGGCATGAAGGGCCCACCGGAGGAATGCAGTTATAGGGGCCCATACTTAGGGATGTGGCCAGCCTACAAAGGGGGTGTGGCCAGCCTCCACAGAGGCTTGAAATACACAATAGTTTAGTGCAGTGTAATGCAACATATCTACCATGTATAATACAAGTGCACAGTCTGGAACCTGATCCTTAGAGGAAGGAGTGGGCCCTCAGGCAGTGGGGCCTACCGGTGGTTTCCCTGGTACCCCTGTGGGCCAGTCCGACACTGCACAGGGCATTATTAGTTGAAAGGTGAAGGGGCATGTTGGGTAGTCAACCAAGGACTCCATATTTTATCAAATGACTTGAAGGAGCAATTAATGATACTAGTCATATAGTCCATACGATAAACGTACCATATGCGGGCGATTATAGACTGCATGGAAGGTGGAGTAGGGTTTTTCCAGTCTGCGGCCAATTGACATGTCATTGCAGAAACTATATGACGCAGCAATTTATTTTGATGGTTTGTCAGCGTTGGCAGGTTTAAGGGGAGGAGAATGTATTTAGGATCATAAGGAATAGGAATCTGTAACAAATTAGTAATAAGATTAATCACATCTCTCCAAACATTTACAATTTTAGGGCACGACCACCATATATGCAGGAAAGAGCCCTCTGCGCCACATCCTCTCCAACATCTATCCGATGTATCCGGGTATATTCTGCTTAAGCGAGAAGGTACATAATACCATCTATATAATAATTTGTAAATGTTCTCTTTGATTCTAACGCAGATGGAGCTAGATGCAGCGTTACCCCAGGCCTCAGACCATTCCTCATCTAAGGCCGAGCCTAGATCCAGTTCCCATGCCCTCTCGTGAGGATCACATTGAGAGGGTGGTTCTCCATCGAGAGTGGCATATAAGAGGGAAATTAAACCTTTGTTTGAATGACGTCTGAAACACACTGCCTCGAATGTGGTCAGGGGTCTGCTAGAGAGGACGTGGCTCATTGCGGAATGAAAGTGCCTAAGTTGTAAATATTGATAAAAATATTTTGATGGGATGTCGTTTTTTCCTGAATCTGGGAAAACTGAGGAAAACTAGTGTCCCTAGTGATATCATTCAGATATAAGATACCTCTATCCTGCCAGGGGGCAAATAATGATTTGTGTGTACCAGGGGAAAATGCTGGGTTGTGTAATATAGGGATGATGGGGGAGGGGGCTGGGGCCAAGCTGTATTTCCTATTGGCAAAGTCCCAAACCATCAGTGAGCGGGACACCAGGGGGTGAGAGGCCACATTTCTAGGGCGGCAGGGTTTCGGGAGCCAAAGAAGAGAAGAAAGAGTAGAGAGACCTAATTCAGCAGCTTCTATAAATACCCAGACCCTCCGAGACTCAGGATTACACTATTGCACACAATGTGAAAGCTGTGTGGCTAAATAATATCTTTTAAAGTCTGGGATGCCCAAACCGCCACTACATGAGGGGCGCTGTAATAGTTTCAGTTGGACTCGGGGACGCTTATTTGCCCATATAAATTGTGATGTGTGAAACTGTAAGAATTTGAAGGCAGATGGAGGGATAAATATCGGGAGAGTTTGGAATAAGTATAGTACCCGAGGGAGCACGTTAATTTTCACTGAATTCACTCTACCTATCCAAGAGATAAAAAGGCTAGACCAAGAAGACAAATCCGATTTAATGCGGTCTAAAAGTCTAGGGAAATTAGCATGGTATAGTTGGTGGTGACTATGGGGTATATGCAATTAGCGGCGAATCGCGGCAATTTTTCGGCCGTTTTTCAATTTGACACAATTCGACAGTCTAATTACGGCAAGTGGGTGCCGAAATTGACCATATGCAATAAAAAACGGATTCGACAGTCCCGCTGACGAAAAACGGCTGATTTGACAGATTTTGTTCCGTTTTTTTTAAAAACGGGTAAAAACGGGTAAAAACTCGGAAAAAAATGGCGTGGGGTCCCCCCTCCAAAGCATAACCAGCCTGGGGCTCTTCGAGCTGGTCCTGGTTCTAAAAATCCGGGGGAAAAATGGACAGGGGATCCCCCGTATTTTTAAAACCAGCACCGGGCTCTGCGCCTTGTGCTGGTGCAAAAAATACGGGGGACAAAAAGAGTAGGGGTCCCCCGTATTTTTTACACCAGCATCGGGCTCCACTAGCTGGACAGATAATGCCACAGCCGGGGGTCACTTTTATACAGCGCCCTGCGGCCGTGGCATTAAATATCCAACTAGTCACCCCTGGCCGGGGTACCCTGGGGGAGTGGGGACCCCTTCAATCAAGGGGTCCCCCCCCCCAGCCACTCAAGGGCCAGGGGTGAAGCCCGAGGCTGTCCCCCCCATCCAAGGGCTGCGGATGGGAGGCTGATAGCCTTGAGAAAATGTAAAGAATATTGTTTTTTCCAGTAGTACTACAAGTCCCAGCAAGCCTCCCCCGCAAGCTGGTACTTGAAGAACCACAAGTACCAGCATGCGGGAGAAAAACGGCCCGCTGGTACCTGTAGTACTACTGAAAAAAATACCCAAATAAAAACAGGAGACACACACCTTGAGAGTAAAACTTTATTGCACACCTGCCGACACACACATACTTACCTATGTTGACCCGCCGAGTGCCAGGACCCCACGTGACTGCTGTCACCGAGGTCCCTTCAGCCAATCAGCGAGCGCAACGTCCTGGCACTCTGCTGATTGGCTGCACGTCTGAGCTGTCAGACAGCGCCTCGCAAAGCCTCTCCATTATACTCAATGGTGGGAACTTTGCGTCAGCGGTGAGGTCACCCGCGGTCAGCGGCTGACCACGGGTAACCCCACCACTACCCGCAAAGTTCCCACCATTGAAAGTAATGGAGAGGCTTTGCGATGCGCTGTCTGAGGTCACACGCGCATACAGCCAATCAGGTGAGTGCAACGAAGTAGCGCTTCCTGATTGGCTGAAGGGACCTCGGTGACAGCAGTCACGTGGGGTCCCGGCATTCGGGGAAAGGGGTCTCATGTGTAAACATGGGACCCCTTTCAGTCCGCTGGATCGGGTGTTCATTTATTTGTTTTGCCAAGTACGAGCATTTATATCTGGACACTGGATTGAGGTGAGTATAATTTGATTCACAGGTACCCCGGATCGTCGCATCAGGAGACGTTGCAGTCGGCGGGTCAACATAGGTAAGTATGTGTGTGTCGGCAGGTGTGAAATAAAGTTTTACTCTCAAGGTGTGTGTCTCCTGTTTTTATTTGGGTATTTTTTTTCCAGTAGTACTACAGGTACCAGCGGGCCCGTTTTTCTCCCGCATGCTGGTACTTGTGGTTCTCCAAGTACCAGCTTGCGGGGGAGGCTTGCTGGGACTTGTAGTACTACTGGAAAAAACAATATTCTTTACATTTTCTCAAGGCTATCAGCCTCCCATCCGCAGCCCTTGGATGGGGGGGACAGCCTCGGGCTTCACCCCAGGCCCTTGGGTGGCTGGGGGGGGGACCCCTTGATTGAAGGGGTCCCCACTCCCCCAGGGTACCCCGGCCAGGGGTGACTAGTTGGATATTTAATGCCACGGCCGCAGGGCGCTGTATAAAAGTGACCCCCGGCTGTGGCATTATCTACCCAGCTAGTGGAGCCCGATGCTGGTGTAAAAAATACGGGGGACCCCTACTCTTTTTTTCCCCCCCCCCGTATTTTTTGCACCAGCACCAGGCGCAGCGCCCGGTGCTGGTTTTAAAAATACGGGGGATCCCCTGTCCATTTTTCCCCCGGATTTTTAGAACCAGGACCGGCTCGAAGAGCCCGAGGCTGGTTATGCTTTGGAGGGGGGACCCCACGCCATTTTTTTCAGGGATTTTACCATTCCATCTAAAAAAAAAATAAAAAAAAAATATATATATTTTTAAAAATATATAAATAATACTTGTGCCTCCCAAAAAGACAAACCAAGTACCTAATCCCTTCTAATATAAATAGATATGCTATTACCAATAAAAAAAACACCCTAAAAAACATGTTTTAAATTTTTTTTATTAGATTCACCCACCAAAGTGTGGCGGATTGAAAATGACGAATTTACTGTCTAAAAGCACTGTTGTCGAATTTCCAAACTTCAATTGAATATACTTTTGTCGAATTGCCGCATTTGTACCATTGCAGAAAAGTCGAATTTGACAAATGTCGAATTTCAAAAAGTCGAATTTTGAAAGTCCGTTTTTTTGACGGAAAGTACTGAATTGCATTGTCGATTTTTTTTTTTTTTTGCGAAAAAGTCCAGTTTTTCGACAATTTCGGGAATTCGATCGCAATTGCATATACCCCTATGTGTTAGGAAAATGCCTAAATATTTAATCTTTTGTTTGTGCCATTGAAATGGAAAGGAATTTTCTAAAGAGAGTTTAATTGGGCCAGGAATGTAAAAATTCAACACTTCGGTTTTACTCACGTTAATTTTATAACCTGAGTGCTTAGAGTAGAGGTCAATTTCAGAGAGGAGCGGCTGCAACGACTGAGTCGGGGATCCAAGGGACAAAAGGACGTCGTCTGTGTACAAAGCAATTTTATGCTCAGAAGGGCCTACCCGAACTCCGGCTATATCTGTATTAGCTCGGATCCTTGCTGTCAGCGGTTCCATAACCAGGGCAAATAGTAGGGGGGAGAGCGGGCATCCCTGTCTGGTGCCATTAGTGATTCCGAAAACGATGGAGGTGAGGCGATTGACAGAAACCGTGGCAGTAGGGGATCTATAAAGCGCCGAGACACCATCCAGAAATTTGCCAGAGAAGCCCATCTTTCGGAGTACCGAGAAAGTGAAGGACCAAGATATCCTGTCAAAAGCCTTCTCGGCATCCAGCGCTAGTAACAATGAGGGTAGCTTTTGTTTATGAATAGAACATATCAGATCTATAGCTCTCCTGGTATTATCGGAGGCTTGACGGCCAGTAATAAAGCCCACTTGGTCTGGGTGTATCAATTGCGTGAGTAGGGGAGCTAAGCGGTTGGCCAAAATTTTTGCATAGATCTTAAGATCAACATTTAGTAATGAGATCGGGCGATAATTGGAACATTGTGTGGGGTCTCTCTCCGGTTTCAGGATCACAATAATGTCAGCGTGCACAGTTTGCCGGCGCAAACAATGCTCCCCCTAAAACTTTATTAAAAAGCGAGGTAAGATAAGGGGCTAATTCTGTGTGGAAAGTTTTGTAATATTGAGCGGTGAAGCCATCTGGGCCAGGTGCGGCTGACGATCGCATAGATTTGATAGCGGCAACCGTCTCTTCCAACGAGATAGACTCATTAAGAAGAGAGATCTGTCGCTCTGTCAGACATGGCAGGGGGGTGTCTAATAGGTACGAGCATATACCCTCTGGACCATCAGAGGAGAGAGGAGGGGCAGGAAGATTATATAAGGAGCTATAAAACCCCCGAAATTCCTCTACCATCAGTTTTGGGTCATAAGTAAGCATATTCAATGTATTGCAGTGTAGTTTTTCTCTCATTCCCGTAGCTCGTTTGCTTCTCAATTTATTGGCTAAGAGACTATCTATTTTATCCGCTTTATCATAGAATTTTTGACGGAGCTTCTGTAGTATGGCAGCTGCGTGTCGTGATAATAGAGCATTTAGCTGACCTCTGAGGTTATCGATCTGGGAGCGTAGGGAGTCGCTCGTGGGCATTTTTACTACTTGTGCTGCTTTCTTACGTATGGCTGAGGCCTTGGACATGAAATGACCACGAATAGTGGCTTTGTGCGCTTCCCAAACAAGACTAGGAGAGACTTCTGGGGAGGCATTTTCCTTGAAAAAAAATTCCAACGTTGATTTGGTGTCTAAAAGAGTGGAGGGATGCGAAAGAAGGGTGTCATCTAGACGCCATTTACGTGTCTTATTAGGGGTTCTATAGATTTCTATGAGGATATAAACCCCCGCATGGTCCGTCCATGAGCAAGGAGTGATACCTGCATCAGAAATCAGTGTCGTGAGTGATTGAGACACTTGGATCATATCAATCCGAGAATAATGTTGGTGAGGTGCAGAAAAGTGGGTATAATCCCTAGCAGTGGAGTGTTTAAGACGCCAGGTATCTCTCAGATTAAGCTGTGCAAGGGAGGAAATTAACGTGGGAGAGGCCTCAGTCGGGGATGCTTCCTTCTTATTTTTAGGAGGGTTAGATTTATCTAAGAGGGGATCGATCACAGTATTAAAGTCCCCACCTAAAATGATGTGGCCCTGCGCTACTCTATTAAGACGCTGAAAGAGCGTGCGGAAAAAACGTGACTGGTCTTGATTCGGGGCATATACAGACACAAGTGTTAGAGTTTCTGTATGAAGTGTACCAGTTACCACGATGTACCGGCCTGCAGGGTCAGCTATGGTTGTGGTATGTACAAATGGGATGTTACGATGAATCAGTATAGCCACCCCCCTTTTCTTACAATCAGCAGAAGCAAAAAAGGTTTGTGCAAACTGCTTACCTTGAAGTCGAGAGTGTGTACCAGTAAAGTGGGTCTCCTAAAGGAAGACTATGTCAGCCTTTTCTCTCCTACAGGCGGACAACATCACTGTACGTTTCTTGGGAGAATTAAGCCCGTTAACATTTACAGAGAACAACTTAAGTGCCATGTGATACCAAAGAATGGAAAAGGATCAACAGAGACCCATCCCGGGGAGGAAGAGAAAAAGAGGAAGAAAAGGAACAGCAAGAAACAAGGAGCAGAGATGTAGAGAAAGAGAGAGTGATAGAAAACCCATACAGGAAAAAACCCTGAAACATAGGGTCCCAATCAAGGACCGCTACACAAGTAATAGACATTATATACTAAATCACAAATAGAGGGAGCACGGGGGTAGTGTGAGCAGAAAACCAGATCCTTCTGGACCGCAATAGTTAAGTCGGCAATAGCCGAAGATTCAGCTATATAACCCAGAACACATACAAAAGAAAGAAAAACGTACTGTGTCGTAATAAAAAAGGGAAACAAAAAGGGGGGGGGGGGGAAGTAAGGGAAAAGAGGGAGGGGAACAAGGGCAAGGGGGGGGGATAGGGGAAAGAAAAGGAGACAAGGGAAAATCGGGGTAAGCAAGGCAAGCCCAGCACAATAACATAAAGCTAGGCTTAACATATAAAAAACATCAAAGCCTGATGAGCTATATCAAAACCAATAACAGTTGTATGAAAGAAGTAAGACGGGGGCCGTAGCCCCCACCTGTCAACAAAGAACATATGAGATAGAGACACATCTCTAGAATAGTGAGAACTATCTTATTGTAATCAAGAGTGTCTACTAAGATCAGGGAGGGTCATTAGTGTCATTGCGATGACGGGTCACCCTTGTCCATTCAGGCAAGGATTCCGAGGGCGTCTTGGACCAGAGGAAGAGGCAGTCTCGCTATCAGGCGACGGTACAGGGAGGAGATCTAGCTTAGCCAACAAAACCTGACCCTGAGCTAAAGTTTTAATGGAATGGGTGGAATTGTTCACTGTAATCTGTAGCATAAAAGGGAATCCCCATCTGTACCGTATTTGATGCTGCCGTAGTATCCTAGTAACGGGCTGGAGATCTCGTCATTTCTGAATAGTAGACGGGGCCAGATCCTGGAAGACCTGCAGTTGCATATCCCGGAAGTCGATCACTGGGGAGTCTCGAACCGACATTAGGATCCGTTCCTTTGAGCGAAAATAATGTAGACGAACTATGACATTCCTGGGTGGTTGTGAAGGAGCTGGTTTCGCTCGGAGGGCTCTGTGAACCCTATCGCAAAGACAGTCGCCATCAGAGAGATCAGGCAATACATGTTGAAAAAAATGTTTCAAAAAGGACGGTAGGGCGGAGCTAAGAATCGATTCCGCTACATTGCGGATACGCAAATTATTGCGACGGGAACGATTTTCTTGATCTTCCTGTCGTTCTTTGAGATCCTCCATCTCATCATGGAGTCTAGAAAGTTCCAAGTCTAGGCGTTGCTGAGAGCGGCAGAGGTAGTCCGTCTTAGATTCAAGAACGTCTGTACGATTGCCAAGGGCCATGAGGTCAGATTTGAAGTCGGCAATAGCTGTGGAGAGTTCTTGCTTAAAGGCAGACTGGACCCCCTCAAGTAAACTTGTCATGACTGCTTGGATCTGTGGGTCTATACCCGTCTCTGATGAACAGGGGGAGGAAGGAGAGTCCGTGAGCAATGCAGGAGGTGGAGGGCCCTTAGCTTTTGGCCCCAAAAAAATTGTGGGGGCCTGTGAATTTTTTTTATTTCTTTGCGCCATTGTGGGGGACTAATAGGATAGGCGGGATGTCACAAACGTAGAAGGAGACACAGACGCTGCTTGACAGATGTATGTTAAGTAGAAAAGTGTGATGGGTATTAAGAAAACTATTACGGTCCAGGCAGGACAAATTGCAGTATTAGGTCATCATTCTGGGTGATGTGCAAAGGTCAGGTATTGCCTTAAAAAATTGCGGTCCAGGGGTTTGACTCCCTTCAGGCTGAGGAGAGCACGGATTACACTGTGTCAGGGGGGAGAGACAAGAGCTGGTGGCTCTATGACCGTACCTTCAATGCAGCTGACATCCGATGTGCGGCACCGAAGCTGGCGGCTACCACACGGCTCCGGAGCTCATTTCTGTGCAGGTTGGGAAGAACAGGGCTCAGGCAGCAGCAGGAAGATGCCCCTCCAGGGTTGAGATCTGCCACCCTCTCACCAAGTCCAACACAGGAGGCACACCCGCGGGATGAGGTCCGGCCACTGTCCAGCCGGCAATCAAGACACCCCCAAAGCCAGACCAGCAGAGAAGGGGTGATGTCTGCCAGAACACAAGTCCCAGGAGCAGAGGGGCCTTCTGGGGACACCACTGCAGGTAAGAGCCTGGCCGGAGCTGCAGGAGGGGTGGCGGGGGGGTGCGGAGGCCAGCGGGGAACAGGGTAAGGTGTGCGGACCCCAGACAGCCGCAGCCGCGCCTCCCGAAAGTCCGCGACGGGGAACCTCCGAACTCAAGGTCCCGGCCCCCGGAGGATGCGTAGGCCGCAGACAGCCAGAGGACACCACTGGCAGTGCGGCGCGAAGGTAGCGGCCGGCGGGTCGCCAGGGGGATCCCACAAAGGTGCGGAGGGAGCAGGGAGGGCTGTGGCAGGTGGGGAAGGTGTCTTCAGGCCGCCAGGAGCCTCCATCGGGCCGCACAGCGCTCACAGAGCCCGTCTCCGGGCAGTCCCCCAACTTCAGTCCCCGGCCTCCGGAGGTGCAGCAAGCCGCAGTCACAGGAAGCCGCAAAAACGGAGCCCAGCACAGTAGGTACCTTCTCACAGCTGTCAACTCCGCTCCTCTTAATGGAAAATCTCAGGGTCTCCGGAGGTGTCCACCCAGGTACCACTTAGAGGGGAGACTGGTAAGGGGCCTCTGGCCTGGACCAGCCAACAGCTAGGGTCACCAATTCGGATAGGTGGGAAGTGAATCTTATCCGTTGGAAGGGGCCACCAAGGAGCCTGAGGCAGTCAGTGAAGGATGTTGTAAAGAGCCTCAGCTGCACCCTTACGCGGTTGTGCGCTGTCAGCAGGCAGCCCGGAGCCCCAAGCTGGAGAAGGGACTCACCGGTGTCAGGAGCGGCCCCTCTGGAGCCGGGATTCCAAAATGGCCACCGTCAACGGGGAGGAGAGACGGAGAGCTGGAGCCCGCCCGCCTGGTCGAGCCGGGAAAGGCAGCCGCCATCAGGGCAGAGCGCTGGCGTAGGCTGTCACAGAGTACCGTAGGGGAGGCAGCGACGGTCCAGACCCGCAGACAGGACGATGGAGGTCCCAGGCAGCATCCACGGAGGTCCATCCTCGGCGTCCGGCCAGAACAGAGGCCGCGGCTGCAGAGGGGCGGGTAGGCCTCAATCCGCAGGAGCTCCACGGGTGCTCCCCGATTCCGCGGACCTAGCCCAGCGGCAGCAGAGGAGGTCAGTGATGCGAAAGGGAGCAATTAGTGGGAGTAGGAGAGGTCGGGGAAGAGAAATATTGGCCAAAAAGGGGAATTTGGGCTGAAGCACTGAGGAGACACGTCTGCTTCTTTTAACAGCTAGGCAACCCCCCCCTTTTTTTGAGAAAGAGTAATCATTCTATACATACCCCCTTAAGCGATGTGTATCCCCATCAAGATTAAGGGGTCTATTTGCATTATTAAGCCTAGAGCCATGCGTAAGCAGATGTTTCCACACGGTTCAGGCATATCAGTTTTGGGCCAATTTAAGAAATGCCCAATGCAGGCCAAGTAACGCTGCAGCCCTCAGTCCCCGTTATTGTCAGTGGAGATTGCACTCTGTGCCAAATTACCAAGTTCAGGAAATGTACCCTTTTGAAGCTCCACCGCAATGGCCAGGGCTGCAAGTCATCTGGCGAGTAACAATGATGACATTGGGGTGTGGCCAATCTTGGAGGCATGGTCACATCCTAAATTTTCATATTCTCTTTATATACTAATGTGTGCGGCCAGGGCCAGTGCTAGGGTGTTTGGCACCCCACTGCAATCTATAATTTAGTGCCCTCCCATAACCTCAAAAATGATGAGGTCTCACAAGGAAGAGGCGTGGCCATACAATAGTATCTCCAATGCAAATCACGCCACTCAGTGGGAAAATCTCATTCTCATTACACTGAATGTAGTCCCCCTGATTCATATAACACCACACAGTAGTGACCCTAATACATGTTACACCACACAGTGGTGACCCTTATACGTGTTACACCACACAGTAGTGACCCTTGTAAATGTTACACCACACAGTAGTGACCCTTATACATGTTACACCACACAGTAGTGACCCTTATACATGTTACACAACACAGTAGTGACCCTTAGACATGTTACACCACACAGTAGTGACCCTTATACATGTTACACAACACAGCAGTGACCCTTAGACATGTTACACCACACAGTAGTGACCCTTATACATGTTACACCACACAGTAGTGACTTTTATACATGTTACACCACACAGCAGTGACCCTTATACATGTTACACCACACAGTAGTGACCCTTATACATGTTATACCACACAGTAATGACCCTTATACATGTTACACCACACAGTAGTGACCCTTATACATGTTACACAACACAGTAGTGACCCTTAGACATGTTACACCACACAGTAGTGACCCTTATACATGTTACACCACACAGTAGTGACTTTTATACATGTTACACCACACAGTAGTGACCCTTATACATGTTACACCACACAGTAGTGACCCTTATACATGTTATACCACACAGTAATGACCCTTATACATGTTACAGCACACAGCAGTGACCCTTATACATGTTACACCACACAGTAGTGACCCTTATACATGTTATACCACACAGTAGTGACCCTTATACATGTTAAACCACACAGTAGTGACCCTTATACATGTTACACCACACAGTGGTACCCCTTATACACAATGCACACAGTAGTGCCACTTATACATGTTACGCTACAGAGTAGTACCCCTTATAAACGATGCCCAAACTCAGTAGTGCCCCTTATACACAATGCAAGGGGCCCTTACCCTGTCGGTGGCAGTTGTGATGTCCAAGAAAGAGAGAGAGTCACGGGGAGAAAGAGACATGGGAAGACAAAGAGACATGGGAGTGGGGGGTGGAGAGAGAGATATGGGGAGAGAAAGACAGAGACATGGGGAGAGAGAGACATGCGCAAAGAGAGAGAGAGACAGACATGGTTAGAGAGAGGGGGCACGGGGAGAAAGAGACATGGGGAGAGAATGTCTCATGGGGGGAGAGAGATATGGGGAGAGGGAGACATAATGTAGGGCCGGATGTAATGTTACCCGAGTGTGGGATGCCAGCTGAATTTTTAAAGGTACAATCACTTACAAGGCTACACAAACCAGCGTCCGTCTAACTCATGCAAAATGCAGCAACGCTGACTGCTTACTATGGTTAAAAAAAATGTTCATGGAAATTCTTCCTCTTCTCCTTCTCCTTCTCCTTTATTATTATTATTATTATTATTATTATTATTATTATTATTACAGTATCCCTTATCCAAAATAAAATAAAATTCAAAAAAAAAAAAATATATATATATATATATATATATATATAAAATGTATAAATATATATATATTTATAGATAATATACAGTGTATAATACATACGTCATTATCTTAGAAGGACACCCAAAAATGTGGGATTTTGAATTCTGGATAAGGGATACTCAACCTGTATTAACATTTACGTATAAAGCTGCAGCATATTCCGTTGCGCTTTACAATTGGAAAAAAAAACCCAGTAATGTATCAAACCTTAAGTGGAGGAGTTGCCTAGCAATGGTAAACAATCATCTTCATGCGCTATGACTATAAGCCTTGCCCCTTTGCCGCAAAATGGCGATTTCGCATAATTTGTCCCTACCCTCTCCACTCAGTGGCGCGATTCCAGCTATTGTCTCCCCATTCTGTCTTCTTCACTAGGAAGCAAGGGTGGAGGGGGACTACCCGAAAAATCGGGAGTCTCCTGCACCTTCCAGGAGAATAGTTATGTATGTTCTGCCATTTAATAAACTGTGCTAAATAAATGATAGCTAGGAATTTAATGGTTGCTATGAGCAACTTCTCTATTTTGTCTGTCTTGAAGTTTAGAGAAGTACTAGAAAAGGGCTCTGCATGCCAGCTGCGCAACCGAACAGTCTTTCCGTTTTCTAGTCAAACTGCCAATCACCTTTCTGTTCCCTGCACTGTCAGTCATCTGTTCCCTGAACTGTCAATCATCTTTCTGTGTCCTAATCAAACAGTCAATCATCTGTTCCATGAACTGCCTATCATCTTTCTGTTCCCTGCGCTGTCAGTCATCTGCTCCATGCACTGCCTATCATCTTTCTGTTCCCTGCGCTGTCAGTCATCTGCTTCATGAACTGCCTTTCATCTTTCTGTTCCCTGCGCTGTCAGTCATCTGTTTCCTGAACTGTCAATCATCTTTCTGTGTCCTAATCAAAAAGTCAACCATCTGCTTCATGAACTGCCTATCATCTTTCTATTTCCTGTGCTGTCAGTCATCTGCTCCATGAACTGCCTCTCATCTTTCTGTTCCCTGCGCTGTCAGTCATCTGTTCCATGCACTGCCTCTCATCTTTCTGTTCCCTGCGCTGATAGTTCTCTGTTCCCTGAACTGTCAATCATCTTTCTGTTCCCTGCAATGTCAGTCATCTGCTCCATGCACTGCCTATCATCTTTCTGTTCCCTGCGCTGTCAGTCATCTGTTCCATGCACTGCCTATCATCTTTCTGTTCCCTGTGCTGTCAGTCATCTGTTCCATGCACTGCTTATCATCTTTCTGTTCCCTGTGCTGTCAGTCATCTGTTCCAAGAACTGCCTATCATCTTTCTGTTCCCTGCACTGTAAGTCATCTGCTCCATGGGATCCGGTCTGAAGATCAACAGTGTCTAGGTCGACAATGTTTAGGTCGACCACTATAGGTCGACAGTCACTAGGTCGACAGGGTTGGAAGGTCGACAGTGTTTCTAGGTCGACATGTGCTAGGTCTACAGGTCAAAAGGTCAACATGAGTTTTAAATTTATTTTACTTTTTATTTTTTCATACTTAACGATCCACGTGGACTACGACTGGAACGGTAATCTGTGGCGAGCGAAGCGACAGTGGAGCGAGGCACCTTGTCCGAAGCATGGCGAGCGAAGCAAGCCATGCGAGGGGACACAGTGCACTAATTGGGGTTCCCGGTCACTCTACGAAGAAAACGACAAAAAAAACAACACTCATGTCGACCTTTTGATTTGTCGACCTAGCACATGTCGACCTAGAAACCCTGTCGACCTTCCAACCCTGTCGACCTAGTGACTATCGACCTATAGTGGTCGACCTAAACATTGTCGACCTATACACTGTCGATCTAATGATCCACACCCCTGCTCCATGAACTGCCTATCATTTTTCTGTTCCCTGCACTGTCAGTCATCTGTTCCATAAACTGCCTATCATCTTTCTGTTGCCTGCACTGTCAGTCATCTGTTCCATGAACTGCCTATCATCTTTCTGTTCCCTGCGCTGTCAGTCATCTGTTCCATGAACTGCCTCTCATCTTTCTGTTCCCTGCGCTGTCAGTCATCTGTTCCATGAACTGCTTATCATCTTTCTGCTCCCTGCGCTGTCAGTCATCTGTTCCATGCACTGCCTATCATCTTTCTGTTCCCTGCGCTGTCAGTCATCTGTTCCATGAACTGCCTCTCATCTTTCTGTTCCCTGCGCTGTCAGTCATCTGTTCCATGAACTGCCTCTCATCTTTCTGTTCCCTGCGCTGTCAGTCATCTGTTCCATGAACTGCTTATCATCTTTCTGTTCCCTGCGCTGTCAGTCATCTGTTCCATGAACTGCCTATCATCTTTCTGTTCCCTGCGCTGTCAGTCATCTGTTCCACGAACTGCCTATCATATTTCTGTTCCCTGCGCTGTCAGTCATCTGTTCCATGCACTGCCTATCATCTTTCTGTTCCCTGCGCTGTCAGTCATCTGTTCCATGAACTGCCTCTCATCTTTCTGTTCCCTGCGCTGTCAGTCATCTGTTCCATGAACTGCCTCTCATCTTTCTGTTCCCTGCGCTGTCAGTCATCTGTTCCATGAACTGCTTATCATCTTTCTGTTCCCTGCGCTGTCAGTCATCTGTTCCATGAACTGCCTATCATCTTTCTGTTCCCTGCGCTGTTAGTCATCTGTTCCACGAACTGCCTATCATCTTTCTGTTCCCTGCGCTGTCAGTCATCTGTTCCATGCACTGCCTATCATCTTTCTGTTCCCTGCGCTGTCAGTCATCTGTTCCATGCACTGCCTATCATCTTTCTGTTCCCTGCGCTGTCAGTCATCTGTTCCTTGAACCGCCTATCATCTTTCTGTTCCCTGCGCTGTAAGTCATCTGTTCCATGCACTGCCTATCATCTTTCTGTTCCCTGCACTGTCAGTCATCTGTTCCATGCACTGCCTATAATATTTCTGTTCCCTGCGCTGTCAGTCATCTGTTCCATGCACTGCCTATCATCTTTCTGTTTACTGCGCTGTCAGTCATCTGTTCCATGCACTGCCTATCATCTTTCTGTTTACTGCGCTGTCAGTCATCTGTTCCATGCACTGCCTATCATCTTTCTGTTCCCTGCGCTGTCAGTCATCTGTTCCATGCACTGCCTATCATCTTTCTGTTCCCTGCACTGTCAGTCATCTGTTCCATGCACTGCCTATCATCTTTCTGTTCCCTGCGCTGTCAGTCATCTGTTCCATGTACTGCCTATCAATCATCTTTCTGTTACCTGCGCTGTCAGTCATCTGTTCCATGCACTGCCTATCATCTTTCTGTTCCCTGCGCTGTCAGTCATCTGTTCCATGCACTGCCTATCATCTTTCTGGTTCCTGCGCTGTCAGTCATCTGTTCCATGCACTGCCTATCATCTTTCTGTTCCCTGCGCTGTCAGTCATCTGTTCCATGCACTGCCTATTATCTTTCTGTTCCCTGCGCTGTCATCTGTTCCATGCACTGCCTATCATCTTTCTGTTCCCTGCGCTGTCAGTCATCTGTTCCATGAACTGCCTCTCATCTTTCTATTCCCTGCACTGTCAGTCATCTGTTCCATGAACTGCCTCTCATCTTTCTGTTCCCTGCGCTGTCAGTCATCTGTTCCACGAACTGCCTCTCATCTTTCTGTTCCCTGCGCTGTCAGACATCTGTTCCACGAACTGCCTCTCATCTTTCTGTTCCCTGCGCTGTCAGTCATCTGTTCCACGAACTGCCTCTCATCTTTCTGTTCCCTGCGCTGTCAGTCATCTGTTCCACGAACTGCCTCTCATCTTTCTGTTCCCTGCACTGTCAGTCATCTGTTCCTTGAACTGCCTCTCATCTTTCTTTTCCCTGCGCTGTCAGTCATCTGTTCCATGCACTGCCTCTCATCTTTCTGTTCCCTGCGCTGTCAGTCATCTGTTCCATGCACTGCCTCTCATCTTTCTGTTCCCTGCGCTGTCAGTCATCTGTTCCATGCACTGCCTCTCATCTTTCTGTTCCCTGCGCTGTCAGTCATCTGTTCCATGCACTGCCTATCATCTTTCTGTTCCCAGCGCTGTCAGTCATCTGTTCCATGAACTGCCTCTCATCTTTCTGTTCCCTGCGCTGTCAGTCATCTGTTCCATGAACTGCCTCTCATCTTTCTGTTCCCTGCGCTGTCAGTCATCTGTTCCATGAACTGCCTCTCATCTTTCTGTTCCCTGCGCTGTCAGTCATCTGTTCCATGAACTGCCTCTCATCTTTCTGTTCCCTGCGCTGTCAGTCATCTGTTCCATGAACTGCCTCTCATCTTTCTGTTCCCTGCGCTGTCAGTCATCTGTTCCATGAACTGCCTCTCATCTTTCTGTTCCCTGCGCTGTCAGTCATCTGTTCCATGAACTGCCTCTCATCTTTCTGTTCCCTGCGCTGTCAGTCATCTGCTCCATGAACTGCCTATCATCTTTCTGTTCCCTGCGCTGTCATTCATCTGTTCCACGAACTGCCTATCATCTTTCTGTTCCCTGCGCTGTCAGTCATCTGTTCCACGCACTACCTATCATCTTTCTGTTCCCTGCGCTGTCAGTCATCTGTTCCACGAACTGCCTCTCATCTTTCTTTTCCCTGCGCTGTCAGTCATCTGTTCCATGAACTGCCTCTCATCTTTCTGTTCCCTGCGCTGTCAGTCATCTGTTCCATGAACTGCCTATCATCTTTCTGTTCCCTGCGCTGTCAGTCATCTGTTCCATGAACTGCCTATCATCTTTCTGTTCCCTGCGCTGTCAGTCATCTGTTCCATGCACTGCCTATCATCTTTCTGTTCCCTGCGCTGTCAGTCATCTGTTCCATGCACTGCCTATCATATTTCTGTTCCCTGCGCTGTCAGTCATCTGTTCCATGCACTGCCTATCATCTTTCTGTTCCCTGCGCTGTCAGTCATCTGTTCCATGCACTGCCTATCATCTTTCTGTTCCCTGCGCTGTCAGTCATCTGTTCCATGCACTGCCTATCATCTTTCTGTTTACTGCGCTGTCAGTCATCTGTTCCATGCACTGCCTATCATCTTTCTGTTCCCTGCGCTTTCAGTCATCTGTTCCATGCACTGCCTATCATCTTTCTGTTTCCTGCACTGTCAGTCATCTGTTCCATGCACTGCCTATCATCTTTCTGTTCCCTGCACTGCCAGCCATCTGTTCCATGCACTGCCTATCATTTTTCTGTTCCATGCGCTGTGTCACAATCCTGACTGTAGGTTTTATATTTGGTGACTTACCCCTGCCATCTGTCCTGGATCCTGTGTCTTTTCACTCACGGAGTTAAACAGCTTGTCAGTTTTCCTGAGTTCTCTGCCTGAGAGGTAATAGTTAATTAGCTCCACCTGTGGTGATCTCCTGTGTGAGGCTGAATTCAGTAATCTGAAGTTCAGGCTTCAGTGTTCTCTCGGCCTGCTAGGCCTCGCTGCACTTCACAGCCTCCTCTAGAGTAGTCACATGACAGTGACTTCACCTGACCCAGAGTTGTCCAATCCTCTGCCAGCCTGAGACTCTCTACATCACCTAATCCTGCCCACCAATCATCAGGGACCAGGAAGTATAAATCAGGAGGCTGAGTTGGAATCTGGGCCAGTTCCTTGTGTCACATACAGCCTTGTGTGGGTCTTAAGCTGAGCTCCCTAAAGGTAACCTTTGTTCCTAAGTTCCTGTGGAAACTCTGTTCCCTTGTTACCGTTTGGTTTACTTGTGTGTTGCCATTTGATTTCACCATTTCCCTGAGTCTCAATGTAAAGGTACAGCTGCAATGTTTCGTCTTAAAGGCACAGTACTGAATTCCGTGTTCTCCACTGAAAACCACAACTGTCGTGTTTCAGTTTTACTACTGTTGTAGTTGGGATCTCCAGGGCTCAGTACCTCATGCCTCAGCATCTCCGTGCTTCCAGCATCTCCGTGCCTCAGCATCTCCGTGCCTCAGCACCTCCGTGCTTCCAGCATCTCTGTGCCTCAGTACCTCCGTGCCTCAGCACCTCTGTGCTTCCAGCACCTCAGTATCTCAGTGACTCAGTACCTCCGTGCCTCAGTATCTCCGTGCCTCAGTACCTCCGTGCCTCAGTACCTCCGTGCCTCAGTACCTCCGTGCTTCCAGCACCTCCGTGCTTCCAGCACCTCAGTATCTCAGTGACTCAGTACCTCCGTGCCTCAGTACCTCCGTGCCTCAGTACCTCCGTGCTTCAGTACCTCCGTGCCTCAGTGCCTCCGTGCTTCCAGCACCTCCGTGCCTCAGTATCTCAGCAACTCCGTGCCTCAGCATCTCCGTGCTTCCAGCACCTCCGTGCCTCAGTATCTCAGCACCTCCGTGCCTCAGCATCTCCGTGCTTCCAGCACCCCTGTGCCTCAGTACCTCCATGCCTCCAGCACCTCCGTACCTCAGTGCCTCAGTACCTCCGTGCTTCCAGCACCTCCGTGCCTCAGTATCTCAGCACCTCCGTGCCTCAGCATCTCCGTGCTTCCAGCACCCCAGTGTCTCCAAGCACCCCAGTGTCTCCAAGCACCTCAGTGTCTCCAAGCACCCCAGTGTCTCCAAGCACCTCAGTGTCTCCAAGCACCTCAGTGTCTCCAAGCACCTCAGTGTCCCCAAGCACCTCAGTGTCCCCAAGCACCCCGTGCCCTTTAGCACAGTTGAACCTGGTATTCTTCACTGATTCATCAGAGCCTTTCCAGTTCTGTCTTTCAGGAGACCTTCAGCGCCCCCACGTGCTTCCTGTCTGCCGACCTAATCCTGTATGAGGAGAGCCTAGATTCGGCCATCTCTGCCGCGGTTCCTCTTCCCAGTCATCGGAAGAATCCTCGAGTCCACAACATTTCCAAACCAGGTCAGTGGTAGTATTCACATAATCCTCCAGTCGCCCGCACAGACTTCACTACACCGGGTTCACAAAACCTCAGTCTTGACACGCTGTCAGTTATCTGTTCCATGAACTGCCTCTCATCTTTCTGTTCCCTGCGCTGTCAGTCATCAGTTCCATGAAGTGCCTCTCATCTTTCTGTTCCCTGCGATGTCAGTCAACTATTCCATGAACTGCCTCTCATCTTTCTGTTCCCTGCGCTGTCAGTCATCTGTTCCATGCACTGCCTATCATCTTTCTGTTCCCTGCGCTGTCAGTCATCTGTTCCATGCACTGCCTATCATCTTTCTGTTCCCTGCGCTGTCAGTCATCTGTTCCATGCACTGCCTATCATCTTTCTGTTCCCTGGGCTGTCAGTCATCTGTTCCATGCACTGCCTATCATCTTTCTGTTCCCTGCGCTGTCAGTCATCTGTTCCATGCACTGCATATCATCTTTCTGTTCCCTGCGCTGTCAGTCATCTGTTCCATGCACTGCCTCTCATCTTTCTGTTCCCTGCGCTGTCAGTCATCTGTTCCATGCACTGCCTCTCATCTTTCTGTTCCCTGCGCTGTCAGTCATCTGTTCCATGCACTGCCTCTCATCTTTCTGTTCCCTGCGCTGTCAGTCATCTGTTCCATGAACTGCCTCTCATCTTTCTGTTCCCTGCGCTGTCAGTCATCTGTTCAATGAACTGCCTCTCATCTTTCTTTTCCCTGCGCTATCAGTCATCTGTTCCATGAACTGCCTATCATCTTTCTGTTCCCTGCGCTGTCAGTCATCTGTTCCATGCACTGTCTATCATCTTTCTGTTCCCAGCGCTGTCAGTCATCTGTTCCATGAACTGCCTCTCATCTTTCTGTTCCCTGCGCTGTCAGTCATCTGTTCCATGAACTGCCTCTCATCTTTCTGTTCCCTGCGCTGTCAGTCATCTGTTCCATGAACTGCCTCTCATCTTTCTGTTCCCTGCGCTGTCAGTCATCTGTTCCATGAACTGCCTCTCATCTTTCTGTTCCCTGCGCTGTCAGTCATCTGTTCCATGAACTGCCTCTCATCTTTCTGTTCCCTGCGCTGTCAGTCATCTGTTCCATGCACTGCCTATCATCTTTCTGTTCCCTGCGCTGTCAGTCATCTGTTCCACGAACTGCCTCTCATCTTTCTTTTCCCTGCGCTGTCAGTCATCTGTTCCATGAACTGCCTCTCATCTTTCTGTTCCCTGCGCTGTCAGTCATCTGTTCCATGAACTGCCTATCATCTTTCTGTTCCCTGCGCTGTCAGTCATCTGTTCCATGAACTGCCTATCATCTTTCTGTTCCCTGCGCTGTCAGTCATCTGTTCCATGCACTGCCTATCATCTTTCTGTTCCCTGCGCTGTCAGTCATCTGTTCCATGCACTGCCTATCATCTTTCTGTTCCCTGCGCTGTCAGTCATCTGTTCCATGCACTGCCTATCATTTTTCTGTTCCCTGCGCTGTCAGTTATCTGTTCCATGAACTGCCTCTCATCTTTCTGTTCCCTGCGCTGTCAGTCATCTGTTCCATGAAGTGCCTCTCATCTTTCTGTTCCCTGCGCTGTCAGTCAACTATTCCATGAACTGCCTCTCATCTTTCTGTTCCCTGCGCTGTCAGTCATCTGTTCCATGCACTGCCTATCATCTTTCTGTTCCCTGGGCTGTCAGTCATCTGTTCCATGCACTGCCTATCATCTTTCTGTTCCCTGGGCTGTCAGTCATCTGTTCCATGCACTGCCTATCATCTTTCTGTTCCCTGCGCTGTCAGTCATCTGTTCCATGCACTGCATATCATCTTTCTGTTTACTGCGCTGTCAGTCATCTGTTCCATGCACTGCCTATCATCTTTCTGTTCCCTGCGCTGTCAGTCATCTGTTCCATGCACTGCCTATCATCTTTCTGTTTCCTGCACTGTCAGTCATCTTTTCCATGCACTGCCTATCATCTTTCTGTTCCCTGCGCTGTCAGTCAACTATTCCATGAACTGCCTATCATCTTTCTGTTCCCTGCGCTGTCAGTCATCTGTTCCATGCACTGCCTATCATCTTTCTGTTCCCTGCGCTGTCAGTCATCTGTTCCATGAACTGCCTCTCATCTTTCTTTTCCCTGCGCTATCAGTCATCTGTTCCATGAACTGCTTATCATATTTCAGTTCCCTGCGCTGTCAGTCATCTGTTCCATGCACTGCCTATCATCTTTCTGTTCCCAACGCTGTCAGTCATCTGTTCCATGCACTGCTTATCATCTTTCTGTTCCCTGCGCTGTCAGTCATCTGTTCCATGCACTGCCTATCATCTTTCTGTTCCCTGCGCTGTCAGTCATCTGTTCCATGCACTGCCTATCATCTTTCTGTTTACTGCGCTGTCAGTCATCTGTTCCATGCACTGCCTATCATCTTTCTGTTCCCTGCGCTGTCAGTCATCTGTTCCATGCACTGCCTATCATCTTTCTGTTCCCTGCACTGTCAGTCATCTGTTCCATGCACTGCCAATCATTTTTCTGTTCCCTGCGCTGTCAGTTATCTGTTCCATGAACTGCCTCTCATCTTTCTGTTCCCTGCGCTGTCAGTCATCTGTTCCATGAAGTGCCTCTCATCTTTCTGTTCCCTGCGCTGTCAGTCATCTGTTCCACGAACTGCCTCTCATCTTTCTGTTCCCTGCGCTGTCAGTCATCTGCTCCATGCACTGCCTCTCATCTTTCTGTTCCCTGTGCTGTCAGTCATCTGTTCCATGCACTGCCTCTCATCTTTCTGTTCCCTGCGCTGTCAGTCATCTGTTCCATGAACTGCCTCTCATCTTTCTGTTCCCTGCGCTATCAGTCATCTGTTCCATGAACTGCCTCTCATCTTTCTGTTCCCTGCGCTGTCAGTCATCTGTTCCATGAACTGCCTCTCATCTTTCTGTTCCCTGCGCTGTCAGTCATCTGTTCCATGAACTGCCTCTCATCGTTCTGTTCCCTGCGCTGTCAGTCATCTGTTCCACGAACTGCCTATCATCGTTCTGTTCCCTGCGCTGTCAGTCATCTGTTCCACGAACTGCCTATCATCGTTCTGTTCCCTGCGCTGTCAGTCATCTGTTCCACGAACTGCCTATCATCTTTCTGTTCCCTGCGCTGTCAGTCATCTGTTCCATGAACTGCCTATCATCTTTCTGTTCCCTGCGCTGTCAGTCATCTGTTCCATGCATTGCCTATCATCTTTCTGTTCCCTGCGCTGTCAGTCATCTGTTCCATGCACTGCCGATCATCTTTCTGTTCCCTGGGCTGTCAGTCATCTGTTCCATGCACTGCCTATCATCTTTCTGTTCCCTGCGCTGTCAGTCATCTGTTCCATGCACTGCCTATCATCTTTCTGTTCCCTGCGCTGTCAGTCATCTGTTCCATGCACTGCCTATCATCTTTCTGTTCCCTGCTCTGTCAGTCATCTGTTCCATGCACTGCCTATCATCTTTCTGTTCCCTGCGCTGTCAGTCATCTGTTCCATGCACTGCCTATCATCTTTCTGTTTCCTGCACTGTCAGTCATCTGTTCCATGCACTGCCTATCATCTTTCTGTTCCCTGCACTGTCAGTCATCTGTTCCATGCACTGCCTATCATCTTTCTGTTCCCTGCGCTGTCAGTCATCTGTTCCATGCACTGCCTCTCATCTTTCTGTTCCCTCCGCTGTCAGTCATCTGTTCCATGCACTGCCTATCATCTTTCTGTTCCCTGCGCTGTCAGTCATCTGTTCCATGAACTGACTATCATCTTTCTGTTTCCTGAACTAACATCCAATTATCCTTTTGTTTCGGTAAAACTGAAACATAGCTCTGCAAAATGAGCGATCGTGATGAACTGCACTCACAGAGAGAGGTGACGCAACAGCAGAGGCGCTTGTCATCTCATAATGTGACACAGCTGCTGACAGTTGTTATTATAGCATTGTTAGTTTAACCACAATGTACATCACAGACCGCAGCCATGCACGCCAGGTGCTGTAGAACTACAAGTTCCAGCAGGCTGCGTTTGAAAAATAACAGGAGATGATTGGCTGGTACTTTATCTCCGTCACTTTATCTCTCTCAAATGGTTTAGTACTTAGGGGTCTAAGGCCCTCATTCCGAGTTGTTCGCTCGCTAGCTGCTTTTAGCAGCTGTGCAAACGCTAAGCCGCCGCCCTCTGGGAGTGTATCTTAGCTTAGCAGAAGTGCGAACGAAAGGTTCGCAGAGCGGCTACAAATTAATTTTGTGCAGCTTCAGAGTAGCTCCAGACCTACTCCTAGCTTGCGATCACTACAGACTATTTAGTTCCTGTTTGACGTCACGAACAAGCCCTGCGTTCGGCCAGCCACGCCTGCGTTACCCCAGGCACGCCCGCGTTTATATCTGACACGCTTGCGTTTTTCCACACACTCCCTGAAAACGGTCAGTTACCTCCCAGAAAACCCCACTTCCTGTCAATCACTCTGTGGCCAGCAGTGCGACTGAAAAGCGTCGCTAGACCTTGTGCGAAACTGCATCGGCTGCTGTGAAAGTACGTTGCGCGTGCGCATTGCGCCCCATACGCATGCGCAGAAGTGCCGGGTTTTTTTTGCCTGATCGGTGCGCTGAGAACGAAAGCAGCTAGCGATCAACTCGGAATGAGGGCCTATATACTAAGCCTTAGAGAGAGATAAAGTAAAAACCATCCAGCTCCTGTAATTTTTCATACACAGCCTGTAGCATGTCAGTTAGGAGATGGCTGGTACTTTATCTCTCTCCACTTTATCTCTCTCCAAGGCTTAGCGTATAGGCCCCACAGTCTATAAATTAATAGCTAGGGCCTGACTGGTTGCTATCGGCAACATCACCATTTTTCCTCTTTTGGAAGGTCTGGTAAATCTCCCTTCTATTCCGCAGCTGCCAGTACTGCGTGCCTCCGACCACAGTCTGTCCAAGAGAAGGCGTAGGGATTGATCATGCCAATGCCTCCAACTTGGTTTGAAATCCATAAATGCTGACTTATGTGATTAGTGGCTTCTCCTGGAACGCTGCGCTGCGGGCTGGCTTCACAAATGTCCTCCTTTTCCTATAAGTTTCTCTGTTAACCCCCCCCCCCCCCCCCATGGATGTCTCCAATGATTCCTCTGCTTGCTTGGCTATAAGCGAGTTACTTGTATTTCTCCCTGAGAAAAGCGCTCATTACAGCTTCAGCACTTGAGAGGAAAACATTTTTCACAGTTTTTCCCAAAAATCCCACAAGGCCTAAAATATTGATGGCTTATGCAGGGTTGCAGCGTGTCAGTGCTGCTTCGGTGTAAGGGATGAGAGAGTAACACCAGCGTCAAACCTCAGAGGGAACAGATAAGAAACTCAACGCAAAATATCCATAGTTACTCTTTTACACAGCCCTACAATGTGTTGCGGGCTTGTGTGTTGCCTTTAGAGACAGCTAGGTTGTGTCTGCCAATCTGGTTGTCTATAGATACATTGGCCTATAAACAAGCCCTTCTACTCTGACTCTCTCAGGCAAACAGTCTATAATAATCTCCATACAAAACTCCCCTGCTGGGGTTTCACAGAGAATTGTGTATTTAGGGGTCTATTCATGAAGCAGTGAAAAGAGTGGCCCATGGCAACCAATCAGCTGCTCCGTACAATTGTATGATATGCAAATTATAAATGTTACCTTAATGCTGATTGGTTGCCATGGGCAACTTCTCCACTGGTTCACTTCTCCACATTTTTGACTGCTTCCTGCATAGACCCCATATTCTCTATTTTAGAGAGTAGCCGCAATAATAAGAATTTACTTACCGATAATTCTATTTCTCGTAGTCCGTAGTGGATGCTGGGGACTCCGTAAGGACCATGGGGAATAGCGGCTCCGCAGGAGACTGGGCACATCTAAAGAAAGCTTTAGGACTATCTGGTGTGCACTGGCTCCTCCCCCTATGACCCTCCTCCAAGCCTCAGTTAGGATACTGTGCCCGGACGAGCGTACACAATAAGGAAGGATTTTGAATCCCGGGTAAGACTCATACCAGCCACACCAATCACACCGTACAACTTGTGATCTGAACCCAGTTAACAGCATGATAACAGAGGAGCCTCTAGAAAAGATGGCTCACTACAGCAATAACCCGATTTTTTGGTAACAATAACTATGTACCAGTATTGCAGACAATCCGCACTTGGGATGGGCGCCCAGCATCCACTACGGACTGCGAGAAATAGAATTATCGGTAAGTAAATTCTTATTTTCTCTAACGTCCTAAGTGGATGCTGGGGACTCCGTAAGGACCATGGGGATTGTACCAAAGCTCCCAAACGGGCGGGAGAGTGCGGATGACTCTGCAGCACCAAATGAGAGAACTCCAGGTCCTCCTCAGCCAGGGTATCAATTTTGTAGAATTTTACAAACGTATTTGCTCCTGACCAAGTAGCTGCTCGGCAAAGTTGTAAAGCCGAGACCCCTCGGGCAGCCGCCCAAGATGAGCCCACCTTCCTTGTGGAGTGGGCATTTACAGATTTTTGGCTGTGGCAGGCCTGCCACAGAATGTGCAAGCTGAATTGTACTACAAATCCAACGAGCAATAGTCTGCTTAGAAGCAGGAGCACCCAGCTTGTTGGGTGCATACAGGATAAACAGCGAGTCAGATTTTCTGACTCCAGCCATCCTGGAAACATATATTTTCAGGGCCCTGACAACGTCTAGCAACTTGGAGTCCTCCAAGTCCCTAGTAGCCGCAGGCACCACAATAGGTTGGTTCAGGTGAAACGCTGAAACCACCTTAGGGAGAAACTGAGGACGAGTCCTCAATTCCGCCCTGTCCGAATGGAAAATCAGATAATGGCTTTTACAGGATAAAGCCGCCAATTCTGACACGCGCCTGGCCCAGGCCAGGGCCAACAGCATGACCACTTTCCATGTGAGATATTTTAACTCCACAGATTTAAGTGGTTCAAACCAATGTGACTTTTGGAACCCAAAAAACTACATTGAGATCCCAAAGTGCCACTGGAGGCACAAAAGGAGGCTGTATATGCAGTACCCCTTTTACAAACGTCTGAACTTCAGGGACTGAAGCTAGTTCTTTTTGGAAGAAAATTGACAGGGCCGAAATTTGAACCTTAATGGACCCCAATTTCAGGCCCATAGACACTCCTGTTTGCAGGAAATGTAGGAATCGACCCAGTTGAATTTCCTCCGTCGGGCCTTACTGGCCTCGCACCACGCAACATATTTTCGCCAAATGCGGCGATAATGTTTTGCGGTTACATCCTTCCTGGCTTTGATCAGGATAGGGATGACTTCATCCGGAATGCCTTTTTTCCTTCAGGATCCGGCGTTCAACCGCCATGCCGTCAAACGCAGCCGCGGTAAGTCTTGGAACAGACAGGGTCCTTGTTGGAGCAGGTCCCTTCTTAGAGGTAGAGGCCATGGATCCTCCGTGAGCATCTCTTGAAGTTCCGGTTACCAAGTCCTTCTTGGCCAATCCGGAGCCACGAATATAGTGCTTACTCCTCTCCATCTTATCAATCTCAGTACCTTGGGTATGAGAGGCAGAGGAGGGAACACATACACTGACTGGTACACCCACGGTGTTACCAGAGCGTCTACAGCTATTGCCTGAGGGTCCCTTGACCTGGCGCAATACCTGTCGAGTTTTTCCCAACGGTTTATAATCATGTGGAAGACTTCTGGGTGAAGTCCCCACTCTCCCGGGTGGAGGTCGTGCTGAGGAAGTCTGCTTCCCAGTTGTCCACTCCCGGAATGAATACTGCTGACAGTGCTATCACATGATTTTCCGCCCAGCGAAGAATCCTTGCAGCTTCTGCCATTGCCCTCCTGCTTCTTGTGCCACCCTGTCTGTTTACGTGGGTGACTGCCGTGATGTTGTCCGACTGGATCAACACCGGCTGACCTTGAAGCAGAGGTCTTGCTAAGCTTAGAGCATTGTAAATGGCCCTTAGCTTCAGGATATTTATGTGAAGTGAGGTCTCCAGACTTGACCATAAGCCCTGGATATTCCTTCCCTGTGTGACTGCTCCCCAGCCTCGCAGGCTGGCATCCGTGGTCACCAGGACCCAGTCCTGAATGCCGAATCTGCGGCCCTCTAGAAGATGAGCACTCTGCAACCACCACAGGAGGGACACCCTTGTCCTTGGTGACAGGGTTATCCGCTGATGCATCTGAAGATGCGACCCGGACCATTTGTCCAGCAGGTCCCACTGGAAAGTTCTTGCGTGGAATCTGCCGAATGGGATTGCTTCGTAGGAAGCCACCATTTTACCCAGAACCCTTGTGCATTGATGCACTGAGACTTGGCTCGGTTTTAGGAGGTTCCTGACTAGCTCGGATAACTCCCTGGCTTTCCCCTCCGGGAGAAACACCTTTTTCTGGACTGTGTCCAGGATCATCCCTAGGAACAGAAGACAAGTCGTCGGAACCAGCTGCGATTTTGGAATATTGAGCATCCAATCGTGCTGCCGCAACACTACCTGAGATAGTGCTACACCGACCTCCAACTGTTCCCTGGATCTTACCCTTATCAGGGAATCGTCCAAGTAAGGGATAACTAAAATTCCCTTCCTTCGAAGGAATATCATCATTTCGGCCATTACCTTGGTAAAGACCCGGGGTGCCGTGGACCATCCATACGGCAGCGTCTGAACTGATAGTGACAGTTCTGTACCATAAACCTGAGGTACCCTTGGTGAGAAGGGTAAATTTTGACATGAAGGTAAGCATCCTTGATGTCCCGAGACATCATGTAGTCCCCTTCTTCCAGGTTCGCAATCACTGCTCTGAGTGACTCAATCTTGAATTTGAACCTCTGTATGTAAGTGTTCAAAGATTTTAGATTTAGAATCGGTCTCACCGAGCCGTCCGGCTTCGGTACCACAACAGTGTGGAATAATACCCCGTTCCCTGTTGCAGGAGGGGTACCTTGATTATCACCTGCTGGGAATACAGCTTGTGAATGGCTTCCAAAACTGTCTCCCTGTCAGAAGGAGACATCGGTAAAGCCGACTTTAGGAAAACGGCGAGGGGGAGACGTCTCGAATTCTAATTTGTACCCCTGAGATATCACCTGAAGGATCCAGGGGTCTACTTGCGAGTGAGCCCACTGCGCGCTGAAATTCATTGAGACGGGCCCCCCACCGTGCCTGATTCTGCTTGTAAAGCCCCAGCGTCATACTGAGGGCTTGGCAGAGGCGGGAGAGGGTTTCTGTTCCTGGGAACTGGCTGATTTCTGCAGCCTTTTTCCTCTCCCTCTGTCACGGGGCAGAAATGAGGACCATTTTGCCCGCTTGTCCACGAAAAGACTGCGCCTGATAATACGGCGTCTTCTCATGTTGAGAGGCGACCTGGGGTACAAACGTGGATTTCCCAGCTGTTGCCGTGGCCACCAGGTCTGAAAGACCGACCCCAAATAACTCCTCCCCTTATTAAGGCAATACTTCCAAATGCCGTTTGGAATACGCATCACCTGACCACTGACGTGTCCATAACCCTCTACTGGTAGAAATGGACAACGCACTTAGACTTGATGCCAGTCGGCAAATATTCCGCTGTGCATCACGCATATATAGAAATGCATCTTTTAAATGCTCTATAGGCAAAAATATACTGTCCCTATCTAGGGTATCAATATTTTCAGTCAGGGAATCCGACCACGCCAACCCAGCACTGCACATCCAGGCTGAGGCGATTGCTGGTCGCAGTATAACACCAGTATGTGTGTAAATACATTTTAGGATACCCTCCTGCTTTCTATCAGCAGGATCCTTAAGGGCGGCCATCTCAGGAGAGGGTAGAGCCCTTACAAGCGTGTGAGCGCTTTATCCACCCTAGGGGGTGTTTCCCAACGCACCCTTACCTCTGGCGGGAAAGGATATAATGCCAATAACATTTTAGAAATTATCAGTTGTTATCGGGGGAAAACCACGCATCATCACACACCTCATTTAATTTCTCAGATTCAGGAAAACTACAGGTAGTTTTTCCTCACCGAACATAATACCCCTTTTTGGTGGTACTCGTATTATCAGAAATGTGTAAAACATTTTTCATTGCCTCAATCATGTAACGTGTGGCCCTACTGGAAGTCACATTTGTCTCTTCACCGTCGACACTGGAGTCAGTATCCGTGTCGGCGTCTATATCTGCCATCTGAGGTAACGGGCGCTTTAGAGCCCCTGACGGCCTATGAGACGTCTGGACAGGCACAAGCTGAGTAGCCGGCTGTCTCATGTCAACCACTGTCTTTTATACAGAGCTGACACTGTCACGTAATTCCTTCCAACAGTTCATCCACTCAGGTGTCGACCCCCTAGGGGGTGACATCACTATTACAGGCAATCTGCTCCGTCTCCACATCATTTTTCTCCTCATACATGTCGACACAAACGTACCGACATACAGCACACACACAGGGAATGCTCTGATAGAGGACAGGACCCCACTAGCCCTTTGGGGAGACAGAGGGAGAGTTTGCCAGCACACACCAAAGCGCTATATATATACAGGGATAACCTTATATAAGTGTTTTTCCCCTTATAGCTGCTGTATTGTTAATACTGCGCCTAATTAGTGCCCCCCTCTCTTTTTTAACCCTTTCTGTAGTGTAGTGACTGCAGGGGAGAGCCAGGGGAGCTTCCCTCCAACGGAGCTGTGAGGAAAAATGGCGCCAGTGTGCTGAGGAGATAGGCTCCGCCCCTTTTTCGCGGACTTTTCTCCTGCTTTTTTATGGATTCTGGCAGGGGTTAAAATTCATACATATAGCCCTGGGCGCTATATGTGATGTATTTTCGCCAGCCAAGGTGTTTTTATTGCTGCTCAGGGCGCCCCCCCCTAGCGCCCTGCACCCTCAGTGACCGAAGTGTGAAGTGTGCTGAGGAGCAATGGCGCACAGCTGCAGTGCTGTGCGCTACCTTGGTGAAGACAGGATGTCTTCTGCCGCCGATTTTCCGGACCTCTTCTGTCTTCTGGCTCTGTAAGGGGGCCGGCGGCGCGGCTCTGGGACCCATCCATGGCTGGGCCTGTGATCGTCCCTCTGGAGCTAATGTCCAGTAGCCTAAGAAGCCCAATCCACTCTGCACGCAGGTGAGTTCGCTTCTTCTCCCCTTAGTCCCTCGATGCAGTGAGCCTGTTGCCAGCAGGTCTCACTGAAAATAAAAAACCTAAGCTAAAACTTTCACTAAGAAGCTCAGGAGAGCCCCTAGTGTGCACCCTTCTCGTTCGGGCACAAAGATCTAACTGAGGCTTGGAGGAGGGTCATAGGGGGAGGAGCCAGTGCACACCAGATAGTCCTAAAGCTTTCTTTAGATGTGCCCAGTCTCCTGCGGAGCCGCTATTCCCCATGGTCCTTACGGAGTCCCCAGCATCCACTTAGGACGTTAGAGAAAGTTAATTATGTTTATGTTGTCTACATAAAGGGGGCCCAATAGAGGGGTGGAGGCGGGAACACATCTCTGGGCTGGGGCTGGGCCTGTCAGAGGCATAACCATACCTTACCCCAAGATGGCACCCATCCCCCCCCCCCCCCCCCCCCCCCCCCGACACACACACACTAGTTGCCTAGGCAATTCAGTTATCGGGGCCTATCCAATCTCTTGGCAGCTCTGCTTGTACATTGTTGTGATTCATTTGTAAGATGCCGCAGACCACGACACGGACAGACAATGAGGAAAACGGAGCATATATAGCACAGGGCCATAGGTGGAAGACTAAGTGCAGGGGAAAACAAATGGCAGTGAGTATGCCATGCATAATGATGACCACCCTGAATGGGCATTGTGCTGAATACAGGCAGCAGTCTATTTTTAAATACTGCCCATAATAACACTGCACTTATTTTCCTTACATTCAGGAGGTCATTGGAGGCCTCCATTGACCTCAGTGTATGTTGCAAATCCTCGATACGCTCCCAGCTTATTGGAGAAGAAAGTCTTGTGAGATGAAGATGATGACTAAATTACGCGAGACCAATAGCTCTGCAGCTGCGGCACTCCTGATGGCGAAACGGCTGAACTGGACCAGTGCAGGGAAATACTGCAGACCGGTCATTGATACTGACCTATGTGTGTGGGGCCCCATGTGACCGTGCCCTGGTAATCCACCACTGGTCCTTCTCATTGGCTCATCTCTTGCATGTGACCCCCAGGTGCAGTATCCTTAATGCTTCACCTGGATTTCATTTTCTTCTGTTGTTGTATCATAGGGATGCGTCAATTTACCTACAATCAAAATCCAGACGGTCAAAATACTCACAACGTTTTACCGATGGTCAAAATACCGGCAAGGTCAAAATGCCAACATGGTTAAAAAAACCGACGTTAAAAATGTAGACACGGTCAAAATACCGACATTTAAAATGTTGACAGGTCACAAAATTGACATGAGTTTTTCATGATTTTTTCATTGAAACCAACTGGTTCATACTTTACCATCCCACTGGACATGGAGGAGGAATATAATAGTGTGCGGAGCGCCGGAGGCGGTGAGCGCAGCAAGCCACAGTTACACGGTGTCCTTGTTGTCCTATGTCGACATACACGCCAAATTTAAAAAAAAAAAACTTTTTGACCTGTCGACATTTTAAATGATGGTATTTTGACCACGTCGGTATTTTGACCTTGTCGGTATTTTGACCATGTCGCCATTTTAAATGTCGGCATTTTGACCATGTCAGTGTTTTGACCTTGTCTGTATTTTGATCATCGGTCAATTGTTGTCGGTATTTTGACCATCGGGATTTTGATTGTAGGTAAATCATACTAATCCCGTATCATATTTGCTGTCATATTACGCAGTTCCCTTGGAGAACAGATGGGAGGCGCGTGTGTGTCTGCTGAGTGGAGTCGGACCACCGTCACACACTGCACCACGAGCGCCCTGGACCTCTCGCCTCTTTGGGTGACTGGACTCCTCTCACTGGAGTCTCTGGAGAGAGATTTGCAGAGATGTTTGATGATAGCGTTGACCAATCGGCACGCTGAATTCCTAGCATACGTTCACTGCATAATGTAATAGCACAACGCTTGGCATAATGTGAAATCACTGTCACTGAAGGTGACTGGGGGTAATAAAGGTTTATTGTCTCTCGCATAAGTATGTCATCCACAGCGCCGCAGCGTAAAACTGTCACCAAGTAAAGGCCATCGTCTCCTAACCACATCCGCGGAGCAGATGGCAGCGGCGCGCCAAATCGCTCGCTAGCTCCATATAACTCCCACTTGTGAAACAGACAAGCTGTCACGCTGTGTCCAACATGCCAGGACATTCCGAAGAGGCCTCGGCAGATGGACGGATCAAAGGCATTAAAAAAAAAAAAGTTGTACAAGTCTCGGTGTCTGACTGTAATGCGCGGTGTAGCCTCTCCCAAGACGCCGAATGCAGATGGGTCTATTGTTTTCCCCGAAATAAACATTGCCACTTCCCTTCTCTCTCAGATGGATGCAGGAGGCGGCCAGGAAATTCAAGAGTTAAATTGTTTCCCACACCGTGATGTAAATGTGTGATTGGAAATACAGGAATCTAGAACCTGCTCCATTACCCGAGTGCTCTTATTGTAATTTCCTCATAATGTGCCACAATATTGTGCGGTGCAGCAGGCAATGTGACATTGATAATAAACGCAGCACATTCGGTCCATTGTCATATATAGAGGCGGAAGATCATTGCTCGGCTGGATATGGTTATGTACATAGAGAGAACCCATGTGTTTAGTTTCCTCCCATCCCGAAATGCAGAGTATTCTGGGTCTACTTAGAGGAAGGAGAGAAACATTGGAATGGGCGAATGTTGTCCTTCGAGCCTGCACTCGCCTCACTCGCCGCCCCTCATTCCTTCCTTCCTTCATCTAAAGGTCTCCTGATATATTATTACAGATAGGTGTCTGTATCATGGATTAAATGTATTCATTTCACTTACTACTGAGCAGAGTCGGCCCTGGGCACAGGCGACCAAGACACTTGCCTGGGGCCAGCTAGCTGTAGAGGGGCCACCTAGGCTCAGCACCTGTCCGGGATTACTCCAGACAGTCCAGAAATACACCTGATTGTCCGAAGTCCGGAAAGGGTTTAGAGATGTCCCATTGCCGGACGCACTGCACTCGCCCCATTGCCGGACGCAATACACTCGCCCCATTGCTGGACTCACCGCACTCATCCCATTGCCAGACTCACCGCACTCACCCCATTGCCAGACTCCCCGTACTCGTCCCATTGCCAGACTCACCGCACTCATCCCATTGCCAGACTCACCGCACACTAATCCCATTGCCAGACTCACCGCACTCATCCCATTGCCAGACTCACCGCACTCATCCCATTGCCACACTCATTGCTCTCATCCCATTGCCAGACTCCCCGTACTCGTCCCATTGCCAGACTCACCGCACTCACCCTATTGCCAGACTCCTCGTACTCGTCCCATTGTTAGACTCCCCGTACTCGTCCCATTGCCAGACTCACCGCACTCATCCCATTGCCAGACTCACCGCACTCATCCCATTGCCAGACTCCCTGTACTCGTCCCATTGCCAGACTCACCGCACTCATCCCATTGCCAGACTCCCCGTACTCATTACATTGCCAGACTCACCGCACTCATCCCATTGTCAGACTCACCGCACTCATCCTATTACCAGACTCACCGCACTCATCGCCACATTACCACAGTGTGCAGATCCTGCAAGAAATGAGCGTACCAGGAAATGAGAAAAGTATGACGCGAGTGGAACCAGACAAAGGACAACGACAGAGTTAAATCACTGAGCACCTGAGTATGAGGAAACATACAGCACAGAGAGGCATATTAACAAGTGACATTATGCATATTTATTCATCTAAAAAAATAGTTTTAAAACAAATAATCCCTTTTAAACTGGTAGAACTAAGCCGGATAATAAAGCAATTACAGGAAAGTTAATTATTGTTATAATCCAGTGACAGTCGGTGTAGGGAAGACTAGGATTAAGTGAGTTAAACTACTTGCCTACGCTCCCGGAATGTCCAAGAGACTCCCGGACTTTGGGGAGCTCTTCCACACTGCAGAGGAGACCGGGCTACCCCCCCCCCCCCCCCTCCCCGCCCCCCTCATACTGCTCACTTCTCTAGTAAAGTGGACAAGCCCAGAGTATGAAATGCGTTGCCACTTCTCCACGGAACACCTTTCTAGGGTCGCCCATTTTAGTGCCTCCTAAGCGGCGGCATGACTCACATGCTGCAGCTGTTTGGGGCGGGGAAAGGGTGGCCAGGGCCAGAGTTTCAGAAAATGTGGGTGGGCGTGTCTGGTCCTGCCAAGGTCAGTGGCCACGCCCGTGGGTGCAGCGTCACTGGCCCCTGGCAGCCTGAAAACACTGCCTATCCTGAGTAACCTCAGATGGCCAGTTCTCACGCGGATGATCCGAAGCTGCGTCTTTTGGTGCAGCAGACGGATCCGAGAAGCCATCAGGAGGCGTCTATCCGCACAAGACGCCTTCTCTGACATTAGCATATTATTGCACAGTGGCAGTATCCAGTCACAGCAGTTGTGCTCCTGCCTCCATCGCCGAATCAGGCCCACCGTTACTAAACAAGGCGCTCAGCCGCATTCATCCCGCTCGCTTAGTAAATGACATCTACTGTGTGTGTGTGTGTGACGACGGGGGCACTTTAATATGTTATATATGAAAAGGCGGTAAGAGGTTAGGAACGGCAACTCTTGTACCGAGGTACAATTACACAAAGTAAGCCACAGGTCGCTTCCTTGGATGAACACAGCTCTCTCCTGACTGCACCGAGAGTTACCTTCTCACCTCTCCCTGCCCTGTGTGTAATGTAAACTTTATAATATAATTACACCTCACATGGCTGAGATTGCCTCTCTCTGAGAGCTGATTACACATAATAACATATAACCTCCCCGGCTCACACACACTTTGCCAACATCACACTTTTAAAGTGTATTTTCTGGTAATAAAATGTTTTCTCCTAGTTCCCATCTGTTGCTGCCACTATAATTCTCTATTTAACCTTTGTGTTGTTACCGCTAGTGCAATACACCCTGTTCTAGGTCCTTGCAGAATTATGGCGCCATTTATCAAAGACTAGACTTAGAAGCTGTTATATTATCAGTTATTTTATTCCCTTAGGA